>NW_016690204.1:2172488-2420626 GCF_001604755.1 Lepidothrix coronata | reverse complement strand
GGAGGCTCTGCCACTGCCGCTGGAGCTCCACCACAACCATCTGCCCGTGTGTCACCGAGGGTGGGCCACGGGGCCACGGCTCAGGCTCTGCCTTTGTCAAACTGCTCTCGTCATCCCACCCCCCTCTAAGTTCAGGAGTTACAGCACTCCTTCAGACAACTTCCCTAAATCCCACAAAAAGGTGTTTTTCCAAGCTTCTGCACCAAAATTGTTGGTATTTCATCAAGAAGAGATGTGTGTGCATGCCGGGACAGGGGCAGAGGGGTGACAAAATGTAGAGGGGGAAGATGCTGCTGTTGCTTAAAGGGTAGTATTTTCCAGCTGTATTTCCAAATGGGATGCTGGAGTATAAATGCTCAATTTTTTTTTTTATTTTTTTTTTTTGGCTTGGCTGGCTGGACTCAGTCTTGCCAGAGCCAAGGACTGGAAATGTTTTTGCAGTTTACAAAAAGAGTGAAGAAAGCATTTGGGAATACAGCCTCTTAAAACCTGAAATAACCTACTGCTTCTAAGCTCCTGTAAGAAGGCTGTACATTAAGGTTAGGCATGGAAAACGTACAGCTCTGCCAGCAGGAAAATAAAATGCAGGTAAACAACTTAGCACAGTGGTTGTGTAAAAATTCACCGAGAATTCAAATGTTCACACAATGATTAACCATCATCTTTTATATTTAATCAGTCATGTACATTAAAAACACCAACACAAGGCACATTTTACAACAGTTATAAAATACAACAGAAAACAAAAAATCTGCTTGAGCACGTCTGCAACAAATCCATAAAGATAAGAGATTGTCTAGCCAGTTATAAAAAGAATAAATATATTTACACACATATAAAAATCTGCCGTAATAAGAACACGGCCTATTTCTACTGACAGAAAAACGAAAAGCAACTGCAGTCCCTCCATCCTCACAAGAAGAACATAATTGATCCAATTCTCAATGCTTCAACTATTTCTCAAAGTCAAAGGCAGCTACCAAGAGCCTAAAAATCGAGGGATGTCTTTGCCTTCCATCCAGTTACCTGAAGCAGTGCCCAGGAAACACCTCTGCTGAGGGGTCCCACTGCAGCCACCGAGTTCTGGAGCTGCTCCATCCCTCCAAACTGCTGCTCTCTGAGCACACAGCAGAGTGGGAAAAGTGATCTGGATTTTAAAGGAGAACAGATTCCCTGAACTCATAAGGCACATACCTCTAATTCAGTGCTCAGGACGCAGCAGAGCTGACTAAGGCTGTGCAGAATCACCTCACAGCGTCTTGTCTCTTAACACAGCACTTCTGATCCTAAACCTCATGCCTTTCATTACCTCTGTTATATAAAACCAAGCATCCTCACCAAAAAACAGAGATGACATGTTTTTTGGAAGGCATGGAAAAGCACTAGGCAACTACCACCCCCCCACTCTTTCCGAAAGGCTCCTTCTCCAATTTGAGCATCCTGCCTTCCTTGAGCAGCTATTTTCACACATGGAAGATAACCACACTTGAAACACTTTCTCTCCTAATTTCAGTTTTATGAGCTTAAATGTCACAGTTTTCTGCCTTCCTGGACAACACTTTCAGAAACCAGAATAAAAAAAGATGTTCTGTTTCCTTCTAAGTCTTTTGAGAAGAAAAAAAGCCCAAACCCTGTGGCATCCTCAAGGCAGAACATTCTCATCTGTATGACTGCTTGTGACTGTCATTGGGAGACTTTGTTAATATACATATTCAATCAATTAAATTGTTTCGATGCCACAATTTTTTCCCCTTTAGCTGACCCTGGAGAGGTGACAAACATTCTGAGGTGTTTCGTTATGCGACTTGTTATCTCACAGAGCAAGCAGGAGGAGAACTACCAAATTCAGTTTCGTTTTTTGCTGCACAATCTCTGCTCAAAACGTGACTGGGAGTTTTCCTGTCACAACCTGACTGCCCATGCACGGAGCAGGCACTGGAGTCACACTGCAGTCCAGCACACAGGCAGTATTTTCACCATGCCTTTCTTTCATGCCAACATAGCTGTTACATTTCAGTGAGCCCAATTTTGTTTTGTAAGGCCTCTTTCAATCACGCCAGACCCCAGCAGACAAAGCCTCAACAGTTCAGAGCTCCAGCCATTCCCTAAAATTCGCTGTCAGGTAGCTCCCCTCAATAGCCACACTGTTTGGTGCAGTCAGCAATTACCACCTCCATTCCAACCTCCTTTCGAGGTCTGAGGATTCTGTAATTTATTGTTTCATAAAAGAAAATTACAGCATTTAATGTTTTAGAGCAATTAAACAACGAGTTCATGGAAAATATAAAATTTCCAGTAAGGAAACTTTACATTAGTGTCTCTACCTAACAAGACACAGAGAGATTGTGATGCATCTGACCTTGACTGTCAGCAGAGCAGCAACACTTCTTCAGAACACAATGTTTAACAACCTGGTTGAAAATGATGGTGATGAGGGACCTGGCTGGGTCAAGGACACCCAGCTGGGTGGAGGGTGGGAAGGGGGAATGAGAGATCCAGCAGCAGGGAGCTGGGCGAGTCCCAACAACTGATGGCTTGCATAATAAGAGATCTGAATATTTAACTTCTTAATTTCTTCCTGCCTGATTGATTGAACTACTTGCACTTGAGATGAGAAAGGAATATGGTCTGGTTTGCTCATTCCTAAGTCAGTGGACTGGTCAAAATTCAAGTATGTCAATACGTGGAAATGAGCTTGACCTTTCGGAATTTTTGGTACTTGCCTCTAGGAAACTCATTGGAATCATTATCACGGCACTCTCTCGCTCACAGACCCACAGTCACTGAGGTTGGAAAGGATGTCAGGAGGTCTGTCTGCAGCCCAGCCCCTCAGGCTCCTATCAGAAGGCACTTGCTCCAGCCCCCAATCTCCTTGTTAGTCCTTCACTAAACTGACTGCAGCTCCTTCATGACCTTCCCAGTGATGGAAGGAGCTGACCAGTCTCCAGTGCCTGTATTGTCCTTCTAGCTCTTCTTGAAAACTGGTGTAACACGTGCCTTCTGCTTTCCTGTGGCTGGGATTTCAGGGATGGGGGCATTGTGAAGGAAGCATTCATTCAGCCACACTTCCTTTGCAACTTGTTTTCTGGCAAAGCGTGACTCTCCTTCATAAGATGAATCCCATTCAGGGTACAGACATGCAACTAAGCAGCAAAGTTCCTAAAATCAATTAAATTAGATCCATTTTGTGCATCCCAATAAGCCAAAGGGACACTATCACCTTAGAATCTTGTTAATCTGAAGTTAAAGCAGCTTCACACTTCTAAAATCGCCCCCAGTTTATTTTTGTAAGACTTCAGCAACTAAGTGACTTTTCAAAAGCGAAGCTCATTGGACAGAGCAAACAAATCTCAAAACTAATGAAAAAGCATCCCTTCTCTTCTAATCTCTACTGCAGTACTACCAGTATGATTGACTTATTTTAAAAATGGTCCTGACACCAGCCCCAACACCAGACACGTGAGTCAGGATGGGGAAAATGCAGGTATCTATAACCTTTATACCACGACTAATGTGTGTGATTACAAGCACCACCTGACACAGGAAAGGTCATCTGTTCTGTCCCTGGCTTCTTTCTCACCTCCATGAAAATGTTACAGAGATCCTTCCTTGGTTACACCAGGTTTAGTTCCCAGCCTCTTTCCACTTGCACACTGTGTGTCACAATGTCATAACCTCTGCTGTACTCATCCAAATTGTCTCCACCACCTCTCTTTTGCTGTGCTCGTAATGAAAATACAGTCTATGTTAAAAGCCTAGAAAAACCTAAGATACTGGCTTCTTTCAGGAATTATCCCTGTTTTCAGATCTACCCTTCCATAAAAATTGGATTGCTTGAATGTTTCTCTATCAATTAGAAAGTAGTATATAAGGGCACATTAAATGCACCTGGAACTGAAGTTTATATAAAGAAAAAAATAGGAAAAATATTCAGATAAGAAGTCAGCCTCTCGAGACCAGAGGGGGATAAAACCAAAATAACCCCCAAAACATGTAGCAGAAGCAGCCCAACAAGAGCATTCACTCTCGTCTGTTCTTGAAATCATCGGATGGCAAACACTGGATTGACTTTACCCTTCTCTGGTCCTTCAGAGCCTCTCCAAAACTTTGCTTCCTCCCTTCCTGAGGTGCCTTCACTATTTTGACACTGTTGCTGCGTTTGCTCTTGTAACTCTAAATGCCACCCAGCAGCATCCACACCACAGACACGGTGTAACAGCGCAGGTGGCAGTGGGGCGAACACTGTCACTGACCAAAACGCTCCAGGACACTTCTGTGCCATAGGAAGAGAAACCTGGACAGAAGGAAAAGGAGGTAAACAATCTGCCTATGGACTGGGAGACACCACACTGGGAACATCAGCTTCCCATTCACAAGATCATCCTGAAGAAGATTAAATATTCTAAGGTTCTTGGAGCACGTTAACAGCAGCGGGATTGCCTTCTCATCCTATCACGAACACACACATCTGGTCTGTTGCCCTAATTTTACAGCTGACAGAACCTTTAAGTTGGGGATGACCCTTTAAAGAGGACTCATCTGAAAATCTGGTAATTAACAGCTGGCACTTGCTTCAGGCAGCGTGAAATGCAGGGTCTGCACCAAACCAGTGTCTGCACACAAATGCCTTGAGCTGACAGAGCCACTGCTGTGCCACCTGCCCAGCTGGAAAAGGAATCAGCAGATAACATGCAAGGACATGAATTATCCTGACAAACAAACTTTAACTGTGACATTCCCTGGCCACAGACTTCTTAGTAAATATATTGTCAACAAAGGTGGTTCAGACTTCGAAATGTTCAGTCCCCATCCTCCCCACGATGACTGACGGTGATGAGAACTCAAGCAGCTCCCAATATTCCCCTCAGCTACATGAGTCTTCCTCCTAAACTTCCCACCTTAATGCACCTTCTCCACCAGAACCACAGAACAGGCTTATTCTGTGAAAACTAAACCAGATAAATACGTACTTGAAATAAAATTATTAAAACAAACAAAAAGGCTAAGCAAGACTATTAGGAAACAGGCAAGTTTGAGGTCTCTTTTATGACGTACAACAGCTGCAAAAACTGTGTTTCTGTTCTTTTTAATGCCACTTTTCCCTCTCTACTTCTGATACCAAACTTAAGTGAAGTGTCTTTTGCTTGGCAACTCAAATTCAGCTGTGCAAGAACATACATACCAAAACAAACCAAATACACACAAGGAAGCAACAGCAGATGTGTGCTTAAAACTAATGATTTTTGCGTATTTCTGCCTAAAAAACCTTCCAACCGTAACTGACAATCCAAAAAGCCCCAATTCCCTCACATATCTATTTTACTTTAAAGCACTGATTTCAGTGAGATGAGGCTGTTTTGAATCATTCTCATTAAGACTTTCCTTAAGGGAGTTTATGAACCTTCGGAAAAAAAACTTCACAGCTCCTCCAAACCAGACTTGCACTCAGCACTTACTGAATTCAAGCCTCTTGGTAATTTCCCCAGTTCTCTTCTCTGTGAGATGATACTACACAGAAGTGATGTCATCACCAACACCCACTAAATCAGCCACCCAAGTACCCGTGGTGGCAAAGCTGGGCAGAGCAGGAGCAGCTCTTCGGGTGACACACACAAGGACAGGGGTTGGAATCTAATATTCCATTTTACTTCTCGCTCTGCAACCGAAAGGATCCAGCTCCCACGCCTGGCTCAGCCACATCCAACTGCAGCAGGGATATGTCTGCCTGTGGGACTGGGAGGGGGATCACCCAGGGAGAACAACTCCTCTGGACAGCATTGTCTAACCAAGGCAGCTCCCGCAGCATTAAATGTGATCGGCAGGGAAGGAGATTATTTTACAGACCTACAGATATATAAATGAAGGTTTTGCAAACCAAGGATACTGTATTTATCCAGTGTCACAAATAAGATCCTTATTTCTCAATGGTGGTGAACAAGAAAGGAGGAAAGGAAAAATGAAGTGAAGCTTTTGAAGAGTATATGTTAAGGGGTTTAGATTCCGAGCTATAATTATCAGGGCTAATAGAAGTTTCAGTTTTCTTTTCATTCACACTTTGATTGTGCACAATACCTAACAGTATTTCTTGAGGCATCTCTATTAAAAGAGTTTCTAAATAAATGATTTAGGTTCTCTCTGTATCTCAGACATCTGAGAAGACAGATGGAAAACGTAACATATGTTAAAAGGAAGATTTACAAAGCAAAAATTCTTTAAAGTGTAAACCAAATTAGGGTGGAAGTGTCAGATTTCTAAGCTAACCCACATGCTTTTCCCCTGTATAAGAACAAACACTAGAATTTTTCAAATTGTGTTTTTCAACTACCCCCTCCACCCTGATTTCACATTGACTTGCAGAATTTTGCCAATAGATTGAGGGCTTTTGTTCATGTTCTTTTCTATTAGCAGGTAACAACAGAGAGTAAAATATCTAATAAAGGTAAACACTAAGAACATGGGGATTTTTTTTAACATGAAGCTGCAGGTATAATAACAAAACACTGCACGTTGCTGTAGAAATAATTAATGGCACTGGATCGTGATGCCAAGGAATGTCCAGCCAGAACAGAAAGTGAATCATCTGCAGCAGAAAACTGGGAATCATTCACAAGCTACCAAGAGATCTCTGGAGTACAGCAAAGTCTGACCCCCCAAGCACAGCCTCTATTCCTGCCTGCTGCTGGCAGGGCTTCTCCAGGAGCTCTACGCACTGCACAAGACAGCACTTACTGAGTTAATTTTAAGTCATAAGAGGGAAGGAATCAGTTTGATAAACTCCCCAGTACATGTGCAATTATCACTCAAAATATGACTTCCAAAAAAAAAAGATTGTGGACTGTCACACATGATCAGAGTGGCAGATCACCTGCTCAACTTTTCATCCCCCACACACAGACGTATTAAACTCCCTGGGAAAAAACCTATAAAAGTCTCCAAGCACTAAGAAAGTACACAATATCCTGCTATCAGCAATGCTCTAGGAATTGTTAAGAATTAGCTGCACTAGACTCTCTAAATGAGCCCATTTCTAATCTTACAAATCTCCTGTTCCAGATCACAACTGCTGGCATCAAGTTATGAGGGTCAGTCACTTCGGTGGAAAAGAAAATAATCAGCTTGTATCAAACTCACAGCTCAAAGTAAACATTCTTGCTTGGCATCCTCCTTTCCCATCCACCACCCACATTGTTACACCTAAATACTAGGTCTTATGAAACAATATAGCCACGAAATATCCCAAAAGAAACAATATAGCCATGAAATATCCAAAAAGAAACAATATAGCCATGAAATATCCCACCTCCCACCCCAGATACTTATGGTGCAAGTTCCACAAAATAGAGGACTTTCCAGTGGAATAATTACAACTGCACACACTCCTTCACCTACAGCTTTTCAGAAGATGCATTTCTTCCCCAGATTGTCTGCTTATAAATCCAAGTCTGGTCATTTAATGGAATTACCCTTTTCCTTGTTCCAGGGAGAGATGGAGGAAGCACGTGTGTAACTGCAGTTCTTACTGCCACAGCACACAAATGACACTCAAGTTTTGCACATATCCTACAGAACGAGAGCAGACCGATTACACAGGCTTCCATGGAGCTTTTCAGCCACGCAGGAATGAGCCCTTTAAAACATCCATACTAATGCTTCCACGTGCCCAAACAAAATCTGGTTTTAGATCACTGAGACGTCACTCCACCTGAAGTCTCAGCTAAGAACACAAGCTCAGAAAACCTTGCTGGCTCTCCTTAAGCTACTTTGGTTTTGTCCACCTCTTTTAGAACTAAAACCTAAATCGACTGCAACACACCTCTCTGGTTTTTGGCAGGGGAGCAGGATCAAATCAGGCTGCGCATCGGCACGAACTCCCTTCTGCGAAGTTCTGTAGCTGGCTGGGAGTCAGCCAGAGATCTGCTTATCACAGCACGTAGGAAGGCACGTGCGGCAGGGCCAGCCTTCCCCCGGCACAAAATCCGGGGCCTGGATGCCAGCACGAGGGCTGTGAGGAGAACGTGAGTTACCGGGGCTGTCAGCCCGCAGACTCTGCGGCCGCAGCTCTGCTGCTTCAGCTGAGAAAAAAAAATCAACACCCCCCCCCCCCCCCAAGAAATTCTGAGGTGAAAATCCAGCTCTAATGGGTTTCGGAAGCTGCTCATCTCACCTTTTTCCCAACTTCACCTACTTTAGGGATTCGTTAAGTCCTGACGCCGTCAGGGACACCCTCTGCCCTGGCCCAGATTACGCGGTGTCGTTTCTGGAACTGGCGCAGCTCCACAGCAGCACAAGCTGCAGGGAACGGAACGAATGCAGACAGAGGCAGGACTTCAGTGCAACCCAGACCCCACCGAGCCACCTGTAGGAGGGACCATGGTCCAGGGGCACTGAACACCTCCAGCTTTGCTGCTGCTCCACACAGTCGTATTTTTCCCACCGTGTGGTGTGCAGCATTCAGCCCTAGACCAGCTCAAGAACAACGTGGGCTCTCTGTATATTCTGCTGGAGGACCAATACCAGACACGTACCAAATAATCACGACACTCAACGTTAAAATAACACACTGCCATAAGCAAAGTTACTGTATTTCTACTTTTTGTAAGAGTCCCTTGTTTATTCTGCCCCATACTGGATGAGAATGTCCCACAACAGCCACAGAGAAGAGAAATGTTTAGGTATGAAAACGACTGTGTCTCTAATAAAGCAGTAATTAGACAAAAGCACTACTCCTACTTGGCTAGACAAGGAAAAATCTTTCCCACGGACATTTTAGCACAGGAGTCAGCTTGTTCAATACAGCACAGCCACCAGTCTTAACCTTTCTTATTCATACAAAGAGCAGCGGGGCAACTGCAAAATGGGACTATCGTGAAATTCAACGATGGTCACAGCACCCATCTCTGTTACCCTTTCATCTCTGCTCCCTTCTCCAGATCAGACATTAGATTCAGCTGCTTGGGTTTAACAGGAAAGATTGTATTTTCAGAACGTAAGCAGACCAATTTCAACGGCACAAACTTCGCCCTGGTAAGATGAGGAGCTATTTTTATCAGAAAGATTAAAGGCAGCTAAAACTTACCCTGACAAAAGGAGTTGCTTAACATCACTGCATCAAAGCATCCAGAGAAATATAAACAAGGATGAGCAGTTGCTTTCTGCCGAGCATTCAGGGCTGCCACCAGACCCTCGGGTACGGGCATTTGCAGGCTGGGAGCTGAACTGCTCAGCAGCAGAACGGCCCAGCCGGGCCCGCGGTGGCTGTGAAAGCACGTCCCCGCCGCGGCAGCCGCAGCACCCAACGGCACGGGGTGACCACTGCAATTACAGTGCTGTTCACCCACACACAACTCGCTGCTCATCCAGGCAACGAGGCTCAAACCCACCTCCCCAGGCTCCTCCAGTCACAAAAGCCCCTTTCCAGGCTGCGGCAGAACTTTTTCATTTAAGCCTCGGCATCAGGGAGCCAGCCTGGTTTAGGTCCAGGGCAGGTTTTTGACAGCAGTCACTATTCAAACTATGTGTATCACCTGCTACAACGCACAGAAACCACCAGGGATGCTTCAACAAGCAGCACTAAGTGCTGGTAACAAACCTAGAAGTGCTTTTCCTAAAAAAAAAAAAAAATCTCTGAGTGAACAAACACGACCCACGCTGTCCGCAGAGAGAGATTTTTGCCTGTGGAACACGAGGGTGACAACAGAACTCCACGGACACACTTGTCCAAAATACAGCTTGGGGTTTGCCATCCCAGTGCCCAGAGGCCCCCTCAGCCCTGCAGAACTTTCTGCAGATGCTGGAGTTCACACATCCAGCACTGCACAGAGCTCACGAGACGCACGAGAACTTGCTGAACAGGACGTAATTAAGACTGAAGCATTCCAGAACAGACCAAGTGAACTTCAAAAAAGAAAGAAAAAAAAAATAAATCCAAGACACCTCTTCAAACACCTTTCACTGGCTACCAGGAGAGTCTAAGATGTCTAGCTGAAGACTTAAAGAAAAACTGTATTTAATCTGAGTTACTGTGTAGCGTTTCACAGCAACTTGTGTATCAGCCTCCCGTATATTCCACAGCTTCCACGAAAGGGATTAACATGGTTCAATCACAAGACCTCACCTAGATATTCCCTTACAAGTCTTACTCTTGATACTGTTTCTTTCTCGCTTGTTTCATTTATTTGTAGGTTGAAAAGAAAAGGATACCATAAAAAACCCTAAAGGACACCTAACAACTATTGCCGAACGCAGATTGAGCAAGCTGAAAAAAACCACAATATTTATCAGCTCAATTATAGCAATAATTTTTTCAGTCTATGAAAACACAGCAGGCATAGCACGATTAACTTATCACTGTCCCTTTCACAAGATTCATTAATCTCTGAAAGCAGAAATGCAAGTCCAACACACTTCGTGTTCCTCAGAAACCACTGTTTCAGTGATTGAAACAGTGGGAACACCGGGAGATGTCGGTCCACACACACATGCTCTTGTGCACACACGTGTGTATTTACAACAGGCAGGCGCTGCTGGAAATGAAACATTTTGATGCACCTTATTATCTACAAACCCATCACAACTGAAGAACAAGGCACGCCAGAGAGACTACACACAGCCCGACTGCCAGGCTGCCGGGCATTTCGTCACACAACCAACCCCACAACTTCAATTATTATCTGCAAATCGTTTGGGTTTTAAAGGAAAAACGCTCGGGACCGTTTGAGCCAAGCGCCTTAAACCTGAGTCACAGGTGGGGAGGCAAGGAAAAAAAAAAGCAAAGTATTAACTGGGGCGTGGAATTAGATGGTCTTTAAGGTCCTTTCCAACTCAAACCGTTCCATGATTAAGAAGCTGTTAGGGACTTTTTATTCCGTTTTTATTCCTACATGTGTTGCATGTAGGGGCACAGTGGAAGAGCCTGTATAGGGCTGTTAGCAGTGGGTTTTCAGGAGTACATAAAAACCCTGACCACCTTTCCATGAAGCCACCTTCAGCTTAGATTTAGACTAGATATCAGAAAGAAATTCTTCCCTGGGAGGGTGGTGAGGCCCTGGCACAGACTGCCCAGAGCTGTGGCTGCCCCATCCCTGGAAGTGTCCAAGGCCAGGTTGGACGAGGCTTGGAGCAACCTGGGACAGTGGAAGGTGTCCCTGCCCATGACAGGGGGTTGGAACGAGATAAGCTTTAGTGTCCCTTCCAACCCAAACCCCATTCCACGATTCTACAATAAGCAGGATGGTCAGCCCTTCTCCTTCCCTACCCGCACCCCACTCACCTGCGCACCCCCATCATCCGAACTAGGGAGCTAAAAACGAGGACGACGGAGGAAAAGAAGGGGAAACCCGACTCAAAAAAACGCCTTTTCCAACCGCTATTTATAGCCGGGACGGTACTTGGCGTACGGGTCCCGCCCGGTAACTTCGACTGCAGGAGGCCCAACCCACCCCCGCCGGGAACCGCGGCAGGGCGGGCGGTCCCCCCAGCCCCCCCCTCCGGCGGGGCGGTCGGGTGTGTGTGTGTGGGGGGGGAACCGCCGTGGAGCCCCGCCCGAGCCACCCCCGCGGCCTTACCTGTGCTATCGCTGGCGGAGAAGCCCGGCGAGTTGAGCTTGGCTCGCTTGGGGTTGGGCGGCCCGTCGAGTAAGTTCTCCGCCATGGTGGCCGAGGCGGCGGAGCCGGTGATCGTTGTCGGGGGGGTGCCCCGGGGGGGGGCCGAGCTCGCTGTCCCCGCTCCTCCGCCGCTCGGGAACCCAACAGCGCCGCTCAGTGCCCGGCCGGCCGCCCCCGCTCCCCCATGCCGGGCCGCCGCAGGCCGCAGGGAGGAGGGCTCGGGGCGGGGAGCGAAGGGCCCAGCGCCCCCTCCCTGCCGGCCGCGCTCCTCCCGGGCGCTCCCCCCGCCGCGGTGCCCGGATGGCGGCTCAGGCCGTCACTCGGGGCGCATTCCGCCCCCCCACACGCTCCCCTCGCCTCGCCCCGTCCCCTCCCCTCCGCGGCGGCGGCTTCGCCCCGGCCCCCGCCCGCCGCCCGCCCGCGGCCGAGGTAGGGGAGGGAGGAGGGAGGAGGGGGGGGCGAGAAGAGAAGGGGGAGGGGGGGCGGCAAAAATTAAAAAAAAAAAAAAAAAAAAAGGAGAAAAAATCGTCAGAAAGCGGAAAAAACCGCGCCGACACCCCCACGAAAAAAACCGCCCCAAAACAATGAGCGCGGCGCGGCGGCGGCGGCGGCGGCGGCGGCTCCCCCCGGTCGCGGCGGCGGCGGTCGGTTGGCTCCGGGCGGCTGCGCCCCTTGCTCGGCTCGAGCCGCCCCCCCCCACCACCGCTGTGCGCGTCGGCGGCGCTCGGCGCGGCTGCCCCGTGCGGCGGTGGGGCGGCCCCGCTGCCCCCGGCCCGGCCCGGCCCGGCCCGCTCCGCCCGCGCCGCGCTCCGGCTCCGCGACAAGATGGCGGCTGTTGATTCCTCAATTAAAAAAAAAAGTTTTTTTTTCTCTTCTCTTTTCCAGAGCCCTCGGGGGCGGGGCGGGGGCGGGGCCTGCGCGCTGCGTCAGCGCGCTCGCGGGCGCGGCCCCGCCTTCCCCCCCTCGTCCCTTCCCTCATCCGCCCCCCCCCGCCGGAAAGGCGCGCGCGCGGCGGCGGAAGCGCCCGGCGCCGTCCTCAGTTGCTCCGCTGAGGGGATCGGGGATGGAAGGGGAGGTATGGGGGGTAAAGGGTCTCCGGTGGCGATCCCGCCCCCCAGACCGCGCCCTCGTTGTGCGCGGCGGTGGCCCCCGCAACCCATCCGAGGGGTCTCGCCTCGGTCTATCCTGCTTGGATCCTGTCGGGGCTCCTCCTGTCGGGGCTCCTCACGCAGTACCCCAGAGCTGCCCCCTCACAGCGTCCCCTCTTCGTCCCCCACAGCGGCCCCTCGGATGCCTCAGGGCCGCCCTTACAGTGTCCCCTCTCAGTCTCGCCTCAGTCCCCCTCAGAGTGGCTCCCCAAGTCGCTCGCCTCGGTCTCTCCTTGCTCCTGTCAGGGCTCTCCCCACGGCTGCCCTCTCATAATGTCACCTCTCCGTCTCCCCTCAGATGTCCCCTCCTCAGTGTCCCCTCCTCATGTCCCCTCAGATATCTCAGAGGCCCTCTCACAGCATCTCCTCTCAGTCTCCCCACGGTCCCCTCTTCCCTCCTCAGTCCCCTCACAGTCAGCCCCACAACTCCCCCTCCCAGGTGGTTCAACACCCTCGTACAGTGTCTGTTCCCTGTCAGTCTCCCCTCAGTTCTCTCAGATTCACCCCCCAAGTCGCTTGCCTTGGTCTCTCCTTGCTCCTGTCAGGGTTCCCCCCTCAGTGCCCCACAGCTGCCCCCTCACGGCGTCCCCCTTCCACCTCAGCGCCCCTCAAATATCTCAGTGTCCCCCTCACAGTGTCCCCTCCAAGTATCCCCACAGTCCCTCCTTCCCCTCTCAGTCCCCTCACAGTCACCCCCTGAATCTCTTCTCTCATTTTCCCCACGGATGGCTCAATGCCCCCTCAAAATCCCCCCTCTCAGTCTCCTCTCAGTCCCCTCAGAGTGCCTCCCCCCAGGTCACTTGCTCAGTCTCTCCTGCTTGCTCCTGTCAGGTGCTCCCCCCTCAGCAGCCCACAGCTGCCCCCTCAGTCTCCCCTCTTCTCAGTGATCCCCTCACAGCGTCCCCTTTCCATCTCCCCTCAGATGTCTCAGTGCCCCCCTCACAGTGTCCCCTTCAAGTCTCCCTACATTCCCCCTTGCCCTCTCAGTCCCCTCACAGTCACCCCCCACAAACCCCCCTCTCAGTCCCACTGTAGATGGCTCAACACCCCCTCACAATCCCCCCTCCCAGTCTCCTCTCTCAGTCCCACCATGGACATCCCTTCTCAATGCCTCCCTCACAGCATCTCCTCTCAGTCACCCCTAGTCCTCCCAGTTTCCCCTCTCAGTCCTCCTACAAATGTCCCCTCTTGGTCTCCCCTCACTGCAACTCCCCTCACAGTCTCCCATCTCAGTTTCCCCTCAGTTCCCTCTCTCAATCAGCCCTCACAGTCCCACCACAAATGTCCCCTCTCAACTGTCCCCTCACAACCTCCCTTGCCAAGCTCCCCCCTCAGTGCCCCCATTTCCCCCCCCGTGCCCTCAGAGCAGCCCCACATGAGGGCAAATCTCCAGTGGGAGCTGACCCACTCTCACAACAAACCCAGCCTCACTTTACAAACACCTTATGCTCTGTCTAGACAGACCTCCCCAGCCCAAAACAGGTTTAGAAGACTGGTGCTCATATACTTCCATGGATTTCCATACTGGTTCCCAACCTGAGAAGCAGGTCGTATAAGCCCTGGTGACGTGTGTGGCAGCAGAGCTACTTGTACCCAAACTGGTTGCTTGGGGCTGTTTTCATCGCCTTTGTGTTGGAATGTCCTCTAAGGGCAGCCTCAACGGGAAGAGAGGCTGAAGAAGGGCACTGAGACAATCCCGAGGATGTGTTGATGAGCTCCATAAGCCGAGGTGGATTCATCAGCAATAGTGGATTGGTTTAAAGGAGATCCATAACGACATCTTCTTTTGCAAAGAGTAGGTCTGCCTTTTGTTTACTGCAAAACTGGAATTCATTGCATTTACTTCTACATTTACATGCATTTCATTACATTTACTTGCAAATTCTGTATTTATTTACATGGTGCCTGTCCTTGCTAAGGTCTGGCTGTAATCACGTGGAGGTCTCTCACAGGCCTCTGCTTCTATCACTGTATTACTCATTAGTTACCCAAGTAAGGGCTCCCTGGTGCTGCCTGCTTTAATTGCCTTCAAAACCAGCGAGTTCCCATGTGTTTCAGGATGTCTTGGTGTGGGACAGGGTTCAGTGTCCCACAGTGGCTCCAGACATGAGAGCAACAGCTCTCGTCCAGCAGTGTTTTACTGTGACAGAAGGCATTTATCCCAGTTTAGGTGAAGGGAATACATTTTGCTGTTGGAGGTGAGGGGTGGGAGTCAGGTCAGATGTCAGGCACAGCTGAGGACAGCAGTGCCCTTTGCTGGCTGCTGCTTCAACTTTTTAACAAGTTTGGTTGGTGTATTTTGAACTGCAGCTTGGATCACTTCTTGTGTTTGCCTTGCCCTTTACAACCTGGGCAACCTAGAGCAGTGAAAGCTGTCCCTGCCCAGGGCAGGAGGGTGGAATGAGGTGGGCTTTAAGGTCCCTCCAACCCAAACCAGTCTGTGATTCTATGATTACATCACTTGTGGAATTGCTGGAGCAGCTGACACCAGGAGCCCCCATAGCACTTAGCTCCCCTGATGACCCCCTTCCCTGCTGCTGCTCTAACTCTGCAGCTCTGGCATGAAGTCAGGATGGAGATTTACCACTGGGGACAGACCCTGAGTGGTCCCACAGCTACCTCCTGGCTCCAGGAGGTTCATGCTGCCTGGTGCTGGGCAACACCGATGTCACACCAGCACTGTGACTCTGACCACACAGCCACTGAGCAATGGACTCCGACAGCCCCAGTGCTGTGACAGGAGCTGCTGTGTTGGTGCCTGAGAGGGAAATGCCATGTACTCAGCGTTGGGAACGGGGAGCAGACCAGAGGAGCAGACATGGAGGGTGTGGTTCCTCTTCCATTAGTTTGGGAGAACTCTTCCATCTTTACAGCAAGAGCCAGGCTTGCCATGTTGGGGAAATCAGAGCGGGGCTGTGAGTCCCAGGAACAGAGTGGAAGGGCAAGGAGGTACTTTGGAGAGAGGGAATTCTTTCCCTGAGGCAGTGGGGGCAGAGGAGGAGGATCCTCTTGCTGCTGGGTCCTGCAGCTTCTCCATGACATGATGTCCCTTCAGGATGGCCTCAATTGCCCCCTGCCATGAGATCCAAACAGCACCGGGTCGATGGCAGGAGGGAGAGGAAGACTTTACCTGTTATCCACTGCCCCCAGAAACAGGGCTATGATTAAATACCCCCAAAACCCAGGAGTTCTGCAGCACCCAGGGTACCACAGCCCTCTGGTATCAGTATTGCAGGAGTCAGACAGCCTGAACCACTGGCAAATGCCGAACATGGAATGAGCTCAAACAGAGTAGGAGGATTTTGTGAAAAGAAACTCTTTGAAAGACACCACGTAACAAGCACACCAGGATTCCCAGTTTGGACCTCAGTGCACAGCTCCCTGCTGCCCCAGCTGATGGCTAAGCCCTTGCTTGGATTCCTGCAGCCTTCATCCACGGTGCTTGGGAGGCAGGGTGAAGCAGGTGCTTAATGGAGAACTCCTTTATTCAGGGACTAGTTCCAAGAGAAATTGCATAATAAAATCTGCACTGCTGCAGCCCATTGCCAGACTTCCTGTCTCCAGAACTAAGCTGCTTAAAGACACAGCTCCCGAGATCCTACCCTCCTTCCCCACCCAAAACATGGAAGTATCATTTCTATAGCTTGTGACCTCAAAACCTTACAGCCAAACAATTAGCAGTGTTTGAATAACTTCTGAGGAGCTCTGCCCTGTAACTTGTAGTCACTGTGGCATCATCAGAGCAGTTCTCAGTGGGAATGGGAGTCTGTTTTTCCTGGTACTGTTATGTCCCAGCACCTGGATGCATTACCATCCCTGTGTGCTGCCAGAGCTGTCCCAGGGAAAAGAGAAACCCAGAGCCTGTTGTCTCCTCTCCCCTCGGCCGCCGCAGAAGGTGCTGCCTATTCTTTCTCCAAGCACATCTGGTTACACACACCCTGCACTCATGGGATTGTGGAGCAACTTTCTGTGAAATAACTGTTGTTTCTGGCTTCTGATTTTCATTGTATGTGTGAATTCCGTGGTGCTCAGGAAGTGGTGGTAACCCGGGACCGCAATCACAGCGCTGTTCTGTGTTTAGCCCTGTGTCTGTGCACTTCTGCAAACCCTCAGCTGCTCGGGCTGCGGAGCTTAATGCACATCCCAAAGGGTCTCCTTGCTTCATTTGATGCAAAAAAAGTGGGTTTTGCAGGTGGCTAAACATGTTCTGTAAGTGCCATCCTGTCATCTAATGCTATCAGGCACTAGTCAGATCGGATTCTGATTCTGCTCTGCTTTTCAGCATGTATTCATTAATTCAAAGCCTTTTCCTACCTACTTGTTGAAAGAGTCTACTGGGGACTGGATGCAGATTTGGACATTACTGCTCAAATTCCTGTCTGTCAGCTGGCAAGCCCATCCTCCCTACAGGCACAACTCAGATGTAGAGGAATCTCCCATGTAACAAGTAAGGCTGTCTCACAGAAGTGAGAATAACAGTTCAGGAAAAACATGTAGTCTTCTGTCATCAGCATAATCAAATCTATCACTCAGAGGTGTCCTTCTTTCCTGTGTCCCAACTGTGAAGCCTTTTTGCTGGAGTTGGCCTGTATTTTTGCCATGACCAACAAACTATTATGAAAAATCTGTATAAATCTGTCTTTGCACTCTCACTCTGGGTTGTAGCTTGATAAATCATAGTTTGCACTTTGTCTGAGAGACAACAGTCCATTTGCTTTATTTTTAAGGTCAAACTGCTCTGAAAAATGTCTGTCTTTGGGCTGTGCTACGTTATGGTTTCTCGTCCGTCTGATACCAGCTCGCACCCTGCCCCACAGTCAGTTTAAAAATCATATTTCTAGCCATAAAATAGTGAGTTCACTTTTAGCAGTTGCAATTAGTGGTTTGTGGGTGGTTTCAGCCAACATGGGCCAAAAGAAAGACATGGAACTTTTTTTCCCCTGCAGATTACGGTGAAAGATCCCTTCCCCGAGCACACAGAAAGGCAGGATGCCCATAGATACACTCTGGCCATTTGTGATGGGAAGATTTCTGTGTTTCCCACCTCCCTGCCTTGTCCTTCAGTTAAAGGTTTGGCCTTCCCCATCACACCATCAGGAGGAGGGTGCATTAGCAAGCTCTTCAGGTGCTACTGCTCACACCTTGGCGTGAGGTGAATCCCAGATGAAAGGCAGTCCAAGTTCAGGTGCTGAACTGTGAACTCTGGCACCGAGCACTGATCGCAGTTCCCTTCTGGATCCCCACAGGATCCACCTCTTGCCTGAACCCATATCTTGGGAGAAAGACCTCGTCCTTCCCACGAGGCTGGTGCCTCCCTCCATTCGTTCTCCTGTTCTCTCCTGGCAGCTCAGAGCAGTGGTGTGTCAGCATCTTCAAACCTGGGGGAATGGGTGATTCCTCGTCCCTTGAAAGGTGTCTCCAGACTCCTCCTCACCCATTTCTGCCCTCTGCTCTTCCCACCACGGCAGAAGAGAGACAAGACCAGTACCTTCCAGTACCTGAAGGGAACTTATGGGAAAGATGGGGCAGGACTATTTACAGGAGCATGTGGTGACAGAACAAGATGGAATGGGTTCAAACTGACAGACAGTAGGTTTAGATATTAGGAAAAAAATCATCCCTGTGAGGGTGGTGAGGCCCTGGCACAGGTTGCCCAGAGCAGCTGTGGCTGCCCCATTCCTAGAAATGTTCAAGGCCAGGTTGGACAGGGCTTGGAGCGACCTGGGCTAGTGGAAGGTGTCCCTGCCCATGGCAGGGGGTGGGAACGAGATGAGCTTTAAGGTCCCTTCTAATCCAAACTATTCTATGATTTTAGGATCAAGGGCTCAGCATGTTTGACCACACTAAGCATTGCTCCTTTTGATCCAAGGCCATCCTACCATCTATTAACTCATTTGGACACACTGCATATGTCTTTTGTGGAGGTAATTCATCACTATAAATCTCAAAGTTCAGGTATTTTTCTCTCTCTGCATATAGCTTTCATTTTTTTACTGGTAGCAGTGCTCACAGCAATGCAGTGACTTCCACGTAAGTGTCTGGGATGACATTTGGAAACGCCCTCCCTGTGTTCTGGCTGACGGTCCTTATTTTTTGCTGCAGCAAAATCTGGTGTTCCCAAGAAAACTCTGCCCAAGCTCATAATCTCACCACCATCCTGTGAGCAAAACTCTGCTGAGCCACTGCAAAGCCAGGCCATGGGGACACTGGTGGCATTTCTCCCTGCCCTGCCATTGTTGTGGTTGGTGGAGGCAGCTACAACAGCACAGCTCTGCAGTTCCTCCTGCTCCATTCAGCCCTGCCTGTACCTCTGCCTCTCCTCTTCTTGCTGTCAGCCATGGCTTCAGTGCAAGGCTTTGGTGATCTCTAGGAGCTTCATTCCCAGGAAATTCTCCATACCTTATCAATGTTAATCTTGGCTCCCCCACCAACCTTTAACCTTTTGCTGTGGGTTCAATTCTTAAAAAACTTTATTTCTCATCAGAGACTCTGTTGAACTCCCACAGTCACCCAGAGAGCAACTCCAAGCTCCTTTGCAGCATCAGCCTCTCTCCATCGCCCGGGTTAAAAGCCAACTGTGAAATGTTTTGGGTTTAGGTGGCAGACAGGTCCCTCACCTTCTGTGTTAGGCTCCAAGGGTCAACTCTGCCCAAGTTCTTGGAGAAAGGTGCAGCCTCAGAGGTGGCTGCACTGTCCTTGCTCAGGCACTGCCACGTGCTATCACAGAATCATGGAATAGTTTGGGTTGGAAGGGACCCTGAAGATCATCTCGTTCCACCCCCTGCCATGGGCAGGGACACCTTCCATTAGCCCAGGTTGCTCCAAGCCCCATCCAACCTGGCCTTGGACACTTCCAGGGATGGGGCAGCCACAGCTTCTCTGGGCAACCTGTGCCAGGGCTCCTCATAGGGAAGGATTCCTTCCTGCGGACTGTACACTCCTTCCAGGGAGGAAAGGGCCCCCAGCGGTGGCCAGGAAGCCTTTCTGGAAAACTGTCCTGCTGAACCAGTTCCAATTTGTATGAAATTCTTCAATATTCATCAGGGCAGGGAGCACACTGAGTTGGGCTGACAGGGGGAATACATTAACTGCCAGTTTGTGCCTCCACCCTCTCTCTTCCTCTACCATAAGGTGTTTTGTTTTGGACAAAAAAAGGGCAACTTCCAAGGAGTTCAGAGCTCAGTGCTGTCTGGTTTGGGACCAGTGGAAATTGGGACCTGGCCCAGTCCCACATTGCCCCACAAGTCGGATGATGATGGCTCTTTTCCCCCTTTTTCTAGCAGATAACAAGTTTGTGGAAAACTACTTTATTCAGGTGGGTAACTCTGGAGTATTCAGGGATTCAGTGAGTATTCAGAAACCCCCTGAGGTTTTAGTTTTTGGAATTTGGAAAGCGCTGAAACCTTCTGATCTATTAATTGATAAAGAAAACACTTAATTTCCATGCTGCGTGAGCAAAGCTTTAAAAACAGCTTTTACTTCTGAAACTGAGAAAATGAAAGAAGTAAGAAAGGACAAAGTGACATCAATCCACCAATCCACCAACCTTCCCCTCACTGAATTTTTCACATCAGTTTGATTCAAACCAAATTCCTTATTTTTTCTTTTTTGGCAACAACCAGTTCAAAGGCCCCACTGTTTCTCCAGCCCCGTGGTTCTCTCAGAGAGCCTTGGGTATGGTCTGGCTCTCCTGCATCATCCTGCCGGATGCTTCTTGCATCCCTCCTATCACCTTGTTTCAGCTGCCTGAATCACACCTGGAATCTCCTGGGTGCCCAGCATAGAGCAAGACCCAAACTCTTCCTGGTGGTCAAATCCAGAGTTTCTCCCATCACAGCACGAGGGCTTTAGCTGGAAAACTTTTTTCCAGCAGAAATCACCTTTCTCCATAAGTTTGCACACTGCCTAAACAGTGGGCTCAGGTGAAAGTAGAAACAACTATTGTCATTATATCTTCTAGCTCGTAGAATCATGGAATCACAGACTGGTTTGGGCTGGAAGGGACCTTAAAGCTCATCTCATTCCACCCCCTGCTCATTCCACCCCATTCCACTAGCCCAGGTTGCTCCAAGCCCCATCCAACATGACCTTGAACCCTTCCAGGGATGGGGCAGCCACAGCTTCTCTGGACGACCTGTTTGGGTTAAGGGGATCAGAGCAGGGCAGCAGAGTGGTTGTGGTGGTGGTAATAATCAGCACAGGAAAAACAGGGATCATTTCCACTGGAAAATCTGTGTGAGAATGACTCCAGTGAGGTGCCTGACTCTGTTGTTTCAAGGTTATCAAAGAAATGATCACCCTCCCAGCTGTGATGTCCCACTCTGTGACATTAATGGCAGGGAAATTTAAAGCCAAAGGAATGTCTTGGCACAGTATGTAATTTGCCTGGGGAAATTAGTTTCAAAAAGGATCAGAAAGTTAAATACTACTGCTGAGCTTAAACGAAGGTGAATAATTTTATAGCCAAAATAATATTTTTCTACGATAAATTATGTAGAAGGCGAGAGTAATAAAATGTCATGCTCCAGGGTATAAAACAATCCCTGTAAAGGTCAGGAAGCTCTTTTAACATACCTGCACATCCCTCCAGATGCATTTTAATTTGTTTGGATTTTGTGTCCTTGATTGGACATGATACTTGTCTCGCCTGAAGTTCCTCGAGGCCGAACACCTCGTTGGGTGGACAGAGAAACCTCCCCCAGCTCTCCCGGGGTATTGCTCCATCCTTTTAAGCGTGAGGCAGAAGATTGTTACACATATCACTCCTGTCCCATTCCTGCAAGACTTGGCATTGGTGGCATCTCACCCTCTGACTTGTGACTCCACAATTTTGCTGTTACAACACTGCCTCTGATTACATCGGGATTAACTTTTCAGCCCAAGCTGTCCACCCTGGGCATGATGCTTAATTCCTGCAATGTGGAGTTCCACAGTTTGGCTGTTGATGTTCTCTGTGCTTTGGTCTTGGATCATCCACAGCACATTCGGTGTTAAGAAGAGAAACTCCCTTTTTTCTTGCTTTTCTTCCTGCCACACATCAGCCATTAAAGCTGCTCCCAGCCTTGTGCTCAGCAGGGGAGTGGAGCCAGAGCAGCTCCGAATCACCCAGCCTGGAGGTCCCATCATTGCCATCCTGGAGTGGGGCTTGACAAACTGCTGCAGCTCATCTCAGTCCCCCAGCTCCTCCACATCCAGTGTACTATTAAATATCCATTATGTACTACTAAACAACCCCCAAGCAATAAGTTTGGCCCCTGAGTCAGGTCAGCTCCGCTCTCTGTGGCCCAAGCCCACATCTCCCTGCTTACCTGAAGGCTTCTCAGCTGCCTGCCAGGTTCCTCTACACAAGACAACATTTGGTGCTCATTCAGGGCAATTTACTGGGCTGGTTTGAATATGAGAGCTCTGAAATTTATTTCACACTTGTGAAACGAACCCAGACCCAGCCTCTTCACAGCGGCTGTCAGTGATGCTTGCAGCATCCTGCAATCCTGTGTGGAATTTGCTTGTGAGCTTTGTACAGTTACCCTCTGGGAGAGAGAAAATAGGGGAGAATTCAAGCTAGGAAAGGCAATTTACATTATTGAAGTGTTAAAGCAGGACAGAGCTGTTATCTCAAACCTAAAAGCAGCCAAAGACTTTGTAAAATAAAGGATTTTCATAGAATCATAGACTGGGTTGGGTTAGAAGGAACCGTAAAGCTCATCCAGTCCCACCCCCTGCCCTGGGCAGGGACACCTTCCACTAGCCCAGGTTGCTCCAAGCTCTGTCCAATCTGGCCTTGGACACTTCCAGGGATGGGGCAGCCACAGCTTCTCTGGGCAACCTGTGCCAGGGCCTCCCCACCCTCACAGGGAAGAATTCCTTCCCAACATCCCATCTAACACTGCCCTCTGGCAATGGAAATCCATTGTCCCTTGTCCTGTCACTCCGGGCCCTTGTCCCAAGTCCCTCTCCAGCTCTCTGGAGCCCCTTTAGGCCCTGGAAGGTGCAGAAGACAGATCACCTGAGGCATCTGCAAAAAGGTACCAGTAACCACTGCAGCCATGACATGGCCCTGGTCTCCCCCCAGCCTTCAATTGGAGATGCCCAGAATGATCTTTGCCTCTTCCAGAGCAATGGCAGCTCCATCTCCTCCTTATCCACCTCTCCTTGAGCAAGCGGTGACCCTCTGCACCTGCAGGCCAGCGCGAGTTCCCCCGGGACACTGTGACATCTTCAGAGCTGTGGTTATGAACCTGCATCATCTGTGCCCAAACCAACAAAAATACATCCCAGAACTGTCTGGCTTTGTATTTTCCTGGAGTTTGAGTCCAGTTGAAGGCATTAGACCATTTTTTCTATATTTTTGGATGCCACAAGTCAGTGCATTTCGGGTGAACATGGAGCCCTGTCACTCAGGTCAGATTAAAGCCTCAAGAGAGCAGAGCTACTGTCTGACAAGATGAGAAGCCACGAGGTGCCAGCACAGCCCCGGCGCTGCCAGGGAAGGTTTCAAAGTTCACAGCACCAGCCTGGTGCTCCAGCCTGAAGGAAGGGGGACAATCCAGGCACCCCAAACCCCCTCCCTCCCCAGCTGGCACGGGGCACCGAGCTCGCAGACTGAGTGATCTCACAGCGCTTGGGCAAGGCAAGAAATCCTCGTGGCTTCCCCTCCCAACTCCCCACTTGCAGGCTGAGCCCTTCCTCCCAGACACTGATTTAAAGACGTGCAGTTGAAAATGAACTAATTTTGCTTTAAAGGCTGCGAGCCCCGACACAGGCACTGCGCCCCTTGCCCGCTGTCACAGTGCACAGAGACTGTCACTGCGAGAGAGCTGCGCCTCATTTCAAGGTTGAATTTGTCCAGCTTCAGACCCTGGGACATTTACCTCCCTGGAAATAATGTGGGGAAGCTGTAGTCCATTACAGAAGAGCTGTCACTTCACTCGATGAGATCTCTGGCCAGGAGCTTGGTTTTTAACACCCTGATGTCCCCACATACCTCCTTCTTTGTGCTCTATTTTTTTTTTCTTAGACATTAAGGAAACCATATTTTATTTTCTGGCTTTTCCGTGCAACTGCAAGGACCAGATACTCTTCTTAAATGACAAGAGCTGAGAATCTTGTGCGCTTGCATGACCACAACGATTTTAAAAACTCCTTTAACCAAACCACTGCCCAGGTTTTACCGAAGATGTGCGAGGCTGATGTACGTGCGGGCTGCTGACACCCAGCGCCGAACACGTGAGCTCCAAAGCACCTCAAATTATCTCCTGTTGGCTTTTGAAGATACGTCTCCACCCTCCATTCAGAATGACAACTTTTGGCAACAACAAGAAAACAGAAATGACAGATGGTAACAAAATCTGGTACACAAACATGACAGTAGGCAGTATAATGAACATTTCACCCACTCCTTCATTTATGCTAATCGGTGCTTTTGAGCAACCGGAATTGTTCTGCCAGACAGCCGCGGATCTGAAGCACAGCAGAGCAAATCTCAGAGGGCCACCAACCTGAAACCAGGGTAAAACCTACCAAGTGACTCGTTGTGAATGAAATTAAAGTACCACTAAACTCCAGCCTGCTCTGGCGGACACTGAAAAATCCCCCCACTCCCAAAAAGCACATTGACCTCTCCTCCTGCCTGAAATTCCTGCCCGGAAAACACCACGTCCACAAAATAGAGGCAGTCCGGTCTTCCTGCTACCCAAAGCTCCACCAAAACTCAGAGGAACCATCAAAACTGAGAACCAGCAGCCCTGCAGTCGGTACACACTGTGATAACAAAATGTATTTGCTTTGGCGATGAAAAATTGCCTCTAAAAAGCCCCTTTCTCCCAGATTCAGTTCTCTGGGATGGACTCTGTCCCCACAGGAAAATGGTTACTCTTCCCTTTGAAGCCCACTTATCTCACACTGACATTCTCAGTGGAAGGTGCTATGTCACCCACAGACCTCCTTTTATTTCCTATAAAAATGTAAATCAGCCTATTTTTTCCCCCCAACAACCTTATGTAATGAGCAGTGTTCTCGCTCAATCATTTTGAAGATGTGCTTTAGCCTCTATTTTATGCAGGAATCTGTTGAGACTGAAACCATTCCTCTCCTCTTCCTGATATTTCAGTGCTTGCAATAGATGGAGCTGATGCAAAGCTCTATCACTGTTTCTGGGGTGGGCAGGATCTGAAGACATCTCAGAGAGCAACAGCAACACCCTTATAATCTCCCGAGGGTATAAAATAATTCTTCCCATAAATAAATTGCCAGTGCTTTCAGGAAAAAAGGGGCAACCTTGAGCAATTGCCCCCAGAGCCGGCTGGGGTGTGTAATTGTACAAAACTGTGTATATTTGTAATTATAAATGGGGTCCTCCGTGATGAACATTTCCAGACACTGCCCTTGTGGATCCCAATTTTCCTTTGCTTACAGTGCTGTCAAACATAACCCATGGCAGACGAAACATTCTCTTCTGGGACAGAATCACAGTGAAAACTCACCAGAAAAAGAGCAAATTTTGACCAAAACATTTCAGTTGCTTTTGAGGTGAAAACCCCACTATATGATCCTGGTGCGCTTCCAGTACCCAGTTCTGTGCTCAGCCCCAGAAGAAGGGGCTGGAGAAAATTTTTATGTCATTTTTATGTCAGCAGTTCATTTGATCATAGAATCATAGATCTCCCATTGTGCTCATGCAGATCCACCCAGATTTCTCCAACGTAGAGAAAACTTTGCTTTTCCTGCCTTTTTTCTTATCCCTTTGTCATTTCCTGCCCTGGGTGAAGCATCCCAACCTGTTTAGTTGTTCCTTGGGTGGAAACTACTCCATTTCTTTAATTATCCTTGTTGCCTTCCTCCTTCTCTCCTGGCCCTTCTGAAAGCAGGTTGCCCAGAGAAGCTGTGGCTGCCCCATCCCTGGAAGTGTTTGAGGCCAGGTGGGATAAGGCCTTGAGCAACCCGGCCTAGTGGGAGATGTCCCTGCCCATGGCAAGGGAGGTTGGGACTAGATGATCTTTAAGGTCCTTTCCAAGCCTTAATGTTCCATGATTCTATGATTTGGACTCCAATGCTCCTCCCCAGCTGGACTGTGCCTGGGCCAGCTCCCAGCCCACACACCATCTCCATCGACGGCAAGGAGACACTGCTCAATCTGGCTTTCCCAGGCCTGATCCCATCTCAGACCAAAGCCCTTTCATAGTATAGTTTGGGTTGGAAGGGACTTTGAAAATCATCTTGTTCCACCCCCTGCCATGGGCAGGGACACCTTCCACTAGCCCAGGTTGCTCCAAGCCCCATCCAACCTGCCCTTGGACAATTCCAGGGATGGGGCAGCCACAGCTCCTCTGGGCAACCTGTGCCAGGGCCTCCCCACCCTCACAGCCAAGAATTCCTTCCCAATATCCCATCTAACCCTGCCCTCTGGCAGTGGAAATCCATTGCCCCTTGTCCTGTCCCTCCATCCCTGGTCCCAGGTCCCTCTCCAGCTCTCTTGGAGCCCCTTTAGGCACTGGAAGGGGCACAGAGCTGCCTCTTCTCCAGGCTGAACATCCCCAGCTCTCCCAGCCTGGCTCCAGAGTGGAGTTGCTCCAGCCTTCAGAGCATCTCTGTGGCCTCTTCTGGACTTGCTCCAGCAGTTCCACATCCTTCTCATGTTGGGAATCCCAGAGCTGGAGGCAGCACTGCAGGTGGGGTCTCACCAGAGCACAGCCCACACTCACCTTGCTGCTCCTTTTCTGGGGATGCAGCCCAGGACATGGCTGGCTTTCTGGGCTGCCCCTTCAATCCGTAGGTACAGATGGCATCTGTTAAAAGATAAGCCAATCCTAATTTGTTTTGTTTTGTTTTGTTTTTAGGGTTTTTTTCAAGTGTTTGCACAGACACAGAGGCTTCTTATCCCCTATCACCCATACTCCCCTCTTCCTTTGCCTGGTTTCAGTTAGGAAGCCACACATGATGTTCCTTCGCTCCAAGACCTGGTGAACTGGCTGGCAGGTGGTCTGGTGAGAAGGGATCTGTCCTGGGATGCTGTGAAAAGGTGGGAGCTTCTGCCTGTTGTTTGCCACGGAAAAGGGAAGATGTCTGCATTCAGCTGCTGCTGATACCAGGAACACCAGCTCAAACCCAGGAACACCAGCTCAAACCCAGGAACACCAGCTCAAACCCAGGAACATCAGCTTGGGACGGTGCTGCTCCGATGCTGCTGTGGCTGAAGGAGGTTTCAACCCGTGTCCTTGGCGCCCCAGGTGTGTTCACAGAGGTCCCACAGCCTGAGGTCCCCGGGTGCCCTGGTGCTGCCCAGCCACGGACACCCAGCTCTGGCACAGGGGCCGGGATGTGGTGCTGGGTGGTCTCTGTGGCTTTGCTGCAGCCTCTGGGGCCAGAACTCCAACAGCCTCCAGCTCTGCCGGGGCCGTCCCCACATCCCGGCTCGCTGGACACACTCAAAGTTCACGGTGCTATAAATACCCGGAGCAGGGCGCCAGTGCTCCCGGCCGGGTGGGGGGGCTGAGAAAACCCGAAGGGGTTTCGTTGCAATTAACCCTGTGGGTGCACAAGTCCTCTCTGTGCGGTTTGAGAAAGAGGAATCCTCCGATTCAGAATGTTTCTAAAGCCAGAAGAGTGCAGCAAACTCCTTCTGTGGGCTGATTCCTGCTGGGAACAGACCTGGGAGAGGTACTGGGATTGGAGGAGCGCAGGAGGCTGCAGGACAGCACAGGGAATGGGTGGTTTGTGGCCAGGAACATCCACAGTGTGACCCCCCAGCTTGGGCAGATCCTCGTGCTGGGGACACGGTGATGTGGGGCCAGCATGGCTTGTGTTGTCCCCTAAAGCAGAGGCTGCCTGTGCACCTCTCACTGCCCTCAGAGCACAGCCTGGTGCTGCACAGCCTGGTGCTGCACAGCCCCACACCCTGCCCTGTACAGCCCCACACACTACAGTCCTTTACCCCCGAGCCTGCCCCGTGTCCCTGGCCCCATGTGCAGGTCTCACTCCCAGCAGAAGGGCTAAAACTTGTTGAAAATCCCGGAGTGCCACAGAAATGCCCTAAATCAGGACAAGCTCCATCGCTGGCTCAGGGACAACCCCAAAACGTGGAGCCCCCAGTGGTGTCAGGTCACCTGAGGCACAGCACAGTGCAGTGAGGTGTGAAGGGGCTCTCTCTGGAAAGCCAAACACATGGGGAGACCCCCACTACCCTACTCGAGGCTGTACAGAGCCCTTTCACGGTGCCAAATGTGTCTTTTTAAGCATTTCCCTCACAAACTCTACTCTGCTGGGTTGAGGGGCAAGACAGTCTCCAAGGAAGAGCCTCTGCCCCCTTTCACCCTGTTCAGAGCACGGGAGATGGAAAGCTCAGAGCAATGGCAGAGGACAAGCCTGCAGAGCAGAGCCTGATGAGCTGTCTGTGACCTTGTGGCTCCTGCTGGGGCTGGACACAACTCGGTGCACACATGGCTCAGGACCGAGCAAGGTCCTTGTCACCGAAGGTCTCAGAGCACCCAGGGCTGATCCCCAGCTCCAGCGGGGCCGGGCTGCCCTGAGCACAGGGCTGGACATCCCCAGGGTCTCGCAGACCAGGGGACCCTCTCCCCACTCTCCAGGGAATCTCATGGGCCTGCTCAGGTCACAATGCCCAGCTGACCCTGCCACCAGAACAACCTCATTTCAGCCTCGGAAATGTCACCTTTCATGTCCCTTTGGGCCAAGCAAAGGCACCTTCATCACTTCACTCTCCATCATTTCCCTCTCCTCCCCATCACCACCGCAGTTCCACCTTAGTGCTGCGGGATGCCACAGCTCTTCCTGACACCTGACCAGAATTTTGTGTTACTCAGGTCGTATCTCCTCATGCCGACAGGGTCCTGCCCAAGGCTGCGCCCTGTGCCCCGTCCCCCATGCTCCCTGTGCTGGCTGCCCCAGGGCTGGTCCTTCCACGCCCCCACGGCCACCGCGTGTGGCATCGCCGGATTCCGTGCCCGGCACGGCACCGGAGCAGAGGAGCCGGAGCCGGAGGCACTAGGGGGAGATAAAGGCCGGGACATGCCGGACCCTGCGCCCTCGCCAGCCCCTCCTGTCCCCTTGTCCCCAGGGCCACACTGGTCCCGGCTGCTGGCGGGGACAAAGAGGAGAGCTGCAGGTTTCCACCTGTCACAGTCCCGTTGCTTTGCGGGGTCTTTCCTGGCATCTTCGGTCTCTGGGAAGCACCTCTGGCAACGAGAGGCCTTACGGCATTTACATCTTCATGCAGCAGCTATAAAAGCAAGAAACCACCTTCTCCCACGTGCAAAGAGCACAGGGGCACCCCAAAAACTCACCCAGGAGGAAGGAGAACAGCATACAGCACCCAGACCAGGGGCCAGCAGGGAAGGAGGGGTCTGGGGACCCAGCCTTGAAACAGAGAGTGACACACACTGCTGAGCTGAGCTGGAAGCTCAGCCTGTCGTTGCCCCAACTCCCCTTTCCCAATGCCCCTCAGGTGCACTTGGCATTGGCACAGCCATGACAGCCTTCACAGGACCCCAGCACCAGCAAACTGGGCACCTTCAGGGCTAAAACCATTCCAGGGGACATCTGGCTCTAGGCACCACCCCGATATCACACCAGCTCCTCTCCTCCCATGGATGTTCCCTTCTACAGGGGCTCCCTGCAGCCCCTCTCACCAGAGATGGGAGGATTTCAGATGGGCAGAGTTTGGGGGAGGTCCCAGGAGACAAAGAGCCAAACCAGCAGGATCTGTCCCCAGCAGAGTTGTTTGTGCCCAGCTGGATCACACAGGGCCCTGTGGGTGCAGCCCTGGCTCCCGTGTCATGAATTGGTGCCAGATGCTGGGTAGGCACAGTGCGGGGGCAGCTCCGTGGGCAGGAGCCACGTGAGGGGGGCACTTCTCCCTTGTATCTTCTATGGATTAGAAAGAAAAGTTACATCTTACCCCGTTTTTCCAGTGTGACTGGCACAGAGTTAACCCAAATACTACTGATAAAGGTTTGTATGTTGCCTGTGATGCCATCAATCCATAGTGCCCTTGGGACCTGGGCTCACCAGGCACATCCTTGAGCTCCCCCTAAAAAACCCCCACAGCACCTGCCCCCAAACCACCAACCTACCCCAAACTTGTGTTTTCTCTCCCACTCTCCAGTTTGGTCACACCGTGGCACCGCTTCCCCTGCAGCCACATCTCTGATTTGCTCATATTCACAGTTATTTACAGCTCCAGCTCCACAGTTCTCAATACCCTCACTCTTGAACTTCCCATCTGCCGGCGCTGGAGGGGAACAGGGCGGCTGGTAACGCAATCGGGATGTTGGCCTCGGACCAGGAGGCTGGATGCAGAGGGAGGAAGGCAGAGGGGTGCCTGGGGCAGGGTGTCATCTGAGCCCCTGCGGGAACAGGGTGTCTTTGCCTCGATATGAGCTGGCAAGAGCGAGAGGAGGGAAGGAGATCCTCCGTCAGTGCTTTGCTATGCGCCGCACTCCCTGTCCCCCACTCCCGGGACACAGGGACTCACCGCTGTGGTGGCAGCACACCCATACCCAGGGCTGCTCATCCTGGCTCCTTGCTCCCTCCCAGGCCTGGAAAGTTTCACGGCTTCGTAACAAACACACGCTCAAAGAGCAGAGATTGGGTGCATCAGTGCTTTTCCCGTGCTGGGAGGCGAGGGAGGTGCACACGGGAGCACCCCGTGGCTCACCCCGTGTGCCGAGTGTGCGCTGACGGAGGCGGCTCTGACACGATGCTGTGGATATGAAAGAGCTGCAGATTTGTGCTCAGCCCCCAGCACAGCCCCTAAACCTTTTGGGGGCTCTTGTGCAAGTCTGGGGTTTGCACTGTCTCTTAGCCAGTGGCAGATACCCATGGATTTGCAGCAGTTTTACCTGGAAGTAAAGGCTTATTTTTTCTGCTATTTTTCAATAACATTAAATAAACACAAAGGGATTGCCTGGAATTGCTTGTGGCACCCAGTGCTGTGACTGCAGCACAGCTTCCCCACTGTGAAACGCATCCTGTGCCACCATGGGACACCAGTCCAGGATCTTGGGCTGCAAACAGGCAGGGATTGGAGTTTGTTTCAATTGTTTCCACGCTGCTGTTTTGCTTTTAGCAAATCATTCCTAAGATGGTGCCATTCTGCTGCATGTTCTACCCATTCAATTCCCACCTCCCAGCTTGGACACAGCCTTTGAAAAAGGACACCTCCAGTGCACCCCCAGCACTAATCCAGCCCCTCTTCCCAAAGGCTCCCGCTCACAGGTGCCTCGTGCCAAGCCCAACGTGGTCACTTGTCTCAGAGCGTCAAGTACAAAGCATATGCAGGACAGATGGGTATGAGGCTTATAAGATAATTAAGCATGTTAATGAAGTTCATTTGCATCTAGCTCTTAAATTCCCATAAACTCGGTGAAGCTGGGAAATGAGAATCACTGCTCGACGTCACAAAGCAGCAAAACTTTAGTTACCAAAAGAAAATGATAATTACCAAGTCGAGACCCAAAGTCATCAAGGCCCAGCCGGTTGCAGCCTCCCAGGCCCTGGTGGCAGAGCTGTGACACTCGATGCCACCGATGCCACTGCAGCAGCACAGAGAGCTGATGGGCTTTGCTGGACTGAAATAGCACAAAACCAGGGAGAGCAGGGGGAGTTACTGCTCCAGGGAAAGACCTGACCCAGAGATGGAGGAAAAGGTCAGAGTGGTGTGAAAAGGAAAGCCCATGGCTGGTGTGGGGAGCCAGGTGAGAGCACCCGCTCTCCATGGGCTGCCCCTGAAGCAGGACCAGGGCAGGGTCCTTCGGTGAAGCCTCAGCGATGGCACAGCAGAGAGAGGCAGGTGGGTACCCCTCAGGCACAGAGGGAGTCCAGGGCTGTGACCAGAGAGAGCTGGAAATGCCTCATGAAACTAGAGGAACAGCTGGAACTTGGGGATTGCCAGGGAACACCCAGGAGAACAAGGGTAGGAGCTGAGAGGAGATCTGCCCCACACTCACCTTCCCCAGCGCCGGAGCTGGGAGGGCACAGGGGGTCCCCTTGCCTAGCCAAGCCCAGGACAGACGTCACCTGCAAGTTCTCAACTCCCCAGGAAAGCTGAAATATCACCTCCAGTTCAGCAAGGAGGGCACAAGCCAGGCAGTTTCCAGCCATCCATGGATCACAGACTGGGAGACAGCTCCAGCTGCTGCAGCACCTCTCCATCACCCCGAGCTGATGGTGGTTCCTCAGAAGCAGAGACCCCACGAGCAGCACAGCCATTGTCCCCCATTGTCCCAGAAAGCCTTTTGGGAACTGCTGTGAAACACATCCAAGAGATCTCTGGGCTTTGTACGGAAAGTCCCCACGTGAACTAATCAAGCACAGGGTGGATCTTTCAATACACCCAGCGTTGGTGTACGACACATCCTGAACAAGAACCAAAGCACAGAGAGAGAAGAAACTTTAACATGGGGTTACCCAGGACAAGACAACGCCAAACTGAACACAGGAAGGCAGGGTTTATTTGAAATACCTCGGTAAGATTTATTAAAAATATCCCTTGGCAGTTGACAATCACCATGATCCACAATTGGAACCTGACTGGACAACATTGGAACAGTTTTTGCCTATAACAGAGGGTGAACACCCAGGAACACCACAGCAAGGCCTACACATCCCTACTGTCATCAAACACCTGGGCTGGAACTGAGGAGCACAGGTAACGCCTGGCTGTGGCACCAATCACACCACAGGCATTACTGTGTGCTCTGATACTTACCTGGGCTGTGGGAAAACCCAACTATTTAAAATACGGGGAAAAGAATTAATCAGAACCCAGATTCCACCTCTCCATGCTTCCAGGGGGACAAAGCTCTTGGTCTTGCTGCAGCCGAGGGAGAGCAGAAAAATGGGAGGTGGGAGGTCTGGCTGGACCCATCCTGATGCTGTGGCTGCCCCGTGAGAAGGGTCTGGTGCCGCAGGACACGATGGCAGTGGGTCACTGGTCATTGACAAGGAGCAGGATCCAGAGGAAACCTTCACATCTTCCAGCTCAAACCCTGGCTGGGCAAGGGCTTCATTAGGGGCTTCATCCCCCAGGGAAACCCCATGAACACACGGTGGGAGGCTTAGGAGAGACCCCAAGGGAGGCAGGGGGTGGTTGGTGGGACAGACAGACAGACAGGATTTGCTCTTTGGGTCAGATTCTGATTTTGGAAGCACCAAGGCTCCTCTTCTCAACCAACCACCCCCCCTCAGCCAGTCCTTGCTCTGTGGACGCTCACTCCAGAACAACTGCCTCACTCCCCTTTCCAAGCGGATCAGAGTAAGGCATTGGTATTCCAGAGTAAACCATCGATGCTCTCTGCTAAAGAGAAAAATAACTACTTCAAATTCATGCCCCGTTCTGGCCAACACAAGCTCCCTGGGGGGAAAAGCTCTGCTGACACCTCCTGCCACAGCTGGCAGTGACCTCCGGTGGCTGCACAGCCCCTTCCCGACACTTCAGAGCTGCACTAAAATGAGGAAAAATCAGGAAGGAGTCGTCTTCTCACCCAGCACTGGGAACAAGAAGGTCATTTATCACCAACTTCATGTGACAAATTCCTTTCACGTTTAAAAAAACGTCCTAGGTATGTCCCTAATAAAAAATTAACTCAGTGGCTTCGTGATTACCAAAGAAACATTGTCAAAAGCCAGATCCAAACCAAAGGGCGGAAAAACCTTCTGTTCCAAACTGTTCCTCTTCCAGACCATGCGCAGAGGGCTGCAGCTGAAGTGGGGCTGGAGCAAAAATACGAAAGCAAACCGATTTGGAGTTGACATAGTGTATTGTGAATTACTTCTCAGCTTTTCTACATCTAAGAGAGCGTGAAATGAGCGTCCGTACAGTGAAACAGTTCAATACACAATTGATTACAGAGCTGCAGATAATACGTTGGATCTATGTACACACAACGCTTAATATTTCACAGATAACAACTTTTTTCCATCTCGGTTTTGTCCACAAAGCATTGGCAGAGTATTTACAGCGAGGCCTCTGTGAGGAAGCCCCATCCCCTGTCACAGCCCCATCCGAAGCTGCTCGAGCAGTGGGTGTAAACAGAGCGGTTCCCTCTTCCTGCAAGGGAGGGACAAGGTGGGGAACATGGGCTGAGCTGGGCAGGAGGGAAGAAATGATGTCCAGCTAACCTGGAGGCTTCGAAACAGTTTGATTTGCCTTTTTAAAAATTTGTAACTGGAAACTGTTCTTGGTTAATTTTCATTTCATAATTCAGTAACGTTTCGATGACGTTCTCAGTTCATGCTTTCTACCCGTCTGTATTTCTGTTCATCCCCACGTGTGCCTGTGCAAGGTCAGGCAGTGCTGAAGCCTTGGGTCAGCACTGAGGCAGCTCCTCAAGGAAGCAGGGGATGCTCAAGGGAACAAGGGAATGCTCAGGGGTCTGTGCTGGCTCCCAGACCCACCCCCTGGCAAACCAAAGCCAACCCTGGTTTCAGCCGATTACTCCAAAAATAATCTCCCTCAGGCTGTTTGTAATCAGGTGCTGCCACCCTTGATGGCTTATACAGGGGGAGGTGTAGGTGTCACTGTGTGGATGGAGAGTGGGCAGACCCATCCCCATCCCATCCTCATCCCCATCCCCATCCCCATCCCCACCCTCATCCCTCGCCCCAGTCCAATCCCCATCCCCATCCCCGGCCAGCCATGGGATTTCTAGCGCAGGGTTTCAGTAACCAGATGAAATTCGCTCCCACGAGAAAAGCAAACCAACAGGCAGGAGGGAAGGTGCATTTACAAAGGTGTCCACGGACTGGCTGCACGGAGCAGGCAGTGGGATGTTGTCCTAGAGCAAACCTTCTGTATTCGTGCTTAATTAGATGCTGCTACTTTTGGTCTGTGTTTGGCCCAGCCACCTGTGAGAGTCTGTTCTTTTCCTACCAAGTTATAAGAAAACAAGCACTGATAAACGAGAACTCCGTCCTTGAAGGAAGCATCTCATATAAACTGAAATTAATTGGTGACTGACTATTGGCCGACAGCCCTCCAAGGGCATTTGAAGGAGGAAGCGAAGAGGAGGAGGATGAAGTAAGCCCCCAGACTCATTTAGGAAAGCCCCCCGAGGTGCAGCACGCAGGCACAGGGGAATTCCAGCGTACACAGGAGTGCACAGGAGGGGCACCACCTACACCACAGGGGGGAGGGACCGAGGGCCTCTGGCTGGGCAGTGCTGGCCACACCTGCCCAGGTAGACATCACAGGTTAATTGTATGAACAGCAGAGAGCTCGTGTTGGGAGCAAACTCAAGCTTCTCACGGAGGACAACGTTGCCTTTTGTGGGGACACCCGCTACCGTGTGAGCCTGTGGATGCAGCCTACCCCGAGGATGCAGCCTGTGCTTTGGGGAACTCTGAGCATTCTGGGGTCAGTGAGACAACCTTGTAAGTAACACCTGAGTGAGTAGGGGGTTCCCTCCTCTTTCCTCTCTCTCGGGTTCTCCTTTTGTTGGCCACTTCTTTGTCATAAATATTGTTTTGTCGAGCTTTCAACAGTGTGGTGGTTTCAGTTTCAGCATTCTCCCAGCTATGTAATTTGGTGACGAGGGTGGGATGCTGAACATGAAACACCTTGTTGTTGGGGAAAAAGCGGACTCTGCAAGTAGGGTGCATAGCTTGTGGAGTTGTGCCACTGATTGTGGAAAACAAGCAGGACCCGCCGGTGGAGTGCATAGCTTGCAGGGTGCGCTGCTGTTTGGGGTTTTTTTGTGGAAAAAGTGGGACCCACACAGCCTGTGGGGCTGCTGCTTATTGCTGGGGGGGGGGGCAGGCTAGAGAGTGTAGCTGTCACCTCCTGTTTTTGTTGTTCTCATGAGAGATGTGTTGTCTGACCATCGTGTCGTTGTGAGCTCAGGGTGTTGTTAATGGTACCGTAATCCCTTATCTGTTAGACGAGGGTTTTTCTTGGACCCCACAGTGATGGTGTGTGCAGGGCTGGCTGGTTGCTGCCCGACGAGACTCTTCCTGAGTCTTTCCTGACTCTTCCTGTGTGAGCGTGTTGGGGGCTGTGGGTGGAGGAACGAGCATGAGTTTGTGAGTAACAGTGTCGAAACCCCGGGATGGGGGTCTGGAAGGTGCCCCTCCCATTGAGCATCCCAGGTGGATGCAGGAGCCTTGGAATACACTCTGGGATCGTTTAGAAGCTGTGCCGGGGCCAGGCCACTGCGCAGGAGCCGCAGGGAGGGAGGTGGCCCAGTGGCAGCTGCAGCAGCAGGGAAGAAGAAAAAAAACTCTCTGAGTCTCCAAGCCCTCCAACAGGTTGGGTCTGAACCTCAACTACACAACAGGAGGAGAGCTTGGATGCAGAGAAAAAAGAAAGGGGAAAGCTTGGATGCAAAAAAAGGAGAAAAGGGGGGAGAGCTTGGACACATGAATCCTCTGAAGAGTGGACTCACAGCGTTGGAACCATCAAATCTATTTGATAATTTAACTTTGGTTTTGGTAACTTTAAAAAAGTGAAATTACCTATACAGTGTGTTTTGTGCTTTAAAGCAACAAACACCAAGTCCTAGGTGCATGTGTACAATTAGATGCCCTCACACACATCCCATAGTCGAGATTTAAAGAAAAAGTTAAGAATAATAAAATTGATGAAGAGAAGGGAAAAAAAGGTTAAAACTTCAGATTGATTGATTCATTTATGCCTGTGTCAGGGATCTGAGTCGTGTTTGAGACTCTGCCGTAGTGGGTCCGTGGTTGTGTTTGCCGATGTGGCATGGGGAAAATATTGTATGGTTTTACTTGACTTTTGGAAAAGATACAACGGAGCCGTTGTTGGCACGAGGTTGGTATCATAAGCTGTTGTGATTTCAGTCACACGTGAGCCGGTGTCACCATGGGAAAACACCACTCAGGTGAGGAGAATGAGACCACACTGCTTTGATCCACGGGACACCCTGAAGGTGCATCACCTGACTGAGTGGGGGGTTGTACTGAGGGCTTATTTCCCTCCTCTTTCCTCTCTCTTGGGTTCTAGTTTCGTTGGCCACCTCTTTGTAATAAATATTGGTTTGTTGAGCTTTCAGCAGTGTGGTGGTTTCAGTTCTGGCATTCTCCCAGCTACACCTTCCCAGAGCTTCACTGCTGCGCCAGCGACGGGGACAACTCGGCTGCGGGAGCTGCTGCTGCCTGGGCACCACTATGGCACCTACATGGCAGCTCCAGGGGCACATCCAGCTCCTTCCCAATCCCCCACCTTTCCCATCATTTACACCCCTGCCTCCTCCACCTCAATGCCGAAGGACTGAAAGACCCCAAGGGTGGGAAAGGAGGAACCCTGCCATCAACAAAGATGATGTGTTATGCCCAGTTAAAAATGCTGTTTCATGGGAAGAAGGAGCTTTGCAGAACAACACAACACCAAAAGCCACCTTGCTGGCACTGGGGGAGCGAGGTGACTTTCCTGAGAGCACGAGGAGGGAGCCTGTTTACCTGTTCCTGGGGAACTCAGTGAGGGTGGCCAAGGTCCTTGTCATCTTTGGATACTGCTGCTGCCTCCTCGCTAACTGGAGACACTCGCCATCGAGCAGGAAAAATTCCCAAATATTCAGTGCAAACTTAGAACTGCGTTGTTTGTCTCAGCAGATGCTGGAGTTGTTAAGGCTCTTGGCTTTAGAGAGTTTATTACTCTGGAAGTTTAAAGCTGTGGAGTGGGGTGTAACAGGCTCTGTCTTAGCATATATATTGTACATCTCTGTATCTCAACAGGGTCTCTGAAACTAGAGGCAAGTAAATTGGGGAGAGGGTCTCTCTGGAGACTGTGGGCTCCTGCACTGGGACACAGGGAGAGGAAGAGCTGCCGGTGCCTCTGGGACTGTGCTGGGACCTGTGTGGTGGCCAAACCCTGGCTGAGGCAGCAATGCAGGACACGATGGAGTCGTACAGCCAGCACTGGAAATAAACCCCAAACACAGCTCTGGGCTGACTCAACAAAGGCAAAGCTTCAGAGACTCTGAGGAGGCCTTTCCCCCAGGCACACCCACACATGGACCACGTGCCGTGTCCTTCCCTGCCCCGAGTTAAAGCTCCATACAAACCATCTTCAATTCCAAACTAACACTGAGCAGGTGCATTAAGGTAGATACAAAGACATGAGTGACCAAGGGAGGAAAAGAAGGAAAAACTTGAGAAAGTTGCTTTGTTTTGACTCATCTGGAGGAGGATTTGAGAGTCGATGCTCAAATCAGGGATGTGCAAGTGGTGGCACTGGTTTCACCACACATCTGGCATTGAGCTGGATGACAAACCGGTCAGAGCATCACTGATAAAAGCTGAAACTTAAAATTTTATTAACTGTTCCCAGTCATGATCTTCTCTGCAGTTCTTCAGCTTCATCGAATGCTGACATTTCTGGACATTAAAATCCATTACGGTCACAGAGACGCTCCAAGGGCTGGAGCACCTGTGCCATGGAGACAGCCTGGGAGAGCTGGGGCTGTTCAGCCTTCCAGTGCCTAAAGGGGCTCCAAGAGAGCTGGAGAGGGACTTGGGACAAGGGCCTGGAGTGACAGGACAAGAGGGAATGGCTTCCCACTGACAGAGGGCAGGGATAGATGGGATATTGGGAAGGAATTCTTCCCAGTGCTGAGGCCCTGGCACAGGTTGCCCAGAGAAGCTGTGGCTGCCCCATCCTGGGAAATGTCCAAGGCCAGGCTGGATGGGGCTTGGAGCAACCTGGGCTGGTGGAAGGTGTCCCTGCCTGTGGCAGGGGGTGGAATAAGATGAGCTTTAAGGTCCCTTCCAATCTAAACCATTCCAGGATTCTATGAAATTGTTGCAGTGAGCCAGAAAACAGGGAGAGAATGGAGCAAACCATGCCAAGGCATGACAGGAGAGGCTGAGAGCAGAAGTGTGAAAGACCAGTGACACTGACCTCTGACTTGGAGACAGGCACATGGGAAAGCTCCTGAAAAGGATGTCAAACTCCAACTCTGGAGCAGAGTGTGGGAAGACACCAGGCACCCGCCTCCTGCCCCTCACCAGCCTCAGGCTGGGCAGCTTGGTCAGGGCAGAAAAAGTTTAACGGCTACAATAACGGACCAGGGGAAAAAAAAGCTTTAAATATCTTTACCAATCTATTTTTTCCAAGCTAATCTTCTTTCTCCCAATCCAATATTGACTCCTGAAGATGAGCAGCAAACAGTTCTGCACGTGTTGTACAGCCCAGCTACTCATCAGGGCTGAGACAGATGTTCAGCTCACATCATAAAGACTTGGAAAAGGTTTTATACCCAATATTTGCACAATATTTCTACCCAGTGTCCACAAAGCACCTCAAACCTTCTCACCACGGCACCCTCAAACTGCGCCCCTAAGACAGGACACATTCCACCTGTTTTATTTTCTCCTCCAACCTCTTCAGAGCCTGACATTTGATTTTAAAAGAAAATCTCATAAGGGCAATAAGCGCCTGGTGTGCTATTTTCTTTCCAATGAAACTCTGTGGACAGAGTTCAGAGGGTGGTGTTAATGCAGATTTTAATAAAATCAGCCTATTTTAAGGCACCTTGGTGCCCCCTCCGAGCACAAACACAGCTCAGCTTCACACCTGAGATACCTCCCCTGCAGCCACCAGGCACAGACATCACACCTGGAAATACAGATTAGCCTTTGGAACCACCTGACACCTCATTCCATGATCCCTTCTCCTCGTCTCCTCAGCTCCAGGACGTGGAAACACACGTGACCATCCAGAGGCTCTTGGTGAGCCAACCCCACCGTGGCACCGAGTCCTGCCCACGGCTCTGAACTGAAACACACTCAGCCCATCACAGCACTCCCAGCTACAGCACCTGCAGGAACTGCTGTGCAGTGGCTACAAATTCCACCTTTTTTACAGGACATTGCAGAATCCCACGGCAGCTGCATGCACGGCACAGCCTCAGCAACCCAGGTTTTACCTCTAGGAAACAAAACAAGGACTGCTACAGCCTGCAGAGAGAACTCAACAGGTAAAAAACCATTGGAATAAATGACCTTCCTGCCCAAACTGATGTTCCCCACGTAGCCAGTCAAGTCTCAGCATTACTCTGAAACCCCAACTGGGTTTTCACAGCTGCCTGGGCATTGAGACAGCAGCACCAAGGCACTGGGGGATCCCTGAACCTCCACCTCTACTGTTTCCACACACAAGTCATTCTGTACTTAGAGTGGCATTTCCAGCAACTGGGAAAATCACATCAATAAATAACAACTGCCTTTTTAGCAGTTAATTCCTAAATTTAACTGCCGGGACGTGTCTGCTGCTCTTCTGTGTCTTCTGTCATCACCATGAAGAGGAAGCTGCAGCTGTGACTGGGCAAAATGGACCGAGATATGAAAGCAAAACCACTCTCCCTTTTCCATGAGGACACAGAGAGGCGCCAGCGGGGAGAGCAGCACCCGGAGCCGTGACCGGCAGCGGCAGAGCTCAGATGCTCCGTGCAGTGAGGAAAAGACAGAGGTTACCACAGGTGAGGAGATGGGAGGCAACAGCCACTCACATGTCCTGTCCAGACAGAGCAAATGAGAATAAGCAGGGAATAAGGGAGAAAACAAGGTAGAGTCCTTGAATTTGGCAAAAACCCCCTTAAGACAAGGTGTCGAGTTAAACATCGACGGCGTCACAGCCAACACAGGCACCCTCGGCCTCTGAGATGTTGCAAAATGAAGACATGGAGTGACTTAACTGCTCCCTTACAACACTTTTTACTGTATTCAGGATGAAAGCTTTAAAACAGGTCAGAGTTACCAATTTTAAAATGCTGGAAACCCTAAAAGTTTGGCTTTTTACTCAGGAATAAGCTCCTCTTTAGCTCAAGCTGCCATGGTTAAGTGTTTGGTTTGTAGCTCCCTTCAGTTTTGCTCCAGGCATCTCCTTTCTGTGTTTTAGCCCTAAAGTAACATTATCCAAATACTGATGTGTTTTGTAAAGCCTTTGGGGAATCCATCCTCTCCTCCTCTCATTTTATCACTCCAAAATCTTCCTGGGACACAGCAGGAGCCACAGCCAGGCAGCAGCACCGGCACACCCTGCTCGCAGTGCTCACGTTACCTCCAGCAAAGGAAAATGGCCCCAAATCCTGGGAAATAACAGGCAAATCCATCCTTCTCAAAATCATGATGCCAGACAGAAATCAACGGGAATTCCATTTACCTGCTCCTCAACGAGAAATCTCTCAGCTGGGAGGAAAATAAGCACTTTGGTGTGTTAGCAACAGATTCAGACCTCCCTGCTGACAGTACTGTGTGTATTCCTCGTTACTCCATGCTCCAGAGTAGGTCCTGCAAGTGGCAGAAGGGGACACGGGGATCTTAAACACTCAGCAACCTTCCCAACCTCCTCCTCTGGACCAGTTTTAAATCTTCACCAAACCTCTGGGCAAAGCCCTCCCCGTTCACTGACAGCTCTGTGCTGGCACCCACAGCACACACAGGGATTTTAACAGAGCTTTGCCCGTGGCCTCCCAGCAGCACACCCAGCAGCACACCCGTGTCAGGAATTCGGCAGCAAAGCCGCACATCCCGCTGAGAACACCCCCGGAGTCGGTTCTGTGTTAGGACGTACCTTCAAAGGCATAAAGGGAAGGTGTAAAGGTTCAGCTCCCAGAACTGAAACAGGTGGCTCCTGGCTCTTTGTGCCTGGAAAATGACCCTCTCCAAATTACACACCGAGAACTGAACCTCTTGGTTTGGTTGTTCCACTGCATCAGAGAGATTTAACCCCCGAGAGCCGCAGCCCCAGCTGTGGAAACCTTGCTGCTGCCCTGGCAAGGAGCAAACAGGGCACCACTGCTCACCCAAGGTTTTACAGCTCTTTTCCCAGCTCCAGAGTTAAGGCAGAGGAATGTTGCTGGCAGTTCCCAGAGCAGACAACAGCCCTTGATTTCAGAGCCCACTAATGCCCCTGTCCTCGGTCCCTGTATTTGCTCAGTGCCAGCACAGAGGCCCTGGTGGGTTGTATTTTCGTTTCCCGATGTTCCCACAAACCCAACGATCCCCCCGTGCCCCCCCATGGCAGCACAGGAACGCTGTGCACTTTATAGGCTGGAGGAGAAGGGTTTTGCACCTACAGTGCTTGAAGGATGAGGAGGAAGGTGCTCTGGGTCCAGGGCCCCATTCCAGCACCTCCTCCTTTCGGGTTTAACCACAAGATGCCAACCTGTCCCGGGGTGCAGGGCTGGGCTGGGGGAGGTTTGGTTGTTGTGCAGCGTCTCAAGGAGCCAGCACATCCCGACTGAGCCCTGCCACTGGAAACAGCTGAGCAGGGAGAGAGGAGGAATGGCCAGGCTCTACAAAATGGGGAGAAAGAAGAGGCAGGGAGAGAGGCTGGAACAACTCTGAGAACAAAAATATAACACTAGAAGGCATGTAAACAGTTCTGGACCATGTTTAGCTCCTCGACTGTAGGAAAAGGAATACTGACACACCTCAACTGAACCGAGAGCCCTAGAAATGCTTCAGGAATACATTCTTTGGATGCAAGAGGTATTTCAGAATTACTACCTGAAAGTTGGAAGTGCAAGTCACTATGGGGAGGGGGGAGTTGTAACCTAGGGAGAAGGAAGCTGCTGGAAAACTGTGCACTCCAAACACCTCACGCTGCTGCTCGTCAGGAACAGCCTCCAAACAGGCAACAGCACTTGTGGCAGAGGGATCCCGGGATGAGGATCCCCTGGATTTTTGTGTGCTGGCAGATTGAGCAAGATGAATTCTGAACAGCTTTCCTATCAAATGGAATACTGATGTGCATAAACAGCAGCTTTTGTGGGACCAGTGTGCAGAGTCCTGTTTAACTGAGGTCCAGAAATCCCACAGATTTACATCTGAGAAAGGCTTCAAGGGCTCCATGCTGACCATGGAGAGGAGATGGCTCTCCAACAGCTGAACAGGAACTCCACAATGGATACAGTTATTACTCATATCCCAAAAATCACATGGGGATAAGAAGAAGAATCAATATATTCTGCCTTGAGCTCAGATGGAAAGAATCAAAGCCCACAGCACCACGCAGCCAGCGCAGCACTGCCCTCCCCCAGCTCTTCCCTGGCTGATGAACTTCTTTTGGGCATAAAAATTGTTTATTTGGTGTCACAAGGAGTTGGCTGAACGGGAATAGTTGAATAGCCCATATTATCAAACATCAGTGAAGGAGGTGAGGGAAGCAGAGGACAGACTGGCACAGCCCATGGCACCCATCCCACAGCTCCCTCTGTGCCAGCAGCTCCTGTGCTCACGCAGGCCCCGCTCCCAGGGACTGCACGGAGTCACCCACAGGACTGGGAAATGATTGTGCTTCTCAGCTCACTACAAGGACTCTTTCCCTATTCCCGCTTTCAGTGGCACACAGGGAGCACACTGGCCTGTTCCCTGCTGCAAAAGCACAGTGTGTGTGGGGGGGAAATCCTGAAAAGTATTGTGCAGCACCATTGGTTCAGTCCAGAGGGAAGCTGGGATACTCAACTGCATTTGGTGGCTTCTGAAGTGTCTCCAGCTTGGAAACAAATATTGCCTAAGGTAACATCCTCACAGTGGTTGGTAGCTCAAAGAGGCTGAAACACCATCTTATTACTCCCGTTAAACCAACCCACGATCCATCTCTCCTGATCCCTTCCGCACACGAAAATCCCCAAAGGAAAGAAAATAAAAAAAAAGCCAAACAGGAATGAAATAGATAAATAAATAAATAAAGGCATTCCCAAAACATTTATTTTGCTTTTTTTTTCTCTCTCTCTCTCTCTCCAATCAGCTCAGAGACACTGACGTCACCTACCTCGGCCACCTCAGCCACGCACGGAGCAACCCCGAACGGCGTTGGAGTCGTGAGCCCTGAACTGCAACACTCCCATGGTCTCTTGTCTGCTTCTGGAAACCTGTCCCGAGAGCTGGTGCTGTCCCAACCCTTATTCCACTCCCACACATCAGTAACTCATTGGCTATATGGAAAAGAAGTGTATCCAAAGCACACGATGGCACGTGGAGGCTGAAGAAAGCATCGGTAAAGGAGAACAGAACTGCAGCAGCTGTTCCTCCTGCCCTAACTAAAGGCTGAGCCACGGCACGACTCCTCCTCCAGCCCGACCCAAAGTGTGTCACCCCTCGCCCAGACATTCTTGTGGTGCATTACTGGCACTTTATAGCAGTCTCGTATGGTAGATACATGCACATGTCTGTGTGTTACATACAAAAGGTCTGATAACAGTAAAACATTGTTCCGAGAGATATAAAAAACCCAAGGAGCTGCATTAGCCAAAAAAAGTGTTTTGTGAGAAACAACAATAAAAATGATATAACCACAGCTTTTCTTTTCTTTAAAATTAGATAAATACCCAAAGCTATGATTTCACTTGGGGCCTCTGTACCTTGACAGGGAGTCCAATGGAGTATATCTGAAGGCACTTAATATCCTCTACTCAGCTGTAAGATGGTTGCACAGGGAGCTGGGGAGCTTGAGATGTGATTTGGGGCATGAAGGAGAGAGATGGGTGGAAAGAAACCCTGAAGAGCTGTGATCCACACAGCCCCAGGTGCCGAAATGAACACAAACGTACAACCCAGGTGTGGAGAAGGTCTCTCTTGAAAAAGAAAACTGCCAATTGCAAAAGTCAGTGTGTTTCTATGGACAGAGCACTTCATGCAACTCTGACAGTGCATCATACACTCTTAGAGATATTTAGCTTTGTCAGTTCATTGACCTCCTCAGTCCCCGCTTCCTCACAGTCAGACTTCTCCGCGGCTTTGCCGAACCTGCACTTCTCCTCTGCCTTCACCGCGTCTTTCTGGAGCTTCTTGGCAGAAGGAGGGATGTCCTTGTTTTCTGAGTTATCTGTGCCATGGGCTATGTTATCAGAATTCTGTACAGAAGGCACCAGGTTGGCAATCTCGTCGGTGGGAGACCGCCCAATGCTGCCATCCACTTGCACCCGAATGTCTGGAGATATGGACAACTGGTGATGCGGCACGATCCCGTTGTCCATGCACTTGGGGTAAAGGTAGGTCTTCATCTGACCCTTGCCCTTCACGTTGACCGTCCCCCTGTAGTCAAAGTCATACCCCATCTTGCTGAGGATGCGGTAGCTCTCCTCACTCACCTGGATGCGGCACTCGACGCCAGTGGTGTCCATCCTGCTGGCGATGTTCACCGTGTCCCCCCAGATGTCGTACAACAGCTTGGTGGTGCCGATGACCCCGGCCGTGAGGGGGCCGTGGTTGAAGCCGATCCGGAGCTTAAAATTAAACCACAGCATGTTGTTGTTGAAGTCGTCCACCACCCGCATCATTTCTTTGGCAAATTCGAACAGGGTCTGCAGGTGCCCGTGGGGGTGGCTGCTGTCCTGGCACTGCGACGTGTTCAGCCCCGACGCCGCCATGTAGGTGGCCCCGATGGTTTTGATTTTCTCGATGCTGCTGTAGTGGGCTTTGCTCAGCAGCTCGTCGAAATCCCCGATGAGCTCGTTCAGGACTCGGTAGCACTCCTTGCCCCCCTGGTAGTTCTCCTCGTAGAACTCGCTGAAGTTCACTATGCTGGCAAAGATCACCCCGCCGCTGTCGTGGTTTTTGGAATAGCTCTGGGACACCTTCAACTGCTCAGCCACGTGGTATGGGATAATATTCCTCAGCAACCAGTCAGCTTGATCCCTCATGCTCTGGATTTTGGTGCGATGGAGATCGGCCTCCACGTCCCCGTGGTAGTGGAGGCGGTAGCTGACCTCAAACTCTCGGTTCAGAAACCAGACCAGGAGCAGCAGGAGGAAGGAGACCAGAACCACCTCCTGACCGATCAGGTCTGCCGGCCTCTTGGTGTCATCTGGCACTGAGCTGTTGCATGGGCTCTTCCTGGAGCTGGAGAGAGGGGAAAAAACAGACAGGGACATTTAAAACCACGGAGTCAGGGCACTGCCATTGCCGCTCCGGAGACAGAAATCCTGTGCTGGAAAAAGAAGTGTGGGAAGTGCAGTTACATACTGAATTATAAAATATGCATTGAGAACTTCATCTGCTGTTAAGAAAACACCGAAGAATTAATTTCATTCTTAAACTAAGTGATGATTTCCTTATTGTCAGGTTCAGCACCATGGAAGTCGCCCAGTACTGTTTTAAGGACTTCACCAAGGAAACAGTTATCGTTATACCTAAATACATAACTAAAAGCATACATGTAAATATGCATATACAATGTTTAATAATAATTACTAATGTCTGGTGTGTTCAGATATCTGTGGGTATGTGCATGTCTGTGGGTATGTGCCCTCTGTACGGAGGGGGTGTGTGTGAGTTTTGTGGGATTTATCTCTTTTTGTCTTACCTTCAATACTCAGAAACATCTGCTTTACCTTCCTTGTGCCTTTTCCTCGTCTCTTCATCAAGAGGACCAGTGCTGTGTGCCTTTAATGCTACACATGAAGGGTTTGGAAGGAGGTAACACTGCACAAAACAGGTCATGGAGAACCCCCATGGCAGGGGGTTGGGATGAGATGATCTTTTAGGTCCTTCCAACCCAAACCAGTCTGTGGTTCTATGAACTGCATGGAAGTGGAGAGTATGGCGCTCTGGGCTGACATCTTTTCTATGATAAAACCGCTGAGGCTCTTCATGGTGGAGACAGAAAGTTTCTCAAAGTGCCAAGATTACATAAAATAATAAAAAACTCCTGTCTCACAGAGATTGAGAGCAATATTTCAGATCCTTTCGACAGTTTGTCGCCTGCCTGTGCAGATTATGAAGCACTGATGGAGCATCTGCCAGTGCCAAACCGCCCCTAACGAGGAGACATCTGCACTCTACAATCTCAACTTTCTGGAGAGAGGCAAAGACACAAATTGAATCTGAGAAGGCCCCACCTATGTAATCCTAGAAACCAAGGCTAAACCCAGACAGCTTGGCACCCAGTCATTTCTGCAGGCACCCAACTGCATTTTTTTGTATAACATTATGCCAAAGTTTAAGATTTGATATGAGCAGACATGTGCTGAAGTTTTCCAAGTTAAGAGATGTTTTTTTTAAGGGAAAGTGTCACATCAACCTTTCTCCTCGAGAACCAGAAAGGCAATCCAAGCTCAGTGCCTCCATGTCTTTATGGAGGTATGAAGAGCTTAAAACTCAGAGCACAACTGGAGCAACAGCTCAAGAAGAGGAGGCTGAATTTGTTCCTACAGCACATGAAAACACTTCTCAGCTCATTTTCCTTCTCTCTGTTCATGGGGGACAGGTTTCCACTTTGGAAATATTTTAGAACTGAGCTTTATTAGAGACACGGTTTCTTTTTTTGAGTTTGATTCTCAAATTCTGGATTGACAGAAAAGTGTAACGAAGCAAAACCACAGCACAGCTGTGGAACAGATGAACATGCCCCATCTCTGAAAACACTTCTCTGTGCCGTGGTCTTTGTTTCTATAGGGAAAAGAGCTCCCTGTAAGTAAAATATTTGCAATACAGAGTGTGCAGACTGGATTTCAGATTAAAGATAAGACAACATATTATACTGGAAATTACTCCTTTTGTTTTCTACCATAAATATGCTTCTCCCAGGAGAAGGGAAGGAATGTTCATTTTATTCCCTCTTCAGGAGGTAACAATGAAAGGATGAGATATGCCCAGCTCAAGTAGGTCCCCACCATTGGTTTCCTGTAACTTACAGCTACTTTTCTCAACAGATCCTCTGTTATGAACCTAATTATTTCCTCCCTTGAAAGACAAGTCAGAGACTAAGCCAAAGACATGGTTTAGTGGTGGCCTTGGCAGTCCTGGGTTAGTGGTTGACTTGATGATCCATGTTGGTCCCTTCCAACTCAGGATATTCTACAATTCCCTGATCTTAGGGGTCTTTTCCTGCCTAAATGATTCTATAATCAATGTCTAGAATGGGAACAATTCCTGAAATACAATCCTTGCTACCTATTTTGCAGGTGGCAAAATATCCTCCCAGCTTGACGGGCTTATAAAACAAAATGAGGGGAGGGTAAGTGAGAGAAAAGATCTTGGAAAATAAAAAAAAGGTTGGGGAAAGGATCTTGTTTAAGAAAAACAATTCAGGTTCTTTACAGAATCTGAGTTTGTTATTTCCTGCATCTTGTGGGCAGAGACCTGCGAGAGGATCTGAGCAATGATTATGTTACTCCTTTGAGAGTACAAGTTTGATCCAGATAATCCTCTGTAACATCAGACATCCCTGCCACAGGGATTTATTTCAGTCATTAAAAGCTTTTTATTTACACTTTGTTGTACAAAACACTCCTCAAAGTACTTTAACTCCTCTCCAATGAATTAGGTGAGAGCCACAAATGGTACATTAGGAGAAGTGGAAGGCATGATCTGCTTTCTGGGAAGGACCTGCTGCCTCCCACTGCCCATTCCTGAAGCTCTGGCATCTGTGAGCTCTCAATCACCTCCTCAGCACCAGCCTGATCTTCTTTGCCCTGTGGGCTCCAACCCGGAGATCTCCATGTGCAGGGAGTGACTCACTGTTCTCTGACCTGATTTCATTAATAAGGAATGGGTTGGGATCCCAAAAAAGAAGGTGCAGAGTCTTCTCCAGAGCAGGCGTTTTTATCCCGATGGGACTGCTGGAAGCATCAGCATGGGAAGCCCTGATTCCAGCCTGGAGCAGAGAGCGACTACGTCGTCCTCATTTGCAAAGCAAACTTCTGGGTGTCCCAGTGAGCAGGCTACAGGACCCACAGGACTATAAATCACCTCACAAGTCAGTCAGCAGTGATGACCTGGAGTCACCCTTTAGAATGAAAAGAAGAAAAAAACCCCACAGCTCTAACAGAAAGGATCACCTCCCCCCCCAAATTCTACTTTTTTATGAGTTGCCGCAGCAGAAAATGAATTTTAAAAGTCATTCAAATTGAAATCTTAGTTCCTTTAACTCAAACTGGTGAAGTGCTGCCTGGCACAGCCACCTCACTATTAACTTGGCACCTCCATCCAGGCTGTGTGAATATGGAACAAGTGAGAGCTCCAGAGATAGGATCTCGATCACAAATCACAAAGATAATGGCTTTCCACTTATAGTTTTGGAAAGCCAGTTTGCTTCTGAGCCAGTAACCCCTGTCTGGATTTGGATATCTTGCTATATCTAAGGAGGATGCCTGCCTGCTGAATCTGAGAGAAGAATGCAGTGGAGGAATGGAGAGGAAAAGGGGATCAAAGTGCTGCTTTCAATGAACAAAGTGTTACTGATGCCTATAAACCCCTCCCTACAACCAAGAGATTTCAGTCCTCCCTATTGCTGATCCTCCTCAAGCAGCCACAGTGGAAAACAATCCCCCTCACCTGCTCTGAGGTAAGGAATGAATGAAAATGGGAACTATTTCCTGCTTAAAAGACAAAGTTTACGGTTGCATCCTTTGGGCTGAACAAATTGGCTGTCTGGAAAACAAGGCACATTCCATATTTTGATTAATGGAAAATCCAGAGATTAACTTTGTGCTAAGGCTTCATTACCATTGCTAGTGTCTCTCCTCCAGGCAGATTGATATTATCTCGATTCTTGATCAAGGAAAGAGAATAACCTCATTAAAGGCAAAACATAACTTTGTTTGGCCCTCTTAGAACACAGGAAAGCTTTTGCAGTGACTGGGGTGGGAAAAGAACCTGATTTTTTTAATTCCATGAGAAAGGTGCTGCAAAAAAAAAGTGTGTTAGGATAAGGGAGTTTCACCTTTTTATTAGTCCATCACCAGGAAAAGGGGAGATTCTGTCTGCACAGCACTCGAGAAATGTGGTACACAATAATGTACAGTAAAAGAGCCCTGAAAAAGAAGCCAAATTCTGTTTAATGGTAGAAACAGAACAGGGTTAACTCCCAGTCCTCTCTTTTAGCTTCCAGTACTTGTTAATTTACAAGTTTGGGCAGCGTCAGGTCCAGTGGAGCCTGGACTGAAGGGCAGTGCTAAGCAGCATTAGCTCATGCACATGTGTCTCTTCCCCAAATAAAGGAGCACAGACAACATACAAACCCAGTACACCTCCAAAGGAGAAGTGTAAAATTAGGTTTAGAAATGTTTAATGAACGAGATATTTTGGTCACTGCCTTATTTGGCCTTTAAATCACAAGTCAGACTTTGCACAGAGGCAGAGCCCGTTCCACACCTGCTCGGTGACCTCTGTGGTTTGGTCTCTCACCAACTCTTACCTTCACCTGTAGTGACTTAAAAGTTGTGCATTTATGGAAGAAAAATACTTGCATGCTTGATAACTGATTTTTTCACAGATTTCTGTCATCGAGGGGAAGACCTGGTTGTTAATGATTTAAGGCAGGATGAATTACTTAGGAGTGATTAACAGCTGGTTGGGAGCCTGTTGGGGAAGAGGTTTGTAATTCTGAGCAGCACAAAAGCTTTGGTGATTTCACAAACTAATAATAAACCACTAAGGATCCAAACCTGGACTGATCCTAAGACATTACTGGAGTGATCACCACACTTTAATACTTTGTTCATTGCCTTTACAGCAAGTTCCTCGCAGAGTTTGTTTATAAAAAAAAATCAAGCTGCCTCTTCTTTTAGCTTTAAATTTCCATTCTGGATTCAGTGAACCGGAATTCTGCTGTGAAAATGAAGTTACCTTTATGAATCAAAGCCATGAAGAAGGAAAACCTGTGTAAGAAAACCCAAAGCCCCCCAAACCCCAACACTGAAGTGCTGACTCTTTGGTGAAGAAACACCTAATGTGAAAGCCCAGTTGCCATCTCTCTGTACTAAACCCACGTGTTTTCCCCACTATCACAGAATTCATGGAGATGACAGGTTTTAAAAAGTAATTTTGTTTTGACACATACTCCCAGGAAAAGCATCATGCTCCTGAAAACCCATTTGAGATGAATTACTGAGTCCCATATCCACAGGGTTAGTAGTTCAGTCAAGCACAGCATGACCCCAGTATTGTCCCCAAACTTGCCATTAGCAAACACATACTTGTCTAATACCAAAGACAAGCAAAACCACTTTAAAAATGGTATTGCAAAACTTGCAATAAAACCCGTGAGAAACTCAACACTGAAATAATCAGAGTGAATCTTTAATGTGTTCATTTTTAAGGGGCCATTAATAACCCAGGAAGAGATTTTTGTTTGATTGTTTGAAAGTCTGGGGGCTAAAATTTTCCTTTGCTCTCAATTTTCTTTTGCCGCTCTGCCCAGGTGAGCCGAGGTGACAGCCAGTCCCAGACTGTCACATCTCATCTTGGGAAGGCACCTGGCTGCACATCCAGCTTTTCCAGCAGAAGCTCCTCTCCCACAGGGAATTCTCCCCCATCCAGCTGTGGGAGCATCCAACTCACACTGCTCCTGGATGGTGCAAACAAGCCAAGTGAACCAAATAAACAGCTTGTGATGTACAGATAATGCTCTAAAAACTGCTACTACCAGAAAAACAGATGCTGTTTTATAGAGCTCCTCCACAGTTCTATTTCCTAGAAATCCAATTTAAAGAGAAAATATCATTACACAACTCTGACTGCAGCATCAGCTCTGATGAGTTCTGGTCATACCCAAGTCCCCTGTAAAGGAAATTACACATATGAAGAGCTTAAACACAACCTGCTGAACCAATTTGTTGAACTCCCAAGCTATTACTGTGGATGCAAAGTCTTGCTACGTATAATTCACTGAAAATGTTTCCATCCCTGAACATAAAGATAGTAAGTTTATATAAAGCTTACCTAAAGTTCTGTGCCAAATCTAGATGAGGAGTTTCCATGGAGCTGAAATTAAAAAAAGCACTGATTTCAGAGGGGAGGTTAAAGCAATAAACAAACCATCCTGCAGAATTTCAGAGAGAATGTTAAACTGCTCTGTTATATAGGCCAATAACTGCACCACACACCTGATCAGCTTCAAAAATCTTTGTTTGAACATGACTTATCTGCTCTTTTGGCTCAAAAGAAGGAACCAGCCAGAGATGCAAATCCCTGCAAAGGGAAACTGATGGTTCCTGGAGTGAGTAATTGTTAAACAATCCCATCTTACCTGGGAAACAGGGAGGAGCAATCTCAGAACTCTAAAACTTGCTTATGCCTTCATCTTATCTGAGCACACAGTACCAAGATTTTAAAAATAAACCACAAAACCCCAAACCCCAACTGCTCCAAACAAACAAACAAATGTCTAATAAACATAGGGTTTTTTGAAGATGCCATTACAGGAAATAAGTAGTTCAAGCACTTTTTCAAATATTAAGAGAGTATCAAATTCTCAGGGTTAGTTACATCTGTTAAAAGTAAGGAAACATGCAGAATGGATCCATCTGTGGTGCAGACAAAGCTGCAACAACCACCGTGACAAAAAATATTATCCAGATTCATGGTAAGAGAGGAACAAAAAGATGAACATTAAGAAACAGAATTTATGGGTTTCACTAATTCAGCCTGTATTAGTTTTGTTCAGGATAACTTCTATCAAGCACCTTTTCAGATCTGCAGTTGAGCTGAGCCCTATTACTTTAAAGATTTATTTCCGAGGGATGAAATGACAACATATTCCATGATTTCTGATCTTTCCTCATTAATAGTCACCACTGTTCAAATCACAGGTGGAAGAACACTATCATTAGCAACATTTCTTAAGATAATGGTTTTTTAACATTCATAGAACCCCTCCAGCACTCAGCGAAAGCTGATGCTGTGAACTGACACCACAGCAAGGCCTCCACTTCTGTGCTTTGGAACAGCCTTTCCCCATCCCTTAATAAAGTTGAAAGGCAGTGAAAACCCCCAGTTTTGTGTTTCTTTCTGCACAAAGTCCTAACACAGAGCTTGTGCACAAGTATATTCTATTACCCTCTTTCAAAGGTGGCTGTGTCACGTCAGCTCTGTGCAGACACCCCAGCACGTGTGGAGCTGAAGGAGCTGCAAGAACTCCTGCCTGGGGAATTATGGAAGAGTAACCAGGGAGTCAAGGACTGGCATCAAGGGTTTGCTCTTCACTGACTTCCCTGAAAAACCAAACCTGGGGCTGAGGGGGTCGGGCTCTGCTCCCAGGGAACAAGGGACAGCACAAGAGGAAAGAGCCTCAAGTTGTGCCAGGGGAGGTTGAGGTTGGATATTGGGAAAATTTCCTCATGGAAGGGGTGGTCAGGCCCTGGCACAGCTGCCCAGAGCAGTGGTGGAGTCCCCATCCCTGGAGGGATTTAAAAGCCACGTGGATGTGGCACTTGGGAACATGGTTAGTGCTGGGAACAGTCAGACTCCGTGATCTCAAGAGGGCTTTTCCATCCTGAAGGATTCTGTGATTCCACAGCTCTCAGCAAAGCTGGTGGCTGGCCAGTGAAAGCATCAGTGCCAGAAAGGGAAAAGCTATGGGAGAAAGTCATCTTTGTTCCTGGGAGTTCCTGTTCAGTGCTGGAGGACAGACAGTGTTGGCTACACTGGGAATCTAAACCCAGTGGGACAAATCCATGAGGAGAAAGGGGAGTCTCCAGAATTGAGACACTCCTTCCCTCCACTGAGGCTGGAAAGAACTGTCCTGCCCTCCTTGTCTGAGTGCTCTGCAGACTGACAAGAAAGGGATTTTTCTTTAGTCCAGTATGACCTAGAAATCATTTGTCAACTGGCTCCAGCTCTAAGTTACTTTTTTTGAAGGAAAGACTTTCTTCCCACAACCCTTACAGCCACCTCCAAATCACAGCTGTGAACAGCTGTAAGGGGTGACCTTTATGCTCCCCCTTTTTTTAATATAAATTAAATCAAGATTAAAAGTACCTACTGAAGATACTTCAAGAGGGGATTAAAGCTAAATACTCACATAAAACATGTATCTGCCAACTCTTTCTGGTTTGTTTGGGTTTTTTTTTCATGTTTTTCAACATATGATACAGCAGGTCTCTGAAGAAGGAGAGGAACTAGACTGATCTAGCAGAAGACCTTGCAAAGTCCATCCCAGGAGAGCCAAAGGCTCTGAGAGGTCTTAAGCCAATGAGAAGTGCACGTAGATTATAAAATTTTGCCAATAGGACTGGAAGGCTGGAAAGACCCCCTTGACTCTCTTGGCAAGAAAACAGGAGAATACTACAAACAATTTCTCCTTGGGGAAAACTGCTTATCAGAGGAAAACTGAAATAACTTGGGGTTATTGCACAGAAACTGCATTATGTTGATTCTCCTGGTTACTGCCCTGCAGCATCCTCTGAAAAGGTAGGAAAGTGAGAAATGAAACCAGTGCATTGAGGGAGGTGGTGGAAGAAAAACACACAGTTCCTAAGGGCAAAAATAAATCCAGGGAGGTGTGGGGGAACATCTGGGCTCTCTGGCACCACCAAATACCTGGGAAGCTCCTTAATAAGACAGATTATCAAAGGAATGGTAAAAGGCAATTCTATGCCCTTGAAGCACACGAGGTGAGGACAGTGTCACACAGGAGAGGGCCCTCAGGCACCATCCTGAAAACCTTAAAAAAAATAAACGATGCAGAAATAAAATTACTGAAGTTGAGGTGGTGGACAAAGTCACGGCAGGTGGCACAATCCTGTGCACCAGACCCTCCCTGCAGCGGTGCAGAACCCCGACCACGTTCCCTGGCGCGGGGCGCGCGGGGCTGGGGGACACTCACCTGTCCGGGCACAGGGACACGTAGAGCAGGATGAGCAGCACTGCTCCCACCACGGTTGCCAGCAGGGACCTCATCCAGGAGCTGAGCTGGCAGAAGTTACAGTACTGCACAATGGTGATGAGAATGGCACAACACATGAACATGGTGTACTGCAACAGAGAGAGAGAGCGAGTCAGCGGCTGCCCGGCGCCCTCGGGCACCAACGCCAGGGGAAAAGGGGCACAGGGAGCAGAAGGGTCTGATTCCATCTGTGTTATGGTGCATCAGGAGTCAGCAAGATGGACATCTTCCCTTCCAAGGGCAAGAAAACCTTTAGCACAGGTAGTTGGCCACAGTTGCCCCCGGGTGGAGTTTTGTATCACTGCGTGACACGGTTATTTCAGCGACTTTCAATGCCTCCAGCTTACCTTTGCAAAAAGCTCAGTGCCTCTTCTTGTTAAAACAAAATAAAATTTAAAAAAAAAGGTAAGTATTCATGGCAACCTCCACTCCACTGCTGGGGTTAGATCCTGTCTGTTTTAAACTGAATATCGAAATTCCGCTGCACTGAAAATGTGGAATGCAACTTCACCCACCTGCCTGTTTTTAAAAACACTTCTTAGGGGGCACTGTCACACTGATCAGCAACAGGGGAACTCAGGTTGAAAAGAAAAGATCTGCCTTGGGAACAAAAGGCAGATATTGGTCATTGTCAATGGACACTTTGTGACACGACCACTTGTGCCAATTTGCAAGGACAATTTTACATTTTCTGTTCCAAATGCCTGATCTCAAACCCCCTTTCCCTTTCCCACAGCTTTATCAGAAAAAAAAAAGGACAGGCAGGACAGACACATTGCCCAGAACACCTTCATGTCTCTGAGATACAGTCCTACAGTGGTCAAACCTCTCAGGCTGATGTGCCAATTTTGGTTTTAGCAAGAATATTCATGACCATCCAAGCTAAAACAGAGACTCCTCACTTGCATTAGGGAGTTCTGTTCTAGCTTTATGATGTGTTTTACAGCATGAAATGATCATTCTCTCCCTTTCTTTTATTTTTAATAACAATCTCTTCATTAATAATCTCTTTTTTTTTTTTAATTTTACATTTCCTGTACAGCTGAAGCACAGACACTGCAATCCTGTAGCACAACAAACAAACATGTGATTCAGAGCAGACACAGAGTATGGGAAAAAAACCTTACATAATTTACCATTTTTAAACCACAAGCACAGTTGTTGGTTTTTTGAAATGACTCAAAAACAGATAAAAGGAGTTTCAGAAGTGTCCATAAAAAACCATAACTTAAACTTACTTTTTTCCCCCCATTTCAGGTCTCCTAAAGTGGCAGAGCACTGGTTCTCACTCCAAGTGATGCCCCAGCATGAAGCCAGCCTATAGAGGGTCAGGATGTGCTGGATTTTACTATGGATGCATGGCTTTGGAAAGTTTTTTTTTTTTTTTTTAATGGCTGTTTTTTTGTTAATTTTCATTTTAATTATTTTATATCCAGGGAGGGTATAAAATGCTATGAATAAAAAAAAACTTTGCAAAACCATGTCATAGTAAAATAGGACACTTACCTGACCCTCTATAGATTGACTCCATTTCCTAGAGCTCCATGAGTGTGGAAACACTGAGCACAAGCCGAGTTGGGACATCTCTTGGAGAGGGAGCCAACAGCCCCACGACTCTGGAGGACCTGCAAGAGGAAAGAAAGCAAAGTTCATTCTCAGTTTGGTGATGTAAATCACCATTTTACTGCTGCTGCCTCAAGTGTTTCGACTCAGCCTGTCCTGAACAGGTATTGAGAACACACCAATAAAGGTTTTTAACATTTTTTATTATTTTTAAACGTTTGGAGAGATGATCAAGGATGGTGATGAATGGGATGATATCAAAACCAATGGACAGATTTGAAGGTTTTTGGGTCCCTTCACTTTAAAGAAGACATTCCTACAATTGATTTACTGATAATCATGTAGGAGGAAGACCATCATTAAACTGAACCAACAAAAAATAAATTTCCTGCTTAAAAATTCTTAAGCAAAGTCCCAAAAGGTGGAAGCTGCAGAATGGTTTTAAACATGGGATGTAACAGAATGTCAAACACACTCTCCTGTGACTGTGATAACCACGGGATATGTGTTTAAATCAGCAAGGACCAAAAAACATGTGGTCACATGTTCCCAGGGAACAAACACTTCCCAAAAGCCAGGAATAAGCTGTGATAGGAAGAGTGAGGAGGATCTGGCCATTACCTACACCCAGAGCCCTGAAATAGGAAGAGCTTTCTGAAGCAATTCCCTGAAGCTCCTGGAAAGGATCACTGTGCTATGAAGAGAAACTTGCAGAGAAACAAACTTTCATCTCCAGTTTGAGGCCATTTTATTCACAGTTTTAAAGCCCTGATTTTATGCTACAGTTGGCCTTTAAATTAAACTGTTCTTCCCCCTTCTCATCACTGCCCATGGTAGGGGGTTGGAAAGAGATGACCTTTAAGGTCCCTTCCAACCCCAACCATTCTGGGATTCTATAAATTCACAGAATTTGCAGAACTTATGTGAAATTCTTTGAATATTTAACCCCTTGTTCTCCCCTTCTGAATGCTCTCATTAAGAGAGACATCAAATTCCCTGTGGATCTCTGTGTCTGGGCTAAATATGCCCATTTCTTTCTGTTCCTTTTCAGAAGGCAAGTATTGCTTTCCTTTAACCACTTCCACAGCTCCTGCAATGATCATTTCTAGGCACTCAGAGCTCTCTCTCTCCTTTGAGTTCCTCCATCTCACTCTGCAAAGCCCAAACACCCACCACTAATACTGTTCTCATCGCTGAGATTCAGTAACCACACAACATGTCCACCTAGAAACTCCAAATCCAGCCTAGATCCACAAGCCTGAGATAAACTCCTTGCACTGTCTCCAATAAACCCCTGCAGAAGTGCTTGGTCTAATTAAAAAAAGGTAGGTAAGTCACAGGCATTTCAAGGTTTGCCTCTCCTCTTTCGTCTGAGAGTTTTCAAAGCAGCCGTGGCCGTATTTACATAACAAACTAGGAATTCCAGCATCCACAAAGCCCTCTCCCTCCAAGGGATCTGTATCAGACAGATGTAAAGCGCGGGGAGGTGGAGGAAGGCGGCAGGCAAACAGCAAGCTTTGTTCCATCCAAAACATCACATTACCGAACGGAGTTCGACAACTTACATGTATATTTGTTTCAAAATCAGAGGTGAAGTGTGAAAAAACTGCAAGAGCTGGGAGAGAAACCAGGATTGCGCCGAAAAAATGTCGAGGCAGCCAGCCAGATATCACCTCCAGGAGACGCTTGGTGCAAGTCATCACCTCCTCCAGAAAGAACGCCATCCTGGAACACAGGAAATCACGGAGCGGGCGTTAACTGCAGCACATCTCCCCCTGTCTCTGAGCTACCTGCAGGAATTCAACTCCAGGTCCCTCACTTGGGCTGTGTCAGCAACCACGGTGTGTTACACCCACAGCACCTGCTGGTCATCCCAGGGAATGATCCACCTTTGCTGACAGATGACTGGGTGTTTGCTCCAGCAGGGAGAGCCCCGGGATGGGGGCTTCGAGGAGGCAAACTGAAAGCCAAATTTCACTCACTTGGATGGTTAAGCACAGGGAAGACTTCTCTCCATTCATAAATAAAGCAGGCAGGGAGAGGGGAAGCTTTCACAAATTCAAATGACTGAAAATAACAGCAGAAACGTTTGAAAAGCAGCGCTGTGCACCCCACTAACAGCTCCAGCACCCAGGGCTGTGCAGCTCCATCCCACTGCAACCAAAACCAGTTCTCCCAGTTGCAACCACCCCGTCTGCAACCAGGCTCCGTTCCCTCTCATTAGGGAAGGGGAAGAGGAGCGTGGGCTGAGCTCTGGCAGCCTGGCAGGAGCAGAGCTGGAGAAGCAGTTGGGCTGAGCCCCTCGTGGGCCAGCTGGCACCCACCCCGTTCCTTGGGAGCCAGCACAGCATCCCAGTTGGATCCCACACGGCTCACAGGCAAGGAACGGCTCCCGCCTCGAGCTGCCGATGGAACCACGGCCCGAACCTGCGAAGAGCTGAGGGAGCCAACTGGGAGAGCTCTGGAGAGCAGCTCACCGGAGATGCTCCTTAATGAGAGCAGCTCTAATTGCTGAAATGAATAAGGGACGGTAAAAGGATGCTCGATGCTCAAGGGCATTGCATGGAAAACTATTATTTATCCACAGGAATAAATCCTTGGGATAACTTCCTTCTCAAAGCTCAACATTAGTCACTTGAGAAAAACTGCAACTGCTGTTCAAGTGCCTAATTATTTTTATGGAGACATAAAAAGGTAGTGGAGCACAGTTAGCTGCATCCAGAGCCATTAGTGGGATGTGTGGAATTCCCAGACTCAGTCCGGGCAGGTACTTCTGGACAACAGCAGAGCCCAAACGGTACAGAATTACACCTTTTTTAAACAGAGATGCTCAGAGATGAAAAAAAAAGTATCACATACACTAAATATGAAATTCCCAATCTTCAAAGTTACATAAATTACCCCATATCACCATAGTTTTAAAAAGAGAAAAGCAATACACTTATTTTTAACCCTGTTGTCTGAAATACAAGGTTTTATGCTGGATAAAAGCCTGATACGAACCATCTGAATTTAAATTTCTTTATGAGAATTTGACACTCATTCCACACCTTTAAATATTCATTGTTTATGGATGATATTTTAATTCTCTGGTCTGGACTTCTGTGAGTTTTGTGAACACAAGCATTTTTCGAAGCATCAAGAGCTCTCCTCTAATTTAACTTATTTAATTTTAATACATTCAAGTCTGGAAATTATCCTTAAATGCATTAAAAAGAGAAATTTGGGAGGATGGAATACAGTGTAATACACCGGGATCCCACGAGAGGGTGCTCACAGATTTGCCAGTTTTCAGTTTAATGGACTTCCATTCACACCAAAAATTATACCTGTATTCCATCAGGAAACAGAGCTTCCAACAACGCACTGAAATTTAAAAACTGGATATAGAGCAAGATAAAATTTAAAAAAAAAAAAAAAAGCTCTGCAGAGCAAGAATTTGGGTTTCTGAAGGGTTATAAAGTGTCCTACCCTGATGACAGAACTGCCCCTGTGCTCAGTGACAGCCCTACTTTCTCAGCACCAAGTACGTCTGAAATCGAGTTCCTGCCTCTAAAAACAAAGTTCCATTCTCCCAAAGCCTACGGACTGGGATTAGGATCTCCATGGCTGAAGTGTGAGAGGAAAGGGAATGGGGCTCCCTGGGTTAACCTGCACCCCCAGCCTCTCCCGAGGCAGCTCGGCGGCAGCTCTGCCTACGCTCTCCTGGATCTCCGCATCGCTCCCATCCTGCCTGGCACAGGACCCAGCTCAGTGGCAGATACCCAGTGCAGCTCATGTCTCTCACCCCAACCCACACACCAGGGACTCCACTTCTTCAGTGTTCCTTTTTGCCAAGCCTCCATGCCAGGACAAATTCCTGTGGGAACTATAGCAACAAATCCACCGGCGAACGCGATCGGTTAATCCTGCGATGAGGACACTGCTTTATTTAGGCAGCTGTGTGTTTCCAAAGGGACAGTGCAAATTCCAGGGCAATGCCACATTTCTCCTGATAATCTTTACCTTCTTGCACTGATTTTTTCGGGCTGGTATTTATCGCAGAGCTCTGCGCTCTGGAATTAAACGACTGAATTCCCATCCCTAGCAGGGAAAGCCGGTGGATCCAGCCCAACGCTCCCAGCACAGGAAGTCAGGAGTGCATTAAATCCAGACAGCAGTGAGAGCTGCAGACAGATTTAATGGCTACAGGGCAGTATCAGTAAATAATGCAGTGTCAGTGGGCAGCTCAACGGGGCTTAAATGCTGAAGCTTCCGAGATGTTTACACAAGCTGGAGTTCAAATTAGTAACTTTGACATAAATGATTAATGGCTAATGGAGACTGTTACCATCATTTCTGTATTTACTGGCAGTTTAAAATCAATTCCCAGAGTTCGAATCAAAAGCTTTTGGCACAGCAGCAATTTGGTGGGATATTAAATACCAGATGTTAGAAATAAATAAAGGCAAACAGGCTCCATTGTTTTCCCCGGCATCAGGACTCTGTATCAGTCGTGTTAACAGATCTGCTTCGTTAAGCTCGGGATGCAGGAAACAATTTCTGCTCCTGGTCACTGGGAATTTAGGAAGATCCAAGTGCTTGGCCACAGGGTCTCTCTGCTGTGGACAGAGCGTGGGTGGCACTTCAGCAAGGCTGGGAAGGTGAAGCATCAGGAAAAGGGCAGTTCTGCTCAGTCAGACAACAGCACAACTTCCCATTCCAGTGTTCGACTGCACTCGCTTGCTTCATCCAGGAGATAATTTGTTTTGCTCTCTAGAAAGGCCCTTTTAAATTCATGAATCAACTTGAAGTGCTCCCACCTTTCACTCTTTCGAGCAGGGCTGAAACACCCACTCTCTGCCCTCAGCTCCTCACCCACAACTCTTCTCTGAAGCACATCATCAAAAGCAACATATTTTTTGTAAACAAACTCATTTATGGCCAGTTTTACTCAAGAACTATGTGTCAAAATCATCTAGTTAACAAACCCCCTGTATTTACACAAAAATAGTGGGCAGCTATCTTTTACCTGCATTCCTGCAGACCCACTCCTCAGACTCCCAAGTGAAACCTTGCATTTGTATGTTCAGTGACATTTCCCAAGTTTTTTTTTTATAAAACCCAGAATTTCAGGACCTCTTACGCTTCAACTGAACTTGTCAAAGTAGTTACACTTCAAGTGGGCCGAAGGACATTCTTTACAGAACATGTACAGAGCAGGAGCTGACATTTTCCATGTGCTCACAAATGAAGCACCAATTTTGGCGTGCAGCTTTATACAATTAATTTTCAAGTGGCTCTTGTGCTAACAGTGGGATCCTCATCTACAGGTACTCCAATAATTTATTATCAGACACTTCAGAGGAATCAAAACATCCTTCTCCCTCGTAAGCTTTGCTCCATGAGGCCTTCTGCTCTTCCAGAACTCAGGTTTTGTTTCTCATTGCCCAGGCACAGACAGTGCTCCCCTTCCCTCTCCCTCAGCTGGACCGAGGGCTGAGCCACAGGAGCCAAGTGATCCTTGCTAGGCTGAGTCCTGGATTTAATTACAATTTAGACTGATTTAAAGACAGGGTGTTTCACATCACGATAATGAAAATACAATGTGAAACTTAGGCAAGAATTTTCTGGTCTTAAAATAATCCCTTTTCCTGAAATTCTGGGATTGTGCCCAGCATTGTAGTCCGATCTCCTCCCTGCAGATATCTCGCTGGTATTCTGTGATTGTCATTTGGGATGACATTTCTGCACAGGAAGCTCTGCACTGCATAATGAGTGGTCAGAGGGAGCAGTCCTCACTTGGGAGAGGATTTGAAGAGGAAAAATATGATTGCCTTCTTTCTGCTCAAGGGAACCGTACAGCAGTGTTGTGCCCCAGGAGACTGGGGTGGCCCAAAAGTCTATCTTATGTATTTACTAGAAAACAAATATGTATTATAAATTCAAAACAACAACAAAAAACCCCCTCCAAACCCAACTAGACACCTTTTCTTACCAAAGTTCCACCCAAATACACCACTGTCCTTACATTTAAAACTGAAAACCTGCCAGAAAGCTTCTGAGGTTTTTCACCTACAAAGCCTGCTCTGTTCAGGTGAGGTCTGAGACTGTTTTCAAGCAGGTACCCTGGGTAGGACCAGCTCAGATCTGAGATGACCCTGGGTTTGTACTGTAAGAGATTTACTCCAGTGTTACCTTAGATGGGATGATCAGAGTTAAGTTAAATACAAATTAAATCTCGTTAGCAGAGGAAAGATCACGAGTGTGAGCCCATGGCAGGAGGTTCCAGCCAGGAGCTGGACTCAGTGATCCTTCTGAGCCCCTTCCAACTCAGAATATTTAAGTGCTAAAATACAGAGTGATTTGCAGACACTCCAAGAGATATCTGGGGCCTCAATTTCTACGTCCCTACTCCTCAACTGCTGGTTTGACAGAGAGGGCAGGGAAGGGCAGCTGGTGCTTCTTCCATCCAGCAATTCCTGGTTCCCAAAGTAACCAGGAGAATTTGTGGGGTCTCTGGGTTGACCACACAGTGCTGCACTGAAGCCAAACCCCTGCACAGCCACACACGGCTCAGGAAGGCAAAACTACTTTGCCAGTTCTTGACTATATAGACAGACTGAAAACAACAATTTTCCTTCTCCTTAAGAAAACCATAAACCACCAATTATAGAACAGGACTGCAATAAAACCTTATGTACCTACCTATAAATATTTCTAAGATTATAGCAATAATTTTTATGAACGGACAAAACAAGGAAAGGCAAATGTAATGTAGCATTGGGAAAACAAGTGGGAAAACCAGTGAATTGAAAAATACTAAAACGAAGCAAGAATTCACCTGAAAAGTGAGTGAACACAACTTTTCTCCAAATAATCTGGACAGCAGAAAGCAGCTCTTCAGCAAAGTGGGTGTTGAGCTGTTCACAGCTGAACAAGTTCATGGCCACCAAAGCCAGACCACCTGCTGTTGGTGAGATGGCAGAGCTGCCTGGGCACACTGAAGGGCCAAAACAACTTCTCCCCCACCCAAACCAGCGTGCAGAGACTTCTGCAAAGGGGAAAATGCATTTCTGATGCAAGAGAGAGGACAGAACATGAGTTAATCCATTTTAGGATACACTACAATGACAGCCCTGCAGTTCAACCATCTCCCAGTACAGCTCTTAACACCTTCTGAATTTCCAGGTTTTCTAAAAATGATTTGAATCGCAACAATCAAATACCCCCACTAAGAAATACTACCTTTAAAAGCATTTCCACTGTTCACACATGACCCCTCTTCACTCTCTGTGCCAGCTTTGATGTAACACACATACATTTATATGCTCATTGAGATACAAACTTCCTTCAGTGGCTAAAGCACTAATCCAGTATTTTTACCTTGACCTTGTAAAGTCAAAATAAGAGTGCACACTGTAATCTCTTGTTTCTCTCGAAACAGCAGCAGAATTCCTTCCAACTTGTAATTACAGAAGCATTTTGACTTACACATTCCTGACAGATCTGCAGAACTACAGGTGAGGACACAGGTTTCCACACACCACCCTTATCACGCTCCTGTGTCAAGGGAAGCGCCGGGAAAACGGGGCTGAGGAGGGCACAGTGAACTCGCTCTCACACGTACACACAAACAAACAACTTATTAATAGGTCCATCATCTGGGTTAATTACAGGTTACACGGGGTATCTGCACAGATCAGACAACACACCCAGGAGAGCATGAACACTGAACACACAGACAACTGCTGGTTGCTACACCTGGATGAGTGAGTAACCCCTGGAACCCCACGTTCCAGAGGAACTGCTCACTGAGTAGTTACCACGGGAGTAAGGCCTGCAGGTGTCCTCAAAGCCCAGGACACATGTCCTGTGGGTGACTGGGTACCTATGGGGACTGTGGAGTCACTGTTAAACAGCCAAGCCTTCCCCTCCAAGGGCACAGATGAGGCTGAGGGGCAGGACAAGGATTCAGGGACTGAGGATTCTTTGCTGCTGTGTGGGGTTGGCACTGCAAAGTACCACTCCTGCAGAGACAAACCAGTGCTCCCTTCCCTTCAGCAGCAGTGCCTATCCCACAGCCCTGAATCCAGGGAAATGCTGACCTCCAGTTACATGTCAGACAGAAAACACAAGCTCTTACGACATTAATCCACGGAACTTTAAAAAGAAACTATTTCTGGACAGATGCAATGTGACTTTAGCAATTTTTCTTTTTTTCCTTTGAGAGAAGGACTGCTCTTTGCACCTGTGATACATGATTTCAGCTTTAACCCCAGAACGGTGTACTGTTATCTAGGAATTTTTTGGGTGGGTTTGTTTGAAGGACAGACAAAAGTTTCCTGTTTGGATTCTGATGGCCCTGTGAGGGGAGGCTCATGGGGCATCCCAAGGAACAGTAAGAGGCGCAGGCACAGTGTGCAGATCCCGTTTCCCTAAGTGGCCTCCATCAGAGCCACACTTCTCCTGCAGTCCCTGCAGCCAGAGCTCTCTCTGCACAAGATCTGCCGCCAGCCTTGGCTGCACCGACGCTGCTCTTCAAACATCACAGACCGTCCAAGCGTGTTCCTGGGGGGCTGTCAAACAAAATGTTCCCGAGCCAGCCACCACCTCAGCTCCCCCTGCTATTCCCAGGCTCTGTTACTGGTTATTTACCTAATGGAGACGACGAGGGACAGCACTTCCAGCAGGATGGCGACGACGAACACCGCGACGGCGGCGGGGGGCGGAGGGGACGCCACCATGCCGTGTTTCAGGAAACAGGTGATGGAGAGGATGAGGAAGACTGTGGTGGACAGGAACACGTCCAGGAGCGAGCTGAAGGTAGCGCTGGCAAACGTCTTCACTGGAGCATTCTTCATGACCTGTGTGCAATAGAGGCATTGAGGGAAGGGCTGGACACGAATAAACGCCACTCTGTTGAATTCAACTGGGTGATAAACAGCAGCTCAAAACAAGTTGGGGAATAAAGAAGTTTTGGCCACTTCGTTAATCCAATGTAAGGAATGTTTGGAAACAAGAAGCAGAAGAGGTGGTGCCATGGCTGTCACAGTTCCCTGAGAAGATTGTGTTGAAAAAAGCATTGGCAGCACAGCCCCCAGGATTGAGGTGATTTTTACACACTATTATGATACAGAAATAAAATAACATGAATATTGACTATTCTGTGCAAAGAAACATGAATATAATTACTAGCAGATAAAGCTGTGAGACATTTTCTTCAATGATTTCAATTTAAAATAATAACAGATTTTACTTTTTAGCCTCGATGGGTCTTTAAGAAAACTCTCCAAACACTTCCCCACAGTAACGGCTCCTGTGGCAGGGTTCACATCTCCCTTTCAGACCATTAAAAGCAGCCACTGAGATTATGTGTAATCCAAATTGATCAGAGCTCAGGACACCAAGTCCTGCTCTTCCATAACCCCTCACCACACATTCCCATCCCATCTTGTCCTGGCCCAGTGCTTGTGCAGCTGTGCTTGTGCTACTGTGGACAGTCCAGCTGAAAACTAGATCATGAGCTCTACATCCCAGCTTACTTGGGTGAGCCCACTTTTGGGACTGTCTATATCTGCCCAAGGGACCACAGAAAGCAAGTTCCAAAGAAAAACAGAAATTATGTTATCAATGTCAACATGAAGGCACCCAGTTGGAGGGCTCTGGTTTAATCTGGAAGCTTCCTTTGCTCCTCAGAACACTTCCTGCACTGAGCAATACTGGGAAACAAACTAGTCCCTCATTTGTACCTCTCTGCAACCCAGTAAATTCAGCCAGCATCACTTCAGTGCCAAAATCACCTTTTAACCTGAAGAGCAGCAGAGTGCTGTTCACACACCAAGTCCCACCAACTGAATCAAGGGAAGCAGCACCGTATCCCCAGTGACAGCGTTAAAGATGCTCTGACAGGGCTAAGTAGTGCCTTCATTTCCAAACAAGAACAGGCTAAGCAAGCTCCTGGGAAGCAGAGCTGACTCTGGAGAGGGATCACAACCCAAGCATGCAGCTGGCACTGTGTAATTAGAGGGGAATTCAGGGGTGCTGGAAGTTACTTTCAGCAGCAGTTGACAGCCAGGCAATTAGAGAACTAGGAGTGCTGACAACTCTTTTCACTCTCCAAGAGAAGATTTTGTTGTTGTTTCGGACCAGTACTCTGCTAATATTAAGGCTTTAAAAGGTTTTTGCCCCAGTGCTGCAGAGTTACTATTAGAGGGTGAAGATTCCCATTTCCAGGGAGATTTATATAATGATTTTCAAATTAATAGCTTACTACTAACAAAAATGAACAGACCTCATCGGTGCTCCTTCTAGGATTTCCCTACATATCCACATTAATAGGCCAATCTGTATATGTTTGGTTATTACTACTTCATTTCTCTTTCCAATCTGTCCATTGGAAACAACTTGATTTACTATTTTCTGTATAGTTTGCAAATTTTATTTTATATCTGCAAATAAACCAGTGTGCCAGGGGAAGTTTCTCCCCGTTGTTGCTACAAGAGCTTTATGCAGATACCACTAGACTATTTTGCTGCAGGATGAGTATGGAGTGAACAAAGTGAACAGACTGAACTGCAACACAACTGGGCTTTCCTTTGGTAAAACAAATTAAGTTAGGTCTCACCTGGAAATACTGGAAAACAAGCAAACAGGGGCTATTGCCAGGGAGAACACAACAACACTGCCCAGAACTGAAAGCAATGAGCAGCAGAAGCAGAAATCCCACCTGCCCTCAGATGTAGGACATACTACTGGGAAGAAAAGAAACCAACACCTACATTTAGCCCAATGCAATTCTGCAGCTGGATGAACCAAACTAACAGTTCTGCACTGCTGGAAGGGAAGGGCCCATTCCCCTTCCTGCTGCCAGCTGCTTATCTTGGGCTGGCTCTGGCATCTTGGGCTGGCTCTGGCATCTTGGGCTGGCTCTGGCATCTTGGGCTGGCTCTGGCATTTGCCAACCCCTCCGAGAGCTGCTGGTTCCACGAGGCAGAACACAGAGGGATGGGAAAAGAAAGAGCCCCAGACAGAAAAACAAACCATGAATATTTTATGCTGGGCCAGTAAATGAGCTGCTCACAGCAGGGAAGGCTGGTAAGCACCAGAGCCATTAGGAGGAGCAGGGAGGAGGAGGAACAGGGAGGAGGAGGAACAGGAAGGACAGAGCAGAGCAATTGCCTTCTTCTGGCAGCAGCTTTTCAGCTCCTGGTGAAAATGCAGCCTCAGTTCTAACTGACACCTAATGTCACTTTATGTAAATGCCAGTTCCTATCAGCCAGGCAGGGATATCCACTGGCATGGAAAGCCTGTGATATTATTAGCCCCTGAGGGAACTGAGGACTTGTTACACTCGGTGCAGAATCCTGAAGAGAGTACCGAGTTCCTCACAACTTACTCCCTGCTCCTTACAGTTCCACAGGGTTTCTGAATGCAGCACACTTATGGAATTAGGGCATTTGAGTTCAGCAAGGGTTTAGGTTCCACAGGGGTAACCATGGGGCTGTGACTTGAAAAAAAATCAAACTGGAAGTTGCCATTCTCAAAGCTGGGATATTTGATGAGGAGGCAAGTAGCATTTGGTCCTTTACTTTCATCTCAACACGGTTCTCTGGCCAAGACAGAGCCTTAAAACATTAACCTGAACATGGAGAAAAGGTGAGTGAGAAGTAATTAGTGAACCTTGGTAGACTGTGAAAATGGATTTCTAGTCCAAATGTAAGACTAGATTTGGGGTACAGGGTATGTTGATCCTCTGAGGGCTTGAGCTCCCCTGCTCTGGAGACAGGCTGGGAGAGTTGGGGGTGTTCACCTGGAGAAGAGAAGGCTCCAGGGAGACCCATGGCAGAGGGCGAAAAAAGATGAGCTTTAAGGTCCTTTCCAACCCAGACCAGTTTGTGATTCTGTGATAAACTGAAAGGAGACTGTTTGCAGAGGCAGCAATACCAGTAGTAAATCACATTTGACATTTCATGACCGTTGTCATCAACTACAACGAGATGTGTTGAAAAAAACCCCCAGAAAACGACAGAAAGTTTCTCAGATGGATTACAGAAGGAAACCAATGCCAGGAGAAACACACCTCTTCCTGGTAGCTTGTCCTGTAGGTCATCTCCAAATCCTGATCCAGGAAGTTCAGGCTCAGCTTGTTAATAGGTGGTTTAAAGAAATAATCTTTCATGAGGCTAAAAAAAAAAAAAAGACAACATAAACATCAGTTTGTTCAGCTGTACCTCTTTCAGACCCCCCCTAGTCTGTGGTTGCTCTTTCTAGGGATGCTGGACCTTGGCTTTGAAGTTCCTTTGGCTTTTCTCTGCTCTTGATCACCAAAGTATCCCCTTAGTCACAACACTCACTCAGTCAAAGGAAATATTCCACAAAAAAAAATGAGAGAGCAAACTTTTATACTTGCAGGAAGAGACTAACAAGTCCTTCAAGAAACTTAACAGCTCTCACTCCAGATGACTCCAGATAATTGCAATATAAGCCAGCAAACAGTAAAGGTTAATTGCTGCTACAGAGGCACAAGCTCAGGAGACACGTGGCTGAGGGATATTTGTGCCTTGGGTGGAATTCTATTGCTCAAAGCAAGCCAAGGATGACAAAGGTGACAAATTGTTAGGGGAAAAAAACCATTGTCCCTTTTAGAAAACAGCAGTTTCTTGTTATTTCAGACACTAAAATGACTCAGTAACTCGACTGGTAAAACACTCCCTTAAGAATCTGGGCTGCAAAGAAATGGAACCTGAGGAGACAGAGAGCTTAGATTTACTGTTGAAACAGATGATTTAAAATGACCAGAATCATCAACAAAGCCAGTGACAAATAATGACACCAGCTCAGAAGAGCTGAGGGACCCAGAGGCAGCGTCCACCAGAGGGTGTTTATGCCCTCCTTCACCTTCTCTTCCAGTGTCAGGTGCAGAAAAAAATCAAAATAAACAACATAAAAGAGGCTTCAATCATTAAAAAGTTGTTTATATTTCCGATCCTCTGGAGGAAAAACAGAAAGTTGAGTTTTGCATTAGCTGTAAGAGGTTTATGAGTGAAGTTTCCTAAAGACAGCTCTGACACTTGATCTGCAACTCCTTTTTTTTTCTCGAGCAGGTGTCAGAGAGCTGAAAGGACCTGACTTAGAGATGCACATGAGGTCAAACTCTCAGCAGATGAAGAAGCTGAAAGATCCTAAAGAGTCTCTTTTTGGGGGAGGTTGGTTATGGGTTTTGTTTCTGTTTAATTTTGCCCCTTGGCAGAGGGGTTTTTGGGAAGTACAGGCTCCCCAGCACACAATGGCATGTTGGGAAGCACTTTTTTGAACTGAAATGCAAGACCAACCAACCACAAATTCTTAGACTGATGCCAGAGAAGACAAACGACTCTAACCATGAATATGGCTGATACTTTATAACCTTGGCCTTGGCCAATATATTAAGAACATCAGGATGCCCTGAAAGAACGACAGGACACATTCACTTGAGCCACCCTTCTGTCTGTCATTATTCCTTGTCTTCGTTCCTCCCCTCTCTTAGATGTTTCTAAGAGCATCTTATATTAAGAATTTTGAAAGCTTTTGGTTGTTTTTTTTTTTAAAGGATTGTTGAATTCCCTTTCTTCCTCCCGGGAAGCTCAACAGAGGACGGTGATGTTATGCTGGATGATGTCAGAGGAACAATCCAGCTGCCAGTGCAGCACAAAACAGAAGGTGCAACAGGATGGAAGGAGGGAGAAGGCAGCATTCCCAGTGCCAATCCAGCTCCATGTCAACCCACGCCTGTCCCAAAGAGGAAGATCCCACTTTACTCGACTAAACAGTCAAGTACATAATGTGCTCCCCAGGAGGCCACTGTGCCTCCCAGCACAGGGATTTGTGTGCTCCCCGGATCAAGCAACACTGGGAAGTGGGAGATGAAAGAAACAAACAAATTTTAAAAGTATTTAAACAGGAAGCTGACCCAAGGAGGGGATGAAGGGCTGCACAGAACCCAGTTCTGGGGGAGCTCCATACATCCCTGGGACTGTGCTCTGTAACTCTAAAGAGATTACTGGAATTACTGCCCTGATCAGTTCATGAGTACCTGTTCTTGTACTTCAGGAGGTTTACAACCTAAGGAATACCTAATTTTTCTTGGAAACAAAAATCCCAAACCCGAGAATCCTTTGAGGATATTCCCAATGAAACTAAGTTCAAACATTCTGTACTCTTACAATACAGTTTTCTTTTAAAATACACTCAGTAATGTGCAGATTACAATGAACAGTATTTTTATGGTGACAGTAGTAAAGCCAGACTCAAAGCTCAAACCATACCCTGTTTGTCAAATATAAACAAGCTGTAAGAACTGATAACTTTTCATAAAAGTATTCTAGAATTACTAATACAAACATGCCACACTAAGACTGTCTTCATTACTATTATTTTTAAAGGCAGTGCTGAGTTATCAGCTCCAAGGTTAAATCTCAGCATGCAAAAAAGCTCCCAAGCACACAGCTAAAGCTCCAGAAGGAGACTGGAAAGGAAAAATATCACCAGTGTCCAGCACTTCCTCCCAGGCAGCTTCCTAATGCAGTGTCCAGGCTCCTGAATCCCCTGAGGACACATTTACCCTTCCCAGCTCTCCAGGAAGCCTGTGGGGTTAATTTATGCACCTTAGCATCATATCTGGGTTAAGTACTTTCTGTCAATAGGAATCCTGTGGAAATTGCTGCCCAGTGCTCAGGGAAAGTCACTTGGCTGCTGCTGGGTTTGCAGCAACGTCAGACCAATGCAACAAAACCTACTGAAAATGGGGATTCCTGTAAAACAACACCTCGAATTCCACATCCAAAGATCCCCACAGATGCTCGATTCGTCAAGACCAACAATTATGTTTTATAGCAGGGGATCAAGAACGCTTTTAAAAGGACTTATTCCAAATAATTTCTCATTGAGAGATGTTGAAAAGATCAGTGTAAACCAGTAGGCTTAAAGCATTTTGCTTAGAGCTAATTAATCAGAAGATTATTTTTGGAAAGTTATGTTTACATGAACTGAACTCGGCAGAGAAGTTTCCGTGGCAACAAGAAATGGCCCACTTAATATGGTAATGATGATATTTAATTGAGACCAAAAAAGAGCCAGGCTTTGACTGATCTCAAATCACAGTCCTGCTTCTTCCTTTTTTCCGAATCAGAGAGAATTATCCATTTTGGGAGGGCGGGAGGAAAGCGCCGGGAACACGAGAGCTTGACCGAAGTATCTTCAGCAGACCCAGGGCATAAATTAATCTACTTCTATAAGTTAAAGTTTGCAGTGTGCTGGTTACATTTTAAACAACAATCCTGTTTGTTCTTGCTCATTTCTGCCAACACTTGGATTTTCCTGATCTGACTGTCTTCTAATATTTGAAAATATCAGCTAAACACCAATTCTCAGCCACCAGTGACAGAACATACACAGAAAAAAATAATAAAGGAACCTAAGCTTTAACTGAATTTGAGCACAGGAGAAAGGTAAACTGAGAAAACCTGGATAAGAGATTGGAGAGGGACTCCTGTCCTCTGCTGTCACCTCTCCCTGCCTTAGTTATGTTTCCAGTTCAGGTGATGTGTCCCTGTTCCAAGCAGCCCAGAGTCCACACAAGCACACAGCAGTTTCAAGGATATTTAGACAAAACACCCTCAATTTGAGTGGAAGCAGTGAAACAAAAACAAAAACAAAAATAGCCATAGATAATAACAAACTGGAGTTATCTGTTTAGTTGCTCCAGTCAAGTCACTGTCATAACAGGGGATATATCATTTTGTGTTTATAAAAATCCCACACTACTGAATTTTGGACAACATTTCCTCTGCCCAAAATCATTTTCCTTTGTTTGGAACAGAGTGAGAAACCAACTTTGCAATATGTAAGGAGGTAGCAGTTGCATGAGAATTCTCTCCTATTAATTCTGTTTCCAAGCTCAGCATGATTTCTAGGTGTTAGTCACACTGTGTTATCAGCTGTTGTTCTTTTGCTATACAAAAACGTGAGTTTCGTGGTTCAGATTCTCTGTCACACCGTGAATTGCAGAGGAAGGTACAAACTACGTGCATTCAGACGACGTTTGATTGTGGAGATAGAGCTGAACTTCGTGACAGGGGATTTAAAGAGCAATTTCCTTTCCCGAGGTTCCACCGAAGGAGGACTGTTCACCATGGAAGCCATGAAAAAAGTGGTTTTGCATATTTCTAAACAGAATGTTTCTGATATCAAATTCCCACGGCAGTTTAAGCAGAATAAAGACTAAAATCAGAAAATGTAGGACATGTTGTATGTTAACAGTAATTGGACAAAACCCCACACAAATAAAGACTAAAGATACGGGACCCTGGTACTGCCTTTTCACCTTTACAAGATTTTACACTCCATTTTCCTTACCTGTCCTCTTTAATCACGTCCACAAAGTGAGCATCTGTCTTTTCTCGGATATTTTTGAACCTCAGAGGGAGGAGAGCGGACTGGTCCAGGCTCACCCCGCCCCATCGGCCTTTCTCTTGCAGCATTTCATACAGAGAGGTTTGACTGTTGCTGAGCTTTTCCTCCTGTGGAGGACTCAAAAGGCCATTCTGAGTCTTGGGACTGTGTCCTCCCGGAGCCTGGGTGGCAGAAAGGAAAACATACACAGGGAATGTTAGTGGTTGAGAGGGCAAACAGACGGGATTCCAAGGAGCAAAAGCTGGAAGAAGTTCTTCCTCAACACACTGAGTTCTGACCTGACCACATCAAAGACCAGACTCCACCTGCCCTGAACCCCTCCACATCTCCTCTGGATGTATCTCCTCCACGTTCTGCAGGCACATCCCTATTTAGGTGTCTTTTTTGCTTTTTCTGGACCAGCTTTCCAAGGAGCAGGAAACAATGTACATTTTCACACATGCAGTGACAACGAACCACAGGCCCAAATTTCATTCCCTCGTCTTAAGGTTCAGATTCCCCTAAAAAGCTTTTTAAACACCCACGTCAGCTGTGCTGACTTTCCACAGATCACGAGACAACTCACTCTGCCAGCCCTTGCTGATCCTTCCTGACCACTACAGCCCTGCTGCTTTCCCAGAGCTTCCTCCTCTCTCCTACCTGTGGGAACAGCCCTTTTGTACATCCCATCAGCCTACCAAAAAAAACAAAAAAATCCTACAAATTAAACTACATTTTCTTCACTGACTAAGGCATACTTCTTCTTTCTGGTTTTCTTCTGCCTTTGTATTAATTAAGACTGCAGTGTTAATTCTGACACCAGCCTGCAACACGGCTTAGGTACAGCATCACCAATTCTGCTTTCATTTGAGAACACAAATTACTTCTAACCAAAAATCATTCTGTTTTCATGGAGCCTGGAGTTCCTTCTTTTACATTTTGTTTGACCTAGACCAATATGCACTGAAGCAATTCCAAAAGAATTAGATAACTAAGTGTGGTTAGAATGAAAATGAACTGCAGTTAGTCAGGATCATTTTCAAATGCAAACACAGAGCAAACTTAGCATATTTGAATGTTCATCTCCCCCCTCCACATCTTATCACTTATCATGCAGCATTTATCCTCATCCTGAAGCCCACTCATGACAGAAGTTTCTCCATTCCTGCCTGAACAGCTCTGACAAGCTCCTCCAGAAGACTATTCTTGGATGCCACCGCAGTGACCATAAATAAATACCATAAATATCATCACCACCCCAACCACATGCTGAAATATGTTACTGACATTGTAAAATCAACTTAGTTAAAGTTAAAAAATATCTGGTTGCTGGCTGCCCATGCAAAATTAATTCAATTTCCTCGTGTGATCTATGCTGTGAAGCAAACAAGGCCCACGAACACAGATAGGTAAAGTGAGAGGTGCAGGCACGACCAGGGGAGATGCAAAGCTAACGGAGCAGCAGGAGAACCTCGTGCAGGGAGGAGTCAGGAACCACTCAGGCTTGGCTCCCTGTCACAGCCAAGACCTCAAGAGCTAAAGCCATAACAAGGTGTGTTGGAATGGTTCCCTGGAGCGACAGGAAAAGCAGGAGGGAGGTGGGTTGTGCTTCCCCTTCCTCCCTCCCTGGGGGACGGCGGGATCCTTGGGCTGCCCCAGCGGAGGTGTGAGCCCGAGAGCTGGGAGCCAGGAGATGGAAGGATTCCCAGTCTAGTCCCTTCTAGCCCTCACAACAGTTGTTTTGGCAGCCTGCAGGTGTTCACTGCGCAGCGACAGCAGCTGAGGAAGGAATAGGAAATTGGGTAGTTTCCTTGGTGTGCTGCCAATGCTTTGCTACAGACCATAATAACCAGGAGAGAAAGGTGATTTCAGCCACACATATCCCAGCAGGGGCAGATCAAGAGCCCTCTTGGATGGAGAGGTGCTGCCTGGGACAGAGGGACACTCCCCTGTAAGCCAGAGGCATGAGGACTTCTCACATAAAAGGTCACCATGTTCTTTCTTTCTAAGGGAAAACATTCAGCAGCTTCCAAGCAAGTCCTCCTGCATCCCTACCAGGTTATCCAGCCTGCTCAGAGGGAACACAGCTATGGAGCACAAGGCATCCTGCAGAGCCAGGTTTGGAGATAAGGAGAACTAACAAAGGGAAACCAAAGAGAACAGACCAACAAGCTGCTAGTGAAGGGTTTTCTTTGTTTGGTGGGGGCTTTTTTATATTTATGCTAAGGATTGTATTTGCTCAGAGCACTTCCCAGAACAACCTGAGGCCTAAAGAAAAACTGAAGGTCATAGTTACCACCTTTTTTTTCATAATAAAGTGTCTTTCTCCTCTTTCTCACCCCTGCAGCCACTTGTTACTTGAAAAGCAGTAACTGAGAGAACACAGTTTTTGCTATAGTCAGCTCAAATAAAAGATCTGGACTCCTGTGCACTGTCTGCTCGCCCTGCTGTTCTTTAAGATCATCTGAAAAATGCAGTGAAAATTTCTGCTCCTTCAAAGAAGGTCAGCATGGACTTTCTCTTCAGCTCCTTGGCAAAGGCTCAAATCTCCAAGAAAATTCTTTCCTTCAGTCAGCTCAAGGTTTCCCTGTGCTGTCTCCACTCTGTTAATCTTTACAGGCAGGGATTAGAGTGTGAAACTGTTTGTGTAGGAGAAAATCCCTATTTATTAAATGTTGTTAGCTCCAGTGTTACTGTGGCTTCTGAAGGCAACAGGGTTTGCTTGAGAACTCAGAGACTTGATGTGAGAGTTTCCTCTTATCAAAAGATAGGGAAGCTCCAGAGGCTGTTGGGACCCACAGAGGTCCAAGGATGTGGTCAAACATCAGTAACATTCCCAAAAGGCAGGGGACATGAGGGCAGCATGTGGCATGGGAAGGGAACAGACTCCAGAGATGGGTAGAGGGAGCTTACGGCTCCTTTTCCCGAGAGACCTGGAACTTCAAGGAAGATTTGGAAATCAAATGCCACAGTAACTTTGTGCATGTGGCTGTTCTTAAGGCTCTCAGTTACAGAGGCATCCCAGACTTACTGGAGAGCCACGTAACAGCTCCAATTTTTGGCTGAGTAATAACCAAACCAAATCCAAGGAGGACGTGCAATTTGGTCTCCACTAACATGTTTCTTCCAGCAAAATTACAGCCCTTTTCCTCTGCTCTGCACAGACCTCCTCCAAGCAGGGTCAGATGACTGGCTGATTCACACACATGAAGCCAGTACAGCTGCAGGAGGAAGGAACTTAAAGGATAATTCCAATGAAGACATTGCCCTGGTACCTGAGGACAATCTCTGTTTGCAGTTGGATCCTGGAGATCCCTGGCACGTGGGCAGAGGCAGCGTGGAGAAGAAACATCTCCTGCCCACCTGCAGATCTCCCAGGGTTTTTGTCTTAAAGATCTCGTGCTGGTTTGAGAGCAGTATGTGCTGGCCACTCTGCTCCACCTCCCTCAGGGCTGAAGGGATTATTATTTGACTCTTCTCTTAGGCTGTTTCCTGGGAATCCTGGCACAGAACTGCTGTGTAACACACCCCTACAGCCCAGTAAGGCAGGCCTTGCTTCTGAGCTTACAATTTAGGCATGAGACAACAGGTCAAGTACAGACAGAGAGCAGAGAGACAAACACAGGGTAATTGAGTGGCTGAGCAGTGGAGTAAGTGCTGGCAAGGTTTCCAACCACCTTTATAGGCGAGAAAAGTTTTAAGCCAGACGTGAAGGACAAGACTGTTGTCTCAGAGTGTGTTTATGAAGTGATTCGCTCTGAGGAGGGAAAGCATTAAACTTATTTGAATATATAACAGCCAGGTGATGAGCACTGGTCCCCAGTCTGCATTTAGGCAGGAGCTTAATGTTCAGGAGGGAGAGGTGACAGGCAGAGCAGGGGCTGTGAAGGCCACAAACAAGACGACAAACAGGCAACGTGTGGAAAGGCAGAGGAAGAAGTAGGTGGCTTCAGGAAAGCAACCATGGCAGCAGCAGCACGAGGAACATGTAAGGTGCTGTATCTGTTGGTCAGAAATGGATGCAAAGTGACTGAAAGCTGGGAATTTCAGCTGTGTGTCTTAGAGCTGCAATGCAGGAGACACTGGCAAGACACATCACTTGTGGTGAGGTGACACAGCCCGCTGGGGTAAGGGATGGAGAGCCTGGCAGTGCTGTTTGTGCCTTCTGAGTAGCCTCAGCGTAACTGAAAGAGTCCAAATTTTAGGTCCTTCTCACTATCAATCTGAGCCCATAAAATTACTAAAAATTCTGAAAACTGAGGCAGGGGACTTGAACTAAATTTTAGAACACAACTGCTCGAAATCAAAATCCGTTCTGCTGCTCAAGAGCTTGAATAAAGGAACAGCGGAGCAAAAATGAGAAAGCTGAGGGAAGCAGAGAAATAAGGGAAAAGAAGGGGAGTGAGAAATACTTAAATTACCTTTGTACTGTTTTTATGCTCATCCTGACAACCATTTTGGATAGCTCCTTCCTCTACGCTGACATCGCAGTGGGGAGCAAGGGTGGTACTACATGAAGGGCAAGGCTGCAATGAGACAAAAAAATTTTAGCCAGGAATGTTCTGGTGTCCTTGTAGTATTATGCAATTTGTAATTCGGTCCACTTGTATACTTGCAGCATGGTTAAAAGATAAACAAAGCTACAGAATGGGAAGCAGGGAGCAAAACTTGACTGGAACAGAATGCACCGTTTCAAAAATAAATCACAGATTTGCTGTTCACTGGAGCTAAATCTAACCCAGGAAAGCTTCACTAGTGCAAGATCACAGATACACTGTAATCGCTGCATACTAGCACAGGACCTCCCCGAGGGGAGTAAAATGCTCTTTAGTAGGTGGAGTGCAATTTTCTTGTGTAAAAACTGCCTGCAAAGGGACCTGAATGGCATTGGGAGTGAAGACTTAGCACAAAATGCAGCAAAATCCAGAGAAAGCACGAAACAGGGTGATGCGTTACGAGCAGTACAGGGAAATGGAAAGCAACAAATCTGAAACTAAGGAAGGGAAATACTTTCTCATACAGAGCTCTGAGGCAGGGGAGTGGAGCTCAGGCTGTCCTATGTTGTTGAAGCCAAACACTCAGCAAATGTCACAGGGAACAGGGAAAGCAAACCCATCGGGATCTGTACTAGTTCCAGGTTGCGCGTTTTGGAAGCAACCTGAAACGCTGCACTTGAGCTTTTAAAACAAGCTAATTCCTTCGAGTTAAAATGTGATTTCTTTAGGAAAATGAACCCCAGAATTGTATCTTCCAAGTTCTTCGCTCTCTCCTCCAGTCCTGCCAGGATCCTGCTCAGAGCACCCTGTGCTTGAGCCCTCTTGGCAACTCCCCTGCTCTGGGGATGGTCACTGCGACCAGGCTCACCAGAGCTCTGCTGATGTGTGGGAGGGGATTCACTCAGCACCCTGGTAAGTTTTTCAGAAAGCACTTTGAGCCTTTTGTCCCAAACTCAACAGCCCATGTTCATTTTAGCTGGTTTTTCTGGACTCAGGAGGGGCACGTTCAAGTCTCTCTAGTCCGTCATTCTCCTGGTCCAAACCCACAACTTCTGCCTTCGGGTTATCTCCTGGTTTCAGAGACCAGGGTGTTAAGTCTTTTCAGAACTGACTCTTCACCCAAAGCCATTTTCTCTCTCTGGTGTCATGCCTGAAGTTGAATCACCCAGAATGTTTAATCTGCAGGTGTTTCTCCCAGCCCACTCTCCCTGTGACTGCTGACCCACCTCACCACAATGCCTCTCAAAGGCTTTCATGAAGACCCCGAGCCTTCTCAGAAGCCAGCAGACCATCATATCTGCTGTTCCTCAGGGGCACAGTCCAGGTTGGTGCACTGAAATTACTCTGAGTTTCCTAACCGGCATCAGAAAAGCAACTTATGTCCACTTCTGAACCTGCACAGTTTGAACAAATACCAGCACAGCTGAAGAAATTACGAAGCTGGTTCTCAAACGGTTGTGTTTAAAAATAATCTCGGACTAAATGCCAAGAATGTCTTGACCACTCTGTGGAAGGCATTATTAGATGGCTTGAAAAACAAACTGGCAACGGGCTAACAAGCCCTCTAAACTCCTAGAGGGTTAGTTAATAGATTTATCCATGGCAGAAGTCAGTTAATGGCAACAAAAACCAAACACCTCCAGCAATAAATAAAGAAAATACTCCCTGTTTGATCTTGCTAGTAAATTAGGAAGGCCACCTCAAACACTCAGCTCCCAGGGTTAAACCTGGAGACAAAGGGCTCGGAAAAGCAGCCTGACCCTTGGGAAGAGGCAGAAGTCCCTCTGACTTTCCCCATGTGTTCAAGTGAACATCATTAAGTTCCTTCTCTATTGCAGGCACTCACAGGGCTCCTCGTGCTGTGGCCTCACTGCCATGAATAAAACATTAATGCACTTCCAGCAAACACCCAGACAAGCAAAAGGACCTTCTGTTTTCATACCAAGCAATGATTAAAACATTTTTACAACAGCTTATGATTCCCTGTCAAGTGAGGCATTTCATTAAAGATAATAGGGAAAATAAACTGATACCAAAGCTGCTTAAGCAGGTTACAGCGTTTTCGTTCAAAAACCAGCTGCTATTACAGACTTATTATAGTTTTAGCCTCTGTCTTCACCACTTTAATTACATACATGCACTGTATTGATATCTACACTTACTGCAGTTTGCAGTTAAATGAACTGCAGATACACCAGAGGAGGAAACACGATTCCTTTCATGGATCAAGTACTGTTGCATTCTCCCTCCTGACTTTCCTTGACATTTGTTCAAGCCCCAAATGTGAAAGTCATCCTTGGCATCCAATATGGCCACTTATTCCCTTTAAAGCAAAAATATTTCATCTTGCCTGTAATTTTGCCCCTCCTGCTTAAGTCTCTTTTGCAGAGCTGGAGTCATCTCCTCCTACACTGACACTGTTTACAGCTTTGTATTTAAAACAGTCGCATATAAGTCATGATTCTTTTGCAAATTATTATCTCCAGACCCTACCAGTGAGCTGCAGGCTTTAAAAAAAACCAGCACACAAACCCCCAAAGAAACCCACTCCTTTTCAAAAATTGTGCATGATCTGTGATTAAACTGCAGTCGTTCTTCGTGGACGTTTTTTGATACACATATTTATTTAAACTGAAAGAGGGTAAATTGAGATTAGATATTGGGAAGAAGATTTTTACAACAGGAGTGGTAAAACACTGGCACAGGTTCCCCAGAGAAGCTGTGGCTGCCCCAGCCCTGGAAGTGTCCAAGGCCAGGTTGGACAGGGCTTGGAGCAACCTGGGCTAGGGGAAGGTGTCCCTGCCCATGGCAGGGGTGGAATGAGATGAGTTTTAAGGTCCTTCCAACCCAAACCATTCCAAGACTCTGTGACTGTAACAGCAGAGAGAAGGCTGGTGCACCTCCACCCTTGTGCTGTGGAGCCTGGAATATCTGTACCTGGCCATGCTGTGAGAGGCAAAGACACTCTGCTCTCCTGTGCTGCAACTACAGCCTCAGAACACATTTTTAAGCCCTCACAGGATTGCTCCACCACTCCATGGCATCCACCATACAGATGCTTATCAGATCACAGGGAATTCACAGAATTCAGAGCACAGAATTCACTCCAGCCTCAGTGAACTGTGAGGCTGCTCAAGGAATCCCTGGCCAGACGAGCAGGGCTCAGGGTGATGAGTAAAACCAGGCACCCATAAAGACAAACTCTCTGCAGTAGCTGTGGCACAACAGGGTATCCAAGGCAGCTGAAAGCGAGCTGGCACTTGTCCAAGATGCTCCTCTTAGCAGCTTCTTTTAGCTTCTCCTTCCCTCACTCAGATAGTCACGCTGGCACTTCTGCACTGCACAGACCATCACTCAGCACTTAAACACTTCAAGAGCCAGGAGCTGCACTTGGATGATCCTTGTGGGCCCCTTCCAACTGAGGATACTCTAAACAGCCATTAACACCAAGCAACAGCCCCAGAGCAGAAAATCAGGCAGCAAACAAAGCATGGTGGGGCACATATGTGCTCCACATCACGTATCAGCTGCTCAGGGACAGGGGTGCAGCTGTACCTGCAAACACAGAGCTGATCCTTAAAAACACATTTCATTTTGGACCTGGATCATTTTAACAAGTGCCACTGTGAGTTTGTATTAACAACCTTGGTCAGTCCTGTACTTTGCTGTTGTTTCAGGGTCCTCAGTCACAGCCTCCTCTGCTGCCTGACATTCCCAAGGCATCCTCACTGTCTCTCAGAACAGCACCCTCAGCTTCACTGCTTTGTTTCATCCCTTCTCTTCCCCTTCTGCTCCAGAGAGACAGCTCAGCAATGCTGCTCCAACTGGCACATTCTTCCTTCACTGCTTGAAATGAAGGAGTTTCCACCCTCACTGTCACACCTGGGCTCGTGCACGGTCACGCACTGGGCAGTGCTCACAGGTTCATTTGGACAGCTCCCCGCCCACTCTAAGATGTATTTTCCTGCCTTATTTGCTGGTGCTTTCGCTGAAAGGTAAGAAGGAGACGGAAAGCTGGTGCCTGGAGGGTGCCAAATATATTCTTTCTTACACAGGAGAAGGAATAGAAACGTATCACCAGCAACTTGGATGCTGTCAAACCACAGACAGTGCATATTTTGTAGAGGGATAAAGTTGGCTACAGCTGCCTTCTGCAGTTAAACAGGCCTGGCTTGCTCTCTAAGGAGCTCACTTGACTTTGGACAGTGCAGCTGATCTGACTTGTAATGCAGTGCCCTTACTGCAAAACATAAACCCACGTGCAGAGGCAGGGTAAAGGGGCCCTACTCATGCTCTCCTAATCCAGACAACAAACAAACAAGGAGTAAAAATGGAGTAGCACAAAAATCATCCCCACGTGAACTCCACCAGCTCAATCTCAAACTTGTGTTGAAGGGATCCAGTCAGGACTGAACACACTGAAGTCTAAGGACAGGGACCCTGGTTCTGACATCTGTGCCCAGCTCAGGCAGCCCAGGATAAGGAATTCTTAGCACGAGTGAAAAGAGAGAATGGACATCTGTTGTTTGGGAAATCTGTTCTGAGCTGAAGGATGGAGAGTAACAGCAAAGCTCTGAAGCAATACACATTGTTTCACAGATTTCCTTGTCAAGAGATCTTGGGAGAGGTGTGAACATAACAAAGTGTCATCATTCCTCAGAGCTGAATCCATACAAATCCTTGCCCTCAGCTCTAGACACAGGTTTCTAGAGCAAACAGATATAACAATGTCACAGTCCCTCAGAGCGTTTTCTCCCACCACACAAGCAATCCCGTTATCTTTCTGCAGGGATGTCTGTTAAATACCCATAAAAAGGCTCACAGGTACACAACCTGCATGACAGAGGAATGGCAGGAGCAGCAAAAGCAGAAAATCACAAAAGTTACAGTAGCTGCATAAATCACGTTCTTTTTCCCCCGCATAAAATCCAGACCATGGAAAAAGCAGCACTGACCTCTCAGTCCTGAAATATAAAAGGAAATACTTCTTTGAAACCACCTTTAAAAAGTGCTCACCTTACTTCAGGGATTGCCTGTCATTTGGTGAGTGGAATTTTTACTTGGTAATTTTTTTCCTCCCTCAAACCATGTTTTGTCACTCCATGTATATAAACAAATACATACATACACACATATGTATGTAAAGCAGTGCATAAACAAGCCTGTAAGGTTTCCCCATCCCTGGTTTGCCTGGTTTGAGGTCTGTGCTGCTGGTCTTTGAGATCAGAACTCACCTTTGGTTTCTCCACCTGTTTGAGAGGCTCAGTGGAGTCTCTGGAGTTCTCAGCTGAGGATGCTCCCTGTGTCCTGGCTCCCTCTGTGGACTCCAAGCCAGGAAGCAATGCCTGTGAGCAGCTGCAGTGGGGCTCCCTCACCTTCTGACCTGAGATCAGATAGGTCTTCAAACCTGCAGAAAATAGAAATGAACAGTCAGAGCTGCAGAAAGACAAAGACAACACTCCTTTGGGCTTCTCAGATATGAAATACAGTGACTCCCAAAGCACTGCCAAGGCTCGGGAATACAGCACACAGGAAAAGGCTGGGAAGAACAACCAGAAATATGAAAAGACGTTGTGTGTGAAGTGGTGGCATGTAGGGTTACCCAAACCTGCTGCCCAGGCACAAGGGACGACTCAAACACACAGCAACAGCCAGGACCGAAATGTACTTTCTTTATTCCATTTTCACTCATCTGCTTCTGAAAAACACAGCTAAGACCTTATGTATTCGCTTCCAAGTTGTAATTTGAGCTCTCACATTAACCCTTTACTTGTGGAAAGGATCTGCAGCCTGGTTTTCACTGATATCTGTATTAATATTCTCCTTCTGAAAACCAGCATGCATTGCTCCACTTGCCAGGGAGTTGTCGTGAGCATCACTTGGTGCTGGTAGCACACTGAGAAAGGAAATGGCATTTAAGTGCTAGAAATTCTGATGGGTTTTCAGAGTTAGTGCAGACTTCACATTTTTAAAGAACAAAATCAATCTCCCTCTCTCGCACGTACACCCACACACGCCCTCTGCAACTGGTGTATGAATTGAAGCATAATTGGGAAGCAGATCCAATATTAAAGGCCAGGCTGGTAAATAGCAGGTTGTATCAAGCTGAGCTGTATCAAAAACCTGTTCAAAAAATGAAAGCTTGGGATTTTGTTTAGCATATCACTTCTTCTACTTCCTTGAACTTTGCCTTGTGATGTTCTGGATTATTTCTAGACACAAAGACTAAGAAGGAGCTGTTAATCACTGCTTTCTGAATTCAGAGGAGTTCATTTTATTGCCACTGGATGGGCAATCTCCTGCTCAGCGCTGAAAGGCAGCGACGTGCCCTGAAAAGCGTGGAGGTCACCAGCGTGCAGAAGGGGAAAGCGCTCGTTCTTCTGCGCTGCCAGATCCCAGTGTCCCTCGGGATGCTGCCCCTGGCTCATGGGATGGCTGCTGGCTCCCATGTGGGTCAGCTCTGTGTCCCCTCCCTGCCCTGACACCTGTCACCCAGTTACAGCCAGAGCCGACTGTCACACCATCGACTGCACTCGACTGCCTCTGTCCACGGGGTGAACGCTGGAAATAAATATGTCCAGTTGCAGCCTGTGGAAGAGGGCAGGTTTCTGCTCTGGGTGATAAGGTCACTCACTCTCTCATAACCTTCTTCACAGATGAAAAATCATATTCTATAAACCTCGGGTTAGCTCTGTAATACACAACACCGACCATTCTTCGGCCGTAACCTTTCCAATAAATGTAAGCCAGGCACACCGACAGCAATTTTGCAGTTTCTCCGTCTATTCCAGTCATATCTCCCAACTCCTGAGCACTCCAACCACCACAGAAACCCACAGCCACATCCACCATGTCCCCCTCAGGCTCCAGAGCTGAGGGGAAAGCCCTGGTGCTCCCACACAGTGCTCAGAACTCCACCTCACTCGCTCTGTCTTTGAGATGCTGCCCCACAGCCAATCTTCATTTTTAAATCATTTATTGTAGTGCTTGGATTTTATTTGGCAGTGCTGCTTAATAAAATCCTGAGCTGCTGCTGGCTTCCAGATGTCAGGCCCTGTCCTTCAAACTTCCATCGATGGGGGCTGTCGAGTGAGGAATTCACCACAATCAGCTTACAATTGTATGTTTAGTGTGGCAAAAGCTGAAGCAATAACTTACTACTTCTATTTTTAAAAGCTACCTTAAAGCAACAGGATTACTTCTCTACTCCTATTACTCCTCCTTTTTTTTTTTCCTAAACAAACATCTTTTCTTTGTTTATTGTATTTTTGAAAAGGCACTTTTTATGTCTTACCGTGCTGTGCAGCAGAATTATTTTGTCAATCTGCTGCATGCAGTAAAATTACCTCCAGGTTGAGCTCCACACCGAGGAAAAAGGGAAAAGGCCACAGTAAACCAGACATTAAAAATGGGTTTGGGAAAGCAGAATCCACCACCTTGTCCTCTCCTTCCCTGGCAAACACACCAGCCCACGGCCACATTGACAGCACCCACTCTGCCCCCCAGGCTTTGAAGTCGGCCGAAAGGGTTGGGTTTGGCAGCAAGGACTCTAAAAATCTCTTTATTCCTTTCTCATGCTCCCCAGCCCCATCACATCCCTGCATAAGGAGTGATACTCAAAAGGGGTCATTTGAAATGGGACAGAGAAAAGCCAATATCCTGCAGAATCACAGCACAGGTTTTGTGTGGAGCCAACAGGAGAGCAAAGAAGGAAAAAAAAGGTTATTTTTTCAAAGTTTTGGAAAATGAAGAGGTGTAAAAACCTTTCAACTTTACCAACGTGGCCTATCTAATGCTTTGTTTGTTATTAAATCCTTATGATAGGAGAATTAAATTTGCTTCAGTATTCCTTGGGACTCTGTGACACTTCACAAAGCAACTCCTACGCTGAGTCGGAAATATTCCGGTATAAAAAAGAGTCATTAATGGAGGAGAGCTGTAATGGGGTAAACCAAGATGTATTATTTGGGAAGAGTATTCTTCCTCCTTCTACACACCCCAGGGAATTAGTACAACCAACACTGACATTTTCCACACAAGTGGTGTATGGAGTATGGAAAAACATCCACAGCACCGTGCTGCACGTTTACATCAGTGAAGTCATGTGACAATACCAAAGGAATAAGCAGAGGAGCTGATATTTTATTTGAAAGTGCAACTTTCGGTGCGTGTTGCTGTGCAACCAAGTAACTCAAGACAGGGCAAGGAAGAAAATGCTATGAGGTGCTTGGAGTGTTATTTCCAAAGGCCAAGCTCAACCTTTTACTCCCCTATATTTATTCAAAATAAATGCTGAAACACAACCTCGAAGTGGCTGATAGCAAATCTGTACTCTGGCAGGCTTTATCCTCAAATTCTGCTTTTTCCAGAGGTGGCTCTTGGAAGCAAAGACAGGGAATGAGCTACAGCAACCCACCCCCCAACAAACTCATTTAATGCAGACAGCATTTTCTGCCCTGGAGGAAAAATGAGCCACATCACGAATCTCTGAGAAACACAAGCCATTTCCTTCACTGGACTGCCAGGTCTGAAAACCTCCAAGTGTTACAAAGACTAACAGCTCCTGCACACTGAGCCAAAACACTTATTTCTTTAATTCAACTGCTCTGAATATTGACATGGCAGCATTCGTAAAGGATATTTTTGACAGAATAACAACAGGTGAGATGTCCACTGTGGGTTTATTAGTCCTGAATTTTAAAAGAAACAGTAAATTTCTGTACTTGGCTCCTTTGCTCAGTTTGCTTTTCTTTTATCAGGCAGTTCTCTGAACTTAAAAAAAACAGAGAACCATCCCAACCACTAAAAAATACTCCTAACAACGACACAAAAATCCTATGCAGGCACTCACACGGATTATTTTCTGCATGCACAAAAATAAACAAGAGCATAAATAAGGCCGTGTGCAAACATGCCAGGCGGAATTCCAGCAGGTTTTGGTGGTGTGAGAAAAGCTGGTGGCTGCAGAGCACAGGCAGAGGATGGGGCTCCCTCCTGCCCATCCCTGGGAACACTGGGATGGGCCACAGGAGTGACTCCACCATCCCTGGCTGCAGCAGGAAAACCCTCTCAGGGAATTAGTGGGAAGGAACGGGGAAAAGGAGAGAAGAGATGTCCTGGTCCTTCAAGTCCCTAATTCAGGCATTTACACCTTCCTTTCAGCTCATTTATCCTCAGACTTCGGGTCAGGAGTTGCTGTTATGCCAATCTAATCCCATTTTTACGTCCCTCCCTGCAGCTGTTAAAGATGGCATGTCTGCTCCTACAGGGGAGGGGGGATTAACTCAAATACTGATAAGCAATTCCTTGGCAAAATAACATTCGAGTTTCAATTTTTGATGTTTCACCTGTCTGGAACTGAAACTTTTTATCCCTCTGTTGACAGCAGACAGCAAAATTCCCTTCTCTCTGGCAAACATATTGATGCTTCTCACGTCTCTATCTAATGAAAGTCAAATGCTTTTGAAACCCTCTTCAGCACCAATTCAAAAAGACACCAAAAAAATGGCAATATTTCAGTTGTGGCCTTACTGACTCATTTAATAAAAATATAATCCCACTTTTGTTATATATCCCTGTTCCTCCCTCCATGGATCACTTCACCTGTTTAGTTGCAGTATGTGCAGTTTAACCAACAGGTGAGCTTCCTTTTCTCATTCCATGCTTTCCAGTACCATCCCTCTGTGCTGGGACACAGCAATATTCCTTACCCTGATGTAACAAAATCCAAACTGTATTGATTACACTCCCTTTGTAATAATGCTGTTCCTTCTCTATTTATCTTCCCATCATTTCCCTTAGAGTCCCCATGGTTTAGCCATTTAATCACATTTCTCCCCATAATTAAATTTACAGAACTACCTGAGCTCTATTTTCACCCCCCTCTCCTTCTGCAGTATCTCACCTCACAAAGCTGGAATTTCCAAGAAAACTGCCTCCCTGTGAGAACCCCAGTGCCTGTCACTGCCAGGGCAGGGCAAAAGTCCCTTCCCAGCTAGAAAGTGGTTTAATCTCCTGCTGCAGTCTGTGATGGACATTGTTAACTCTTCACTTTCAATAATTTAATATCTCATTTTATATGACTGATACAAGCAGCCAGCAAGGTCATAACAAGGGCTCTGCAGTTCAGGACTGGCTTGAGCTCCTTCCTGCACTGATGGGTAACTCACTCCTGGGTTGTGCTCCTCTGCAACCCATCAGCTCTTGCTTTCTCTTTTTAGAAAGACAGGAGGAAGTTTTCTCCATGCCTTTTAAAGACACCCTCTCTGCACTTTGCCAAAAATCTGGGAGTGCAAGTATTGATATTCAGGCACTGCCACTCCAGGGAAAGGAAACAGACACCTACAGTGAGGTTTCCTCACACAATGAAAGATGCTGCCACACCATTTCATCAGACTCTGACCTGCTCTGTAAACTAAATTTTGAACTGTGATTTCTGGAATGTAACGTGACAGTCAAATAATAATTAAAAAAAAAATACCAAAAAACCCCCCCAACCAAACCAAAAAACCCCCCCGAAATGTATTTACCTCTAATTGCAGTCTCTTTTTGGCTTCTCTCTAACTTTCCTGTGTTGGTTTTCTTTTTTTTATCTGGCCAAATCTTAAATGATTTTTCAAGCACTAACCTAGTCTAATGTTCATGCAATAAATAATATAGGGAATACCCTCAGCCCAGGAGATTTAGTATCCTTTGGGTCCAAGGTGCTGCTGAATCTAAAGATGATTTTCAGTAGAAAATACTCTCTCCTATTTTTAACATTCAACAGTTGCCAAATCTGTATTTATGGGGACTATTTTCTCACTTTATTAGACTCACTCTTGTACAGGGAATTCACACAAACCTCTTCCTCCTCCCCAGCACAGCTCTCTCACCTACTGAGTTGGGAGATGGGATTTCACACCACAAAACCCCTCTGAACTCACAGGAGCTCAGCCCAGCCACTGACCCTTCACAGCAACTCTGGTGTGTCCTGCTGACATCCACAACTGCTCAGTCATAAAATCATGGAATGGTTTGGGTGGGAAGGGACCTTAAAGCTCATCTTGTTCCACCCCCTGCCATGGGCAGGGACACCTTCCACTAGCCCAGGTTGCTCCAAGCCCCGTCCAACCTGGCCTTGGACACTTCCAGGGATGGGGCAGCCACAGCTTCTCTGGGCAACCTGTGCCAGGGCCCCGTGCAGGGAAGGATTCCTTCCCAATATCCCATCTAACCCTGCCCTCGGGCAGTGGGAAGCCATTCCCCCTGGTCCTGTCCCTCCAGGCCCTTGTCCAAACCCCTCTCCAGCTCTTCTGGAGCCCCTTTAGGCACTGGAAGGTGCATAATACAGGTCATAATACACAATAGACATCAACTGAAGCATCTTCAAAAGTGGTACCCAGCGCCCAAGCTGAAGGTGGTGCCAAGACATGTGCAACTGTAAATGTAAATAAGGGTCGCTATTTATATAAAAATGTTCTCTCCCCTCTTCTGCAACCTTTATTTGTCAAAAGACTGTTACACCAAAAATAACTTCACAAAGCTTTTCCCCTTAAAGCCTCAATTAATTTTGCGATTAAAGAACTTGTGGAAGCAGAAATGAAGAGAGAAGCAAGAGCTCAGAGAAATGCCACCTGGGCAACAAGACTGGTCAATACAAACCAGGGGCTGTGACAGCCCTGCAAAACACTTTCCAATCACTGAACTGTCCCAGCTGTGAGAGCAGAGACACTGCCCTGGTACTGACTCCTCACCACAGCCCCAAGAAGTCGCTCTGACTTTGCAGCTCAACTTTAAGTTCTGGCTTTCACAGGTAAAGGCCTGCAGGTATGGTTTTAATTTGAAGGAAGCAAGTGCATTGTAATTAGACTGTCTGGAGAGAAAGCATGTCAACAATTGGGGGAAAAAAATATTTATCAACTTGTGCTTGAAGCTCTGCAGCAGCCCAGCACTCGTGGGACTGTGCAGTGCACAGGCCATGCCCAGAGGCCACTCCCAGGGTAAGTGCTTGCAGCACCTTCCTCCCCAGCAGGGGCCTGGGCAGATGATCAAACACCTTGGCCATGCTGAACAGAGAGGGCAGAGCTTCCATGAGATGCTCCAAGAGGGGAAACTCTCCCAACCCCAGCTGCCAGCTGTGCCCAACGGGCTGTGCCAGGCGGAGTTTATCCGATTTCCTGATGGAACTACCAGCAGCTGTGGTTAAACACCACTGGGCACAGCAACCAAACCAGGCTGGTCTCCCTCACTCCTCAGGAAAGCTCGTGGAGAAAGGAAGGAGTACTGAACTGGGTATCTTGTCCCTACTCCAGCTGCAAGGCTGTCAGAGCTCCCACCCCACGTACCCACAGGGTGCTGCTTTTCCTGCTTCTGACCACAAACCCACAGGTCCCTCATTTTTACTTTTCTAGACCTTCACCTTTTTCACCACTTTCCCAGTTAAGTTAAACAGTTTTTTCTCTGAGAGGATTAGAAAACGTTTCCATGATTAGGCAGCAAATACACATTTACTTCATTCTTTTAGAAAACGTCCCCAGCTGGTGTTGTTCAGCCTGGAGAAAAGGAGGCTCAGGGGGGACCTTCTCGCTCTCTGCAACTCCCTGACAGGAGGGGGGAGCCAGGTGGGGGTCGGGCTCTGCTCCCAGGGAACAAGGCACAGGAGGAGAGGAAACAGCCTCAAGTTGTGCCAGCAGAGGTTTAAGTTGGACATCAGGAAGAATTTCTTCACGGAAAGGGTTGTCAGGCACTGGAAGGGGCTGTCCAGGAAGGTGTGTTGGAGCCACCATCCCCGGAGGTGTTCAAGAAACAACTGGACATGGCACGTAGTGTCTTCTTGACAAGGCGGTGATCGGTCACAGGTTGGACTCAATGATCTTGGAGGGCTTTTCCAACCTTAATGATTCTGTGATTCTGTGACTCGCTTCTCTTTCAGGCACAGCTCTCCTCTCATCAACCTTCCTCCAGGTACGAGGAGAGCCCCACATCCCACACCCCCATCTCATCTCCAAACCCAGCAGGACAGGTTGGTGCTGAGAACCACAGGCACAACTGTCCTGCCTTGCACAGTCCCTTCCTCCTGTGCTCCTCACAATTAAAGCAACCTGGTCCCTGCAAGCCAAAGCCAGAAGATTTCTTCACACAAAACTAAGGACGACTTATGTTAATAAACCCAATCCAATGGGTTGATTTATAATCCCAATAAACGCTGACCAATTTCTGCTCTTTCCACGTGGTGGTTTGTGTGTAACATCACACACCACAGAGGTTTACTGAACATTTAAATATTATCAGATACAAACTAAAGACCCTCACATCATCATATCTATCCTTCTTGGAAAACAGTTGTGGAAGCACCAGGAAAGGCAGGCACAACACATCTGACTGCTCTGAACGGCTACGTAGAATAACATGAAAAAGAATTAATGAAGGTTTTTTCTTTAGAGCCCTAAAAATACTCATAAGAGTTGCATGTGAATTCCAGTTTCTTATCTCCAGATACTTCATGGATATAGCTGAAAGCCAGAAGCACATCACTGTCTTTTCCATCAGCAGGCAGTGTGGTGGTCACACTGCAGGACTGAGCAAGAGGACACTGGATGACTTCACAAGAAATAATTTTCCCCAACCTGCAAAGCAATGAAGCAAGTCCCACCCTCTAACCTGTAGAAACCACTTCCAGCTCAGTGCAAATAAAAGCACATAACCCAAAACACCTGGATTCCAACAAAATTCCCAGCCTACCTGGAAAAGCACTTTGAATTAATGGAGCAACATTTCCTGTGGCTAAAATGAGAAAGGGAATTTCTGAGCCAACTTGCTATCTTAGGTCTCTGGAAAGCAGAAACAATGGTAATAAGAAACAGAACTTTATAGACTGGAAAGACAAAAGAAACTACAAAAAAACAAACCCCTAAACCTATCCTCATAATCTCCAAAGAGCCAGAGAAACCAGAGGCATCTTCTGAATTATGGAAAACCGCTGTTTTCCTTATGCCTCTTTTGTTTAGCAAAATACTTCCTTTTGATCAGCTAAGAGACATCAGCAGGTTTGGAAAATGCTGATCAACAACACATGTGTAATTTTGGTATTCAGCATCTGCCAGTTTTAAGTGGGGAATCCTAGACCCAAACCCACAATTTACATTTATGGCTAAACTGCAGAAACGAAGTTGCAGCCTGGCGGCCCATCCTCCTTCAGTCTCTTTTATCTTCTTCTCAACCTGGGTGAGATAAAATAACCCAACCAAACAAAAAACTCGGGGGAAAAAAGGCCTGGGCAAATCCAGCACAGACATGCAGCTCAAACACATGGGTCCAGCTGCCACTGCTGGCTCAGGAATATATTTACATTTTAAATTTATATTTTTAAACTCTGCTGGCAAATGAAAGATGGGCTGAGGAGCGAGACTGATCCTCACCCTGGGGTTTACAACTGCCCGTGTTCACGTTCTGCTCCACCTGTGCCACGGACCGTGGCCTGAGAGCAAACAGCAGATGAGCCTGTTCTCCGCAACCACTCTGGGTTTTGAACACATTTTTTTACCTCAATACAACCCACAGCTTGACACCTTAACAGGAAAGAAAAGCAGGTTTGAGGAAAGGTGAGTCTGGGACTTTGCAGTCCTGCCAGGGGTAAGAGTGTGCTCTGCAAGGGAAGCTTGAAGTCCTGCAAATTTAGCGGCGTGCTGCAGAGGAAAGGTTCTCTCTATCCTAAGGGTTCCTCCCAAAACCTAAGAGGTATATGATGTGCCTACATTTAAAGCTAAAAAGAGGGCCTCATTTGGGATTAACTGGTAAAGATACTGTCTGGCTTTTCCTGACACTGATCGACCCTCCTGTAAACCCTCGAAGTCTTGGTCATGAAAATGAATTCCATGATGCAATCACATGCCTGAAAAGGCATTTGCTCTTCTTATTATTGACATTATTTTTCACATTTATTGACCATCCCTTTGCAATCTGTGTTAATTTTAACACCTGGAAAGGAATAGGTGTGATGAGAGAAAATGAAATGTTTGAACAATGCAGCTGCCCAAACAAGAGCGACCCAAGCCCACGGGGACACGGTGCTTGCAGGGGGTTCCAACTGCTTCAAAAACTACGATATTCCAACCACAGAATACCTTTTCTGAAAATACACTTAAAGAATAATGAACTAGAAGTTGAATTTAACTATGAATACAGCCCGTTTAGAAACTCAGCATTTGCTTCACTGCTGGACTGGGAACAAGGGGCCAGCGCTGAAGAAACTGCAGAGGTGGAGAAGCAGAAGGATGGAGCAGCAGGGATGGAAACCAAGAGCCTCAGTCCAGCACTGCCCAGCCTGCTGGGGCACCTACTGCAAACTGGGAGCTGTGGGATGGAGAGGTCCAGGCTGTGGGCGTGGCTGCAGTGATGCAAAGCAGATGTAAATGTGTTTGAGATATGTTTTGGCAGGCTGGGGGCTCTGCTCTTCGAGAAAAATGATAAGGTCACAGCACTGCAAAGTCTTTTGAAGACATTAAAGAGAGTCTTTTTCTTCCACTTTCGTGTTCAGGATGCAAATGTGGGTTCGGAGTTTTCCTAGGGAAGGTACCTCAGAGTCCAAAACCAGACAGCCAAGGCCATAACCAACCCGAACTCCTCCGCTCGAACAAACGCAGGGCCACGGCTCAGCCCCTGGAGCTCCTCCATCACACACATCCCTGACGTGCATCCCTGCCTGTACCCTGAATTCCTGCTGCACGGCAACAGCACGGAGTCAGCGGGACGACAGAGGAAGCCTTTGGGAATAGCTTCCTGTACAGCCTCTTCAATCCAAGCTCTCGGGCAGGATCTGGCTACGCTTCCCTGGTGAATTTGCATATGTGGGAAGTTCTGACATTCCACATCGCTCCAAGAGCGCAGCAATCCTTTGGGGATATGTAGAATATACTTCCAAAACTTCCCTTTATTACAAACCAAAAAGTGCTTCCAACTTAAAGCTACATTTTAGTGTGGGAGGGAACCGAGATCTGAAAACTGGACGGGGGATATCTCTAAGGCAAGGACTTCAAACAAGCTGTTCAAACAGCAGCGTTATAAACCAGAGATCTATGGACAGATAAGGATTTCTCAAGAATAATTCCACTGCTGTAGATGGGACAATTATACAAAGCCACAAACATTCCAGAAAGACATCATATATATTCCATTTTCTGCCCACATAGGGCTGGCACACCTCAGGAACTGCAGATGGCCGTGCCAGCCTCTACTACATGCAGCTGGAATTAAAAAGTTAAAGACAGAGAGACTCCAAGTCTGCAAGTTTTCTCAGCTCCAGGCTCTCAGGAATGGGAATTTATTCATTGTAAACTAAAAAGGCGAGGCCAGGGTGAAAGCAGTTAGAAGTTTATTAGAAATCCCACCCAGCAAAATTCCACTCAGGACCAGAAGATGCCACCTATCTTTTTGATTGATACTTTGGAATTGATGAATAACAAGCATGCAGGATGGAGAAGAGGATTCCAATAAAAAACAATAGTCTGATGCAACTGGAGCCTGCTTGGCCCTTGCTAACATGTGGCTCTCTGGACTAACACTTCTTAATAGGAACCAGACCCAATTTAAACAAGACTTTAGGAGCTGATTTTGTTATACCAGTGCAATCTCTGTGTGTTGACAGGACTACAATCAGGCAAATTCTTTCCCTCTTGCATAATGCAGGTAGCTGGATGTGACATGCTAACTCAGCATTTTGTTTAAACCAGGGCAATCCCACGAGCTGACACTGCCCTTGCTCTCAGCTGAGACTGCACCACACTCTAAGGACTCACAGCAAAGTAAACCCAAATCACTTAAAAACCACGTGCAAAGCTGGTGGGCTCTGCATGTGAAACTTTTTTGGGTTGGTCACTGCTAAAAATGCAAAGTCCAGAGTTTAGAAGGTAAAATAAAAACCAAGTGTCATCCTGTCATCAGTAGTTTTTTGATTTTTTTTTCCCAAGCAACTGAAGAAATAATATTGAAAACACACAGCAAGCACCCACAGTTTAACTTATGTCAGAAATATATAATCTCAGGCATCTCTGGGACCACATATAAGGAAAGTGTAATTCATATGTTTCCAGATACCCATCACATACTAGTCAGAACAACCCTCCTCGTGTAACCTTTCCTCAGTATTGGCTACCCACAGGTGTCACTTGTCACCTCTTCCCATGACAAAAAGCCACAACAAAATAAAAGCAATGATGTGAGGAGGCAGGGCAGGGCTTTAGGGAGTGCACAGCCCTGGTGCTGCTGTTCTGCTTCACTACAAACTCTGGCCAGCTCTGCTCCACACACTAGGGCATCTTCATAAAGATGAGCCTCACACTCTCCAAGTAACCTGAAATACTTACCTGAAAAGAATGAGACAGAAATGTTCTCCAGGCAATGGGAATCGTTCTATGGTTCTATGAAATAGTATTTCTGACTGTTCCTAGGGGAATGTTTTATGAAATTTTACAGAAGTACATTCGGTGTTGTTACTTTGAATAACACCTCTTAAACTTGATTAAACTAACTCATACTCGGAGAACATAAAGGATTTGTCCTTAGGGGACCAAATTCAAAGAAATAAATCTACATATTGTAGACAATTCCCACACTAAAAATAAGAGGATATTAGGTTTTTAAAGTTACATCTCTGTATCAAAGTAAAGAAAAAGATCATCTGGGATCCCCAGCACAGGAAGGACATGGACCTGCTGGAGTGAGTCCAGAGGAGGTCACCAAGATCAGAGGGATGGAGCAGCTCTGCTAGAAGGAAAGGCTGAGAGAGTCAGGATTGTTCAGCCTGGAGAAGAGAAGACTTCAGGAAGACCTATTTGTCAGCCCAGGACCTGAAAGGGCTGACAAGAAACATGGAGAGAGACTATTTACAAGGCCCTGGAGTGACAGGACCAGGGGAATGGCTTCCCACTGACACAGGGCAGGGTTGGATGGGATATTGGGAAGAAATTCTCCCCTGTGAGGGTGGGGAGGCCCTGGCACAGGTTGCCCAGAGAAGCTGTGGCTGCCCCATCCCTGCAAGTGTCCAAGGCCAGGTTGACCTTGGAGCAATCTGGGCTAGTGGAAGGTGTCCCTGCCCACAGCAGGTTTGGGGAGCAAGATGATCTCTAAGGTCCCAACCTAAACCACTCCATGATTCTATGCACATTTTTTCACCTATCATCAGAGCCTACCAGCACAGTTTGAAGAATTAATGTTTAGATCAAATGCTTGTTAAATACATTTTACTGTTATTAAATCAGTTAATAATGGTATTTTTCCCTCGTCCAAGTTCTGTTGCTCTTTGGTCAGAACTGCCAAGTTACACAGTGAGCAAGCACAGCTTTGACAGAGCCTGCAAGAAATGCTGCTCATCACAGGAGCCAGCATCAAGCCAGCACACTCCAACACATGGGAAACCAGCAATGCCCCCCAGGACAGCTGCAGGAATCATGGGAGCATCAGGATATTTACTCAGATGGGCTACAAGAAAGCAGACAAATAGAGTAATGACACTGCACTGGTGAGTTCAGTGATTTCCCAACTCCCCCAGCCCTGGGCCTTGTGCAATCCCAGCAGGCAGTTGTAATTCCAGGTAAGTTGTTATTCATAACTCACACACCACTTGTTTACATGTGGTTGACAGTTTTAAATGGTTACTAATTCAGAACTGAAAAATAAAGCTAATGCAAATAAAACTGCTGCAGGAGGCACTTCAGAATAGCAACATGTAGCAGTGGTATAAACACGGGCGAGGTGGTGAAGAAGAAATTCCCAAGAGCAGCCATCACCTAAGTATCCATCACCATACAGTTGGATTTTAACTGGCAAACTCCAACACTGAGTATTTGCAGCGTTTCTAGCTCAAAATGAGATTAATTTGAGAGCCCCTGCTGAGAACAGCCACTGGGTGTTGTGTCTCCCCCAAGCAGAGGATCAGCATTTCAGTTTATTTCCCCTCCTTAAGTAAAATACATAAAAAAACAATCCCTCCCCAAAATAGAAAGCATCTGAAAGTCGAAAAAGGAGGTTAAAAAGGAAATATTTCCAGAACTATGTTTATTCACACAGCGAAAACGTTTCTGAAATTCCTTCCATTTCCTCAGTGTACAGCACGGAGACAACCTCCAGTCCTGACACCACACATGAACCGGCCCCTTCCGCTTCACAGAGCAGCCACTTTGGGATCCCTGCTCAGATCCACAACGCCCTTTTACCCAGGACACGGCACTAAACCCACCATGGAGACCAACCAGGTGTTGCTACACCCGGAGCAAAGGACATGGCTGCAGGACAGCACCCGCTGCTCCACGGGAAGGATGCTGAGCTCTCGGCTAGCGAGGGAGATGGGAAAAACATGGCCAAGCCTGGAAGAGTCTTGTCCAACAGCTGATTCGACTTTCAGTTGTTTCCAGCCTGTGATTCTCAGACTCTGGCCTCTAAGTGAGCCAAACCACCCATACCCAGAGGAGTCTGCAAGCCAGAACAGCTTGAAAACCACCACAACAAAGGACTGTACAGTAGTGGAATGTTTTGGGTTGGAAGGGACTTTAAAGCCCATCTCATTCCAATGCCCTGCCACAGGCAGGGACACCTTCCACTACACCAGGTTGCTCCAAGTCCCACCCAACCTGGCCTTGATCTTCCAGGACATCTTCTACTGCCCTCTCCCACTGTATCACTCCAATGGAGTTTGCTGCCTCTCTTATTACTAGAAAACAACAATGATGGGCAAGAAGGGTGATGACACCCCCCACCCCCAACTCCAAGGACAGAAAACAAATTCTCTGTCACACAAGCAGCTGTTGAGGGTCTTCAGCCCATCCCTCAAAGCTCCCAGAATAGAGCAGCCAAGCACCTGGGTCAGGGGACTTCAGAGCCAACACAGGTATCTTGTGCCCAGCCTTAAACCACGTGTGGGTACCTCAGGTAAACCTGTGCTCCTGTGCACTCACTCCAAATGCTTTATCACTGTCCAGTTTAGCAACTTGTACTTCACCAGGTCAAATAACGTGATAGATTATAACATGATTCGTGCCTATAAAATACAGAACATATGTAATGAACTCTTTCAGGTATCCAAATGGTAAAACTACTTGATGAAATGAATATTGAGATTTGTCACTCGCTACTTAATGGATTTGCTTGATCACCATTAGGTCATGTCACTAATGGGAATGACATCAAATAACATACAGTTAAATAAACATTCTCCAAATGCAGCTCCACAGACCTGTTTGAAATGAGTTCATCCCCACACTTCAAGCAGCAAGTCTTTGCCCAGTGCTGATACTCAAACCTAGTTTTAAGAACAAAGCAGAGACTAACACCAAGCTGAGATGTGAGTAGAAATCTTTCAAGTGACATAAACCAGACGTGGGTAAAATCAGCATTTCTGGTTTTCCAAGGTTTGAATATTCCATAAATCATCTATTATTATTCTCCACATTTGGCCCAATCCTGGCAGCTGCTTCATACCAGAGCAAGCCCCCAACAACCAGCTCCTCCATCAGCTCATGGCCCAGATTTGATTTCTCCATCCTCTGCAAAAACATTCTCAGACTTTGTGCTAATAACTAGCTGATTACATTTCAAACCCTCGGGCTAAAAGTTATTACTGGGGAGTACAGGAATGTGTCTGGAATGCAAAAACAACCGGGGTGAAAAATCAGTGGGCTCTGAGCTGGTATAAATAGATAGTTCACTGCGGAAACTCATCTCCTCTCAAAACCCAAAAACAAAGACCCACTATCTCCTCCTGTTAATCTTCCAGAAAACTGACTCAGCCAGCCTCCCAGCTCTTAGGAAAAGGCATCTCATATCTACACAGATACAATATAAATAATGTTTCTGTTGTGTTTGCACCTTAAATAGACGACGACCCTGCGTAACGTGTTAATAAACTCATGTAAGAAACAGTAGTTTCGTGATATGCCAAATACCTCACACCTTCCAAAGAAAAGGGGGAAAAGTTATTCTTAGGGAAGCTTGCTTTATGGTTAAATGATACCAGGTTTATTGACAGAAAGTTTCTGTCATGAAAACTTACTTTGGGTCCAAGCAAATTCCCACATCCCCTCCACCTGGTAGTTCCAGCCGAGTATTAAACCATGAGATCACCAGGAAAGCCTGGTCTCTCTCCCCAGGCTCTGCAAGGGGTGTCACAGCACACAGCAAGAGAGCAGCCCTGCAAGGGGCCTACACAGACAGCCCCAGGGATCTATGGGATCTATGGAAATTAGGGTACCAGTCCCCCCAGTTTGATTTTTGGGGTTTTACCTGCCTAACTTACATCACTTCTCATTTAGATGTGCAGTTGATCACTTTGAGGTGTAAAGGACATGGGGGAGCGAAAAGACTTCAGGTCTCCATAAGAAGATTTTTGTGAAAACTACTTATTTAACTGCAGCCAGACTCTGTAGAAAAAAGCTTTAAAAAACCCCCTAAAACGTGGAAGCACAGAAACAAAAGAAATACCCTCTTCCCCATCAAACTCTAAAAAAAAGGGCTCTTGGCTGTACTTGGCAAAACTGAAAGAAATCAAACCAAGGCTAAATATTTCCCCAACCTCTGTATTTGCATCTGTGCTGCTGTTGCTGTTTCCTGCCATAACTTGGTTAGAATTGGAAGAGGCAACTCCAAGGTCCAATTTCTCTGTACTTCTACTGAATCACTTGCCTAATGAAGTCTTTCATGACTTATTTGAAGATCCAAGCATTCAAAAACAAAATCCCTCAATGGAGGGTGAAGTATTTTGTGGGATTACTCTTTCCCTGAGGTTAGGGATCGAGATTTCTGAGAAACACAATGAATCACAGTGGGTTTAGCTTACTCATCTTAAAAAGTGTGGGTTTTCAATCTGATAACGAGCAATTCTTTTTTTCAAAAGCATTTGAGAAACACCATGAACTTGTTTTTATGAGAAACACAAGATGCTTTTGTTACCCTCACACTTGTATAAACTATTTTATGTAAAGGGAGGATTTCATAACAAACCTTTGACATTTTTTGGTGTCAAAACTGGGATAACCCGTAGGAGCTCTTGCTGCTTTAGAAGCAAGGCAGCTGCACACCTCAGACATGCAGAGGAAGCTTCTAACCAGAAAAATTTACAATGTTGAAATCACTCTTCAATTTGCAATGTCTTCCTTCCAGGAAATTGAAATTAAACACCCAACATAATGAGATTAAAGTCACTGATGCCATGAAATGGTTTTAAGGTAAGTGCAGGACTTACAGGTGAGCTCATAGGTTAGTCAGTAATACATTCCCTGTCACCAGCATCAAAACTTCTGTCACACAAGTCCACATCTCAGTTTTCACATCATTTTTGTGAGCAGTGAGATCTCTGGTCTTTGCAGACGTTTTGCCCTCCCAAATTGTCACCTGACTGCACTTCACTTGCCCTGTTGCTCTTGCATACTCTCCTTCCTTAAACCAGCAATTCACAAATTACAGATGAATTTGATGTCAAAATAAAGAGCACCCTCCCATATGATTAAATCTAGGTGGCTCTGTTAACAAACTTGTTTAATAAAAGTTTAATTTTTACTCTTTTCAACAAGAAATGCATAGTGAAAATAATTTTTCATATAAAGGAAGGCACACCAGTGCTGTGGGTATCACAGAGAAGTGACAGATTTTTCTCCCTTAAAAAGCATCACCTAAGGTTATCTTCAAAACACCAGGAAAATCAGAGTTACAAGTCTATTATAATAAATATAAACTCACAAATATACATGGCTAATACAGTGGGGTTTGTTCCACCTGGGACACTTCCCTAAATTGGATACCTCCATTCATGGCTCTCAGGAAAACAAAGCTTCAAAATGAACAGAATTATCTTCCTGCAGAGCACAAAATCCAACCTAAACCAAACTTTTTGCACTAAACCCATAATTCAGTAGCTTTTTTCCCAATTAGCTGTCTGGTCCAAGAAAGGACATTTTAATTTCTCATTGATCCATGCCACTGGAATTTCATGCAAGAGTTTGCTTGGGAAACCAGAGCAGGAGAGTATAAACTTTCAACTGAGAGAGGAAATACTTCTCTAATAATTACTGGAGGGCTCCACTAAGTCACAGTCATCAACCCAAGGTATGACACAACAGCTGGGTGTCCTCTTTGCAGAATACAATGTGGAATTCATATAGTATTACCAAGGAAGAATTGCTCATATGAAGCCTATACAATAGTTTTAATTTTCTTTTTTTTATTTATGAAGCTGCTACAATCTTAAGGAGCGAGGTCTGGTTTTAAAAGGAGGTGTGCTTTTCATCTTTTCTGTCAGAAGCTTAAAAGTTGTTTACTTTAGAGGAAAACTGATTATTTGAAGTCTGCTCTCCCATTAGCACCAAAGCACAAGCAAAGCATTTGTCTTTCCAGCTGGACCTGATCGTGCACACACATCCAGGGGAGCTGCACTTTCTCTCCCAGGCAAACCAACGAGCACAGAAGCCTGGAGGTAAAAAATATAATAAAAAAATAAAAATGCAGCTGTGCTCACTGAAGCCTGAATCGGATCTTTTGGTGTGAAGCCCGTGCTGCTCTTAGATTGCCACTTTATCGACTGGAGGGTACAGCAAGTTCAGGAAAAGATTTGCCAGCTCACACAGGGAACTGCTGTGAGATCTATCACAGCAGCTATGCTTTGCTCAAGATAACAAGGTGATTTTGGGAGTTCAGCTGAGGAGCCCAGAACATCATCAGACATCAAGGAAGAGCTCACAGAGGAAAAAAACCCCTCACAGTATTTCAGGAAGACACAGAGTAGTCGTTGCAATATAAATACAAACACTGTGTACTGAGGTGAGGCCAAGCCCTCTTTAGCCTGATGCACTGAAAGTGCTGGGAAGAGGCTGATCCCAAAAAAGAGGAGCATGAAATACAGAACCTGCCCTGAGAAACCAACCCTTCCAAAGGCTTCCGCTTCGATGTTTCTCTTTTCTGGGAAAAGAAACTTTGAGGACAACATCTTCCTCTAGTCCAAAACAAAGAATGCACTGACCTTCCCAAAGGCTCTTCATCCTCTTTATTATCAGTGGCAGAACACGTGGCCAGAGCAGCGCCTGGACCAGCCCCCGGCAGCTCCTCGTGCTCCCGCGGCTCCGGGAGCACCGGTGGCACTACTGCTCCTGGATGACCCTCTCCAGGGTCAGGATCTCCTCAGGCACTCCATGTGTGTTCAGAGGGACACACAGATCCACGCTGGGCCTGCAGCAGGGCATCCAAGAGGAACCCCTTCGGCTGAAAATGAAAACATGTTCCTTTCCCTTCCTCTACATTTGTTTGTGACCAAATGGACCTGCACATCTCCATATCCCATGTTTTTTATTCCCTCTGTTTCATTCTAATGAGAAGAGGTGGAGTCCATCTTGTAATTACATTTTGGGAACTATTTTTCCTGATAAAAGGTGGGTAAGACCATTGATTTGTGTTAAACCAAGCACAGAGCGGAACCAAGTCTTATGCTGCTTTCAAGAGACAACATAAGGCAGATCCCACAAGAGAGGAGTCAGACAGTCCAAAGGGAACTTCTGGCCTGAAGACAGGTCTGGACCAGCTCAGAGCCACCAGCAGGTCAGACATCAGGACATGCTTCACAAGGCAATGGTCCCGAGGGTCACTCCTCAAGATGCACGTTGCCCTCTGCAGAGCCTTTCTGCAAACATGTGCCCACAGTCCCACATAGAAAAGTCCTTGATGGTCAGAAAATAAATGTCCCCCTGGCTCCAGCAACCCATATGAGAATTCCCTGCTGTCCTGAGCAGGCTCAGCCCACCCTTTCGCTGCAGAGAAGAGCCACCAACTGCACCAAGTGCAGGAGGGTTTGCGATGAAGTTCTCTGGGTGCATTCTAGAATCTCTCCAACATGAGAAACCACCAAAACATACACTAAGGAAGAGCCCAAGTCCTCATAAAGCAGTTAAAATCTGCCATACCACTTGCAGGAAGGAGACTGATTTCCCTCTCTCAGCCTCTTCCACTGTGCTTGCCTCCCCAGGGATGAGTCGCAGTGCTCAGAGATCCGAGTCCTCCCCGCTCGTAGCTCTCTCAACATGAAAGCAAGGTTTGAAAGCAACGTTCAAGAGCAAGGTTTGGTGCTTCCCCCTCCCTCTTCTGCTGTGCTTTAGAAAACATGAGGGCAGGGAGAAGACAGAGCCAGGCTCTTCTCCGAGGAGCACTGAGACAGGACCGACACACGGTGAGGACAAGTTACAGTGGGGGAGATGCCTAAAAAACAGCTCTAATTGAACCTCTGTTGAGCATGAGTTTGGACAAGACACCTCCAGAGGTCCCTGAACAACCTGGTTATGCATAGAAAACTACAGGAAGAGTTTGGTTTGCCTCAGAGATCTGCTGTGTGCCTGTTTGGTTTATATTGTCACTGATCCAGCAGAAGAATACATAGGCAGGAGGAAGTTTTCGTCATATTTGACTTAAAAATTCCACTTCATGCCCTAATTTTCACAAAGAAAGGTCATACTAGATGATTTCTTTCAATTCAGGTAAATCTGAGTTCCTCTATGGTTTTCAGTTGAGATTTCAACACTTTTCCTTCAACGTTCTGATTGCTATTTCTTCAGAAACAACAAGTGGATTAGAAATTCCCACTCTGCTCTCTGACTGAGGAATTTCCACCATAACCTCACATGACCTTGGAAAACACTGACCACATATACTGAAGTTGTATTTATGCATTGAAAGCTTCATAAAACACCTTCTGTGAGATGTTTATGTGGGGCAAGACCTTCTAAATCCCTCCTGACCCACGATAAACCGAATTTCGAGTCCAGTTGCTGAAAGGAGAAAGACTCAAGGGGTGAACCGGTTCACCTGACTCAAAGCACGAAGGTTACAGCTGAAAAGTACCCATCTGAAATGCCAAAGGAGTTATTTTTATCCCTTTTCTCATTTAAATTTAAAGCAGGACAGCAGGACTGATACTGTGAGGTGCTAATGTTGTTGAAATGCAATGGCAATCAATAGCTTTTCCAGGAAAGGAGACGAGCAGAGCTTCACCTCTGCCAGAGGCAGCTTCAGCCACCTCCTGGATACTCAAAACCCAAATTATCTCCAACACCTTCCTTCTGCCCAATACACTAATTTTTCTCTCATCACCTCACAGGTCCCGAGCTCTCACACTCTCCACAGCTCCTCCACTACAAGTTAAGATAATGAATAACAAAAATGCAGCATATTGAATTAAAAAAACAACCTGGGAACAGCTCTGCCGGCTCTGGAGCTGCCGTGCAGATTTGATTAGTGCTGCACAGCGAGGCAGAGCGTCCTCACACAGCCGCCCACTTCCCAGTTCAAGAGAACATGAAGCTCTTATCGAGCCTCACACTCCACGTTTCCAGGTTGAAGGAGAGTCCAGACCACAATTTAATGAGAAGTGGTTCTGATTCTCACTCTCCGTGTGCCTCTGTAAACTTCCCACCAAGGCCATACATCACAGCCATATTTTACTGGTAAACAACTGAATGTCTGTGTTTAAATTGCTGTCCTTTAGAAACCTGCAAAATTCTTGTGTGTTGTGGGGAAAGGAAAAAGCAGAAAGGGAAGGAGAAAATGCAAACACAAACGGTGAAGCCACGTAAAGCCTTCATGGCCAAATCCTTTAGAATTCCAATTCAATTGGAATATGGCAGCCTCGGAAATGATGCTTCTAAACCACAAACAAGCCAGGGAATGTTTAGTAACCCCAAGCAAAAATCCCCTTGCCTCTGAAGCAGCACAGCTCCAGCCTGAAGCTCTCTATCTATTTATAGACCTGGGGCACATATCACCACAATAGCTGATTGTGCTTTGCAGCTGTTTTGTATATCTAGAAGGGCAGGAAAGAACAGGCTGCACTTTGATCTTGCCCTTTTTTGGAGTAAAAACAACAACAAAAAAAGGGCCATTAGGAAGGACTCAATATTGAGGACTCACAAGGCTCCCAAAGCCACAGCTTACACGAGGCAAGGAGGACTCCCAGCAACATCTTCAATTGTTTACTGGGATTATAAATCCAGGCCGCAGACAATATTTATTCTAGAAGCACGCAAACTATTTCACCTTGCAGGAAAACATATGTCAAATCTAATTATAGGAGAATTTACTCCCCAGAGCATCTGTTAAGTGATACACACATAAAATTAAGACTCAACCTGAATGCGACTGCATTATAAATTAGCACTGCAATTAAAGAAATTAAGTATTTGCTCAAGATAACATTGTGTGATAAGAATTAACTATGTACAACCTGTAAGGCAGGTTGGGATTAAAGCTTTATAAATTATACAAATGTATCAGAGCTAGTGCTGCTAAAGGCAGAAATAGGTATTATTCACAGAGTCAAATGAGTGATCTCCAGCTTAGGAAGGGAGCTGCTCCTTCCTGAGCTCCACATTAGGAAGGATCTGTTGGCCACTGTGTGTGTCACTCCAGCATTCAAACAGCTGGATGATGGGCAGTACCATGAGGAGAAAAATCTTGGGGTTTTAGCACTAGAAAGGAAATAAGGCAAAAGCAAGCACCCTCCGAGACCTGCCCGTACCATATCCAGTCTCCCTGAAGAACATTTCTGATCAATTACTGACAGGGTTTACAAACTGCAATAAAATGTAAAATGGGGTATAAACATCCAGCTTACAGTTAGTACCTAAATGAACTTGAGTAACTCATTTCCAAACAGCCACACGGACTGAAGAACATGAATATGTTTAAAAGGCAGCGACTGAGTGAGTAGAAGGGATTTTAAAAAATAAAAGCACCACTGGAGAGACACAGAAGGTAAAAAGAGCATGTGGTGAGTCCAGTAGTGGGCTAGGAGGAGTGAAAGGCTGAGGGAATTGGGATTGCTCAGCCTGGAGAACAGAAAGCTCAGGGATGACCTAAGTGTGGCCTTCCAGACCTGAAAGGAGACAACAGAAAAGATGGAGAGAGACTGTTTACGGGGTGAAGGACAAAGGGGCTTCCCACTGACACAGGGCAGGGTTAGAGATGGAATATTGGGAAGGAATTCTTCCCTGTGAGGGTGGGGAGGCCCTGGCACAGGTTACCCAGAGAAGCTGTGGCTGCCCCAGCCCTGGAAGTGTCCAAGGCCAGGTTGGACAGGGCTTGGAGCAACCTGGGACAGTGGAAGGTGTCCCTGCCCGTGGCAGGGGGTGGAATGAAATGAGCTTTAAGGTCCCTTCCAACCCAAACCATCCTGGGACTCTGTGATTATCCCCCCCCAGTGAGCCTGGGTACCTCCCTGCTGCACAAGGGGCTGCAGGGTAACCCTGCACTTCCACATTTCCCAAATGTTGATTCAGGAATGTCAGGGAGAGCAAATAAACAAATTATAGAATTAGGGAGATGGAAAAGCAGCAGTGGGCTGCAAGAAATGCAGCTGATCAAATGGAGGAGAGAACAGATTTAAGAGGAAAGTTGGCAAGATCAGCCTTTCCTTAAGTGCTAAATGGCCTCCTAATTATCTGTATGGCACCACCAGCACAGCACATATGATCATTCAAAAGAAAGCTTTTAGACTTTTAAATACTTAAGATAGGACATTGAATAGTACTTTGTAAAACCTCATTTTGAAAGAAAATATTTAGGCATATCCCTGTCCTGAACACCAATTTATCTCTGTTGTGTCCTGTATCTCTCTATCTTGTTTATTTAAACCAAAATTCACAGGGATGGAGAATTAATTATTTCATTTTTAGAGCACTTGAGAGAATGTTCTTGATTTTCATTAGCACTGTTATACAATTATCTATTACTTTAGGAACTAATACATAATTAATAACTTACTAAATAAATTATTTATACTGAGGCAATAATAGAAATGTTACTACACCACCCTGAGCAGGGGTATCAGAGTTGAAGAGGAACTATTTATTGCTAAGTATATATAACGATATTTCACATAGATTATAAAACCCAGTAAATTAAATAATAGTCATCAAGAGAAAGCATGAGCTCACAAAGACACCAGGAGCATCTAAGAGACTGTGAAAATGAACATTTATAACAGAGATAAATAAACATTTATAACCAGAGATAACCACTGACAAAGTTATTAACCTGGTCCAAGCAATATTTCAGAAAAGTGAGGAATATCCTGAAAGGCTTCAATGTATTCACATCCTGCAGGGCAATCCAAGACTGAATTTTTACATTTCAAACTCAATATTTTAAGAGCTGGAAAAGCTGAAATTCAGAAAGATCTCTCACATTATTCCCTTTTACAAAATTTGAAGTAAAAGCATGTTTTACACACAAAACATAACCTTTCCAAAGCAGATTTAGCTCCAAATATCAGTGGAATTCCACATACGTGTTACCACAATAACTCCTTCCAATACAGGGATGCCTTCCTATAACGTTATTGCTACAGTAAAACATGTTAAACATTAAGTTTAAAAGTCAAGTTGGCTCGGCCTGAGCTAAACTTTAGCTCTGAGCAGTTTACAGCTGTTGTGCAATGTCACAGCACTAAAAGCCTCCATCGCACCGGGTTTGTGCCCACGTGGAAGCCACTCGGCCCTCCTGACACAGAGAGGGGACAGGAAAGCTTGGGAATTACTGCTGCACCCCACAACTGTGCTGGAACAACACTCGGGCTCTTCCCTAAGTCCACAAGAATGGGAATCCAGAGGAGAGTCCCTCCACGGAGGGACAAGGTACTTCAAGGCGAACGATAAATACCCCGCTCTTGCAAAACACAAGTGCTAAAGATCAAGTTCCAAAGAGAAGGAGAAAAACTAAACTCCACTTGTCTGGGGAGAGGTCTGAGATGAGAAAAGTTAATTCCCAGTATCTGTGAGGGGCAGCACACACATTCCCCCCCGAGCAGCTTCCCCAGGGAGTGGTGCTTACACCGGGGCCAGGATGAAGCCCAGGACCTCGAGCTGACTCAACACTGGCATTTGATGAAGCCAGCCCCCACTGCCCGACCATATTCCTCATTTTTTGATTAGACAACACCAAATCCAGGCTGGAATATATGGATAAACCTCTGAGAACAATAAACTTCGCTGCCCATCAATTTGTGCTCGCTGACGAGCTGCTCGTGACAAACACGTAAGGGATCGTGTCACAGACGTACTTGTGACCACTTTGAGATCCACTTTCCAAAACAGAAATGCAACTTTCAGAAAACATATTTTAACGAGCCCTGGTGCACACTAACAGAGCCCTGGAAATAGTTTTACAATTGAAACATTACACACAGTAACCGCTATTTATACTTCAATATGTCAGCCTTAAATATTTACTTTTCCACTCACTTGGTTTACACGGTGTGCCAGCAGAGCACTTTCTTGCATCATTTAAAGAGCTTATAGAAATTTCAAATTATCAGAGCAATAAGGGAGATATCATAAAATAATTCAAACTAAATGACGAGGCAAAACGTATTTGCTACTTTTGAATGCAAAATTTAATTTCATGCAAAGATGCACGATTTTTACCAGTAATTAGACACTTTGCATTACTGGTCCTGATTAAAAAAAGGACTTTTTTTAAAAAGGTTTTTAAAAAAACTGTTTTGAACTTTAAATCTCTAACCAGGCTTTACATCTCTGCATGGAGACCACTCATCAGCTGGCAGCATCACATTATTCCCCTGCCCCAGGGGCTCTGAGAAGCCAAGGAGTGAGTTCAAAGTAAATGTTTAGAGGCTGAGCTGCACATCACACGGCTGTACCAGCAGTTACTGGACATTTTTCCCAGAAAGCAAACGGGCTGGACAGCTGTATTTTGACAAGAAATGTTGTTTCCTTTTATGGCCCACAGTTGGTGGCTGTGGTCTGTGGGGGAAGGCAGCGGGAAGCACCACGTGCTTCATCCCATGGCACTGCTATCCCCGGGCAAGCTGTTCTTCCCATAGTCACCCTGATGAGTCCCTTCCTAGCCCTCACTTACTTAAGTGCAGAAGAGATGCTCCAGATAGGATAGTGCATTATTTACTTTCCATTTTGCTCTATTTTAAGTCCCATAAACCCAGAGTTTAAACAAATTACTTGGATTGAAAAATGTTTACGGGCGCTTCCGAGCCCACCGGATTTGGGCTCATCTCCTACAAAGGAACCAAGACAGGGCTCAGCTACTCTGCCACCTGCTTTTCCATTTGTATATCTAAATTTTTGTGCCATTAGAACCAGTTAAAAGGGGTTTTGAAGAATGAATGGCCTGGAGATTCAACATTGAGATTGCACAACGTCCCAGATCGCAGCCCATATAAAATTAAAGGGATGACTGTGACCGTTTCCAATCAAGTTTTTGGCTGTTTCTTTGGGAATTCTGTCCTGATGGGCACATGAACTGAACAACTGCAAAGAAGAAAATAAGAGAGCCGAGGATGTGGGAAACCTCTGCAGCAGATGAGCTGCAGACAGACAAGGAGCACCTGTCCAGGAGCAGACAGATCTGCCGAGCAGGTTTCCAAACCTACCCTGGTTACTCACTCCCACTACTTCATTTACTCCCTTTGCTTCAGCTTTTCACTCCTTCAGTTGAACCAAACCCTGAACCAGCCCTTTCTTGTGGCTTTAATCTCAGAGCGGAAACCTGGAATAAAGGACTGGGAGGAAGGAAAGGGGAATGGGGAAAAGTAAGAAGCTGGAGGCATGGAAGGAAAATATTTCTATAAGGAAGATAAAACAAGGTTTCCAAGTGGCAATCGGAAATTCAACAGTTCTAATAGACAGGGAGGGGGAAAGGCCAAGAAATCACAGCTGAACACTGCCTGCACCACACTGCAAACAGCAAAGCCTCGTTACCTCCCTGACTTAAAAATCCTTATCTGACTTCTGCCCTTCCCTAAAACAAAGCAAAACTGACATTTTGTATGAAGGCAAACTCCAAGCAGCACTTCACAACCACTGCCCCAGCAGAAAGCACCAGCCTCTTAAACTGGATGCACTTTCCCTTGTGGTTCCTTAATTTAATTTGAATAAGAGTTACACTAACGAGAGGGGAGGGGGAGAAGCACTAAAGAAAGTGGGGAAACCAAGTGCAAGTGAACAGCAGGAACACTGGGATACAGCTTGAGGAGCAGTGACAGCAAGCCTGGAGGTGGCTTTGTAGGGCTGTAGGTTTGCTGGGCAGTTATTTGCACAAGCTTTATGGGCATGGGAAAACTGCAAACGTTGTCAGGAAACACCTAACCTCCTGTAATGGAAAATCCTGTGGAGAAACACATCCTGGCCACCGCCAGCGCTGGCTGAGCCCCAGCCCGGTAGGGATTCTCTTGTCCTCCAGCAAACAACATCCAACTCCAGCAATTCTGAAAAAACTGAGTTTGGAAAGTAGATGGAGAAATTAAAAAATTCATCTTCTTTCCGTCAAAAGCACTGGCACAGGTTGCCCAGAGAAGCTGTGGCTGCCCCAGCCCTGGAAGTGTCCAAGGGCAGGTTGGACGGGGCTTGGAGCAGCCTGGGCTGGTGGAAGGGGGTGGAACGAGATGGGCTTTAAGGTCCCTTCCAACCCAAACCATCCTGTGACTCCATGGTTCTGTGAGAAGGCAGGATTCAGATTACTGGAGTAAATCTCAGGTCTACCCCAACTGCATTGATCCCACTGGAGAAACAGGCCACCAGTTCTCCTGCTGGTGGGTCAAAGGCCGGGCTCGATGATGTCAGAGGTCTTTTCCAACCAAGTTGATCCTGCGTGTGATTCTGTGATGCTTGGGAATGTCCAGTATTGTACCAAGAAAGGGCTTCAAACTGCTCAACACAGCTCGTTTCCTCGTTAAACAGCCTCACTGACATGAGTAAAATATATTTATACTTTGCCTTTTTTCCCCAATCCAAGTTTAGAACTCTGTTTCCACAACCTGCCGATGCAGAGATCAAAATGAGGGAGGGACACAGCTCTCAATGAAATTTTAAATTGCAAATTAAAGGCAAGGCATAGGCTGGAGAAGCTCAGGGCTTGTGGAAGTTCAGTGTTGTAGAAACTGAATTGTAAGGAGGTTATAATGGGAAATTTAAATAATTCGATCTGGCACTGTTACATCAGACTTGAACAAAACCAAATAAAAGACTCGAGTTTCAAACTCTCAGAGAGAACAAACTATTGAGGGAACTGGATACAAACACACACTGGCAGCCTTTCGTAATAAACACAGGTCTGTGTGATTTAATAAGAAAATCAAAAAGATATAAAAATTAATTAAAACAGGTACAAAGAAATCCTTGGGTAAGAGCCCTCACAAAAATTAATCTAAAAAATACAATCCCCTAAAACTTGCTGAGACCCTTAAAAATTAGTACTTGAAGGCAACGAACTTCCCAATTAGGAAAAGAAACACAATTGATTTAAAAAAAAAAAACCCACAACAAAACAACACCATCCCAAACCCAAAAACCAAATAAAACCACCAAAAAAAAAAAGCACCACAAAAACCCAAACTATGGAGGGGGAGGGAAGACAGTCTCAAGTTTTCAGTACCTAAAAACAGCCCTTGAGGTGCTCCTCCCCGAGGATATTTTGATCTTAGTCACATGGTTTTTTCTAAGGTATTTTTATTTAGTCTCCCTGTAGATAAGTGCAAGGAGAGAGCTGCTAACACGGTACTAAATTAATGATTTGATGGCTGACCTCGTGGCTCAGAGAGGCATTAAGTCTGAAATATTATCAATAAAACCATCAGGGCTCAGCGACCTCAGAGAACATTCTCACATTCACAGACTGTTTCCATCACTTGCCACCTCTGTCTCAATCAAGAAAAATCAAGTTTATTTTCTCATTCTTTGATATTTACCTGCTTATTGATAAGCCTGTACAATTGTACAGGTAGATAAGAAAAGAATTCAAACAAGAAGGGAAAATATTTGAGAATGTCTCATGGTACACAAGAGTTCTTGTTTACACAAGGAGGAAATGGTTCTTTCGCTACTGTGGCTCGTATTTTCACCCAAATCACCTATTTTTTTGCTTTCATCTTGCCACATGCAACATAAATGTGGAAAATACACAGAAAGAACAGCTCACACAACAACCTTTCTAAGCAGCTGTGTCTGGTTTCTGCAGGTTTACACAGCAAGAGCGAGGTATCCAGTTAAACAGACTTGGAAATGTTATGGCAAGGCCTGCAAAGCAGAGCGGAATAAATTCCAACAACAAATACATCCGTAATCACAAAAAACTTATCACACAAGTGTACCCACAACAAAAGCAGCTCCAGAGCAGGAATCAGCAGCGCTGGAAGGCGAGGCCGGGCTCGCTGCACCGGGGTTGGATTCGGCCAAAGAAACACGGATAAGCACGGCAAGGGAAGACACAACAGGCAGAGTAACACTGGCCTGGCTGTCACACCTGCCTGCCAGGGAGCCTGGAAAGACACACACAGCTTCTGTCTTGGCATCTGGAAAGGCTGCAGCATCCCAAGGTTTTCACATCAAAAGCAAACCCCCCCCCAATGTATTTTTTCAGTTCTGAACTCACTGAATGGATGTATTTATTTATAGACTTACACATGTGCATAGAACAGGTAAAAATTAGTATCATTAGGTGTTGGATTTTTATCAGTGGGAAAAGTTTTGGCAATGAGAAGCAGAGACAGGGATAGAAGGGGGAGAGGGACACCAGCCCTCTGAAGGCCCTTGCTCTGCTCAGCTGTCCTCAGGGGGTAGGACAAGTGCCCAAGCATCTGCTGAACACCACATTTCCCTGCCAGAAATGGTTCCACAATATCAACGGGTATCCTGCACCTCGTGTGGGCAAACCTGCACCTGTGCACCCCTGTGCTCCTCAGGGAACACACCCCTGGGATGGGCCACCGACACTGCTGCGTGCTGAACCTCCATGGAAAGGAAAGGCACAGCTCCAGCATCACATCACTGCTCCATGGAGCTCCTGATGGTAACGAACACCATCTCTATCCACTTCAACTAGAGCAACTCTCTTTCATTCCGTGTCCTGGACGAGTCAGACGATTCACAACACACACACACAAAAAACCCCAACTCAAACCAACAACTTCAGTAAACCAGCCACAGCTCTATGCCAAATTATTCAAATTATTCAAAAAGAAGATTAAGATTCCTGCAATGCCATCCTGCTGAAACACTGCAGTGTTATTTGCAGCTGAGCTGTCAGGGAGCAATCCATGGCCACGCCCAGCTGTCCCTACCCCCGGGATGTGGGACTTCCCTTCCCACAGGTGACAAACGCTGAAGCTCCAAGGGATGTTGGCTGGTCCAGACCTCACCTGCTCCGAGGCCGGACTCCCAAAGGTGTTCCCATAGAGCTCCTTAACTCCTGCTGGAGGTGTTGGTGTTCCCCACACATTTGGTTCACATCTTTTTAGACGATGTTTCTTCTATTATTGAAACAAGTTACGAGATTTAAGGACTAGACAAAGAAACATTCCACAAAAAGCGCTTCACAGCAGCTTCCTGCAGATTTCAGCTTCTTGTAATCTCTTCCCTCCCACTGTCACCCAACGTCCCTTTGATTTCCACTTCCCCACTGCCTCCCAGTTTTTCCAAATACCAGCACGAAATTCCTCTCTAATTTACTTCTTGAAGATACAAGCTAACGGGCAATTAAAAATACAAAAGAGAATTTAGGAATAACTGTTTTCTTTTAACAGCTTCCATCCCATTAAAATATTTTGCTGTTATAATGCCTACAGGGATTATCTCCAGTTGCAAGAGAACAAAGAAAATAAACACTGAAAAATTATCTAAATAAGCCACAATATTTTGAGAAAAGTTACCATCGTGCTGTTGGACCTTGGAAACTTGCATCAAAATATGTGAGATATTGCTCAGAAGTCAGTTTTGCTCTTCAGTTCTATGGCTAGAAACCATAATAATACCAATGTCTGCAAGTACTGCCTTTTCTTTTTTACATCAGCAAATTGCATTGGTAACACTATTACAGCTCCCAGGGCAAAGTCCACCACTGCCTCCACTTGTTTATGCTTTCAAACTATTAGCAAACAAATATTAAAGTAAATAAAAAGGGGGGAATAAACTACAGCATTAACATATGATCACCTACATGGAACTGTAAATAAAAACACAGAGTCATTTTTAATGGGGGGAACAACAACTACTGCTAAGTTTGTTTATGAAGGAGTCTGGTTCTCTTCCAAGTTTCACGTTCCAGCCTGAAAATAACTTCTTAAAACAGCTGTCAGGTTTTTTTGGGAGGAGGGAGAATGATCTACCAGCAAATACGACCTTTCTTCAGAGCACACAAGTTATCTTGGGTAGCGGCTTGGGCTTCACTGAGAAAATTCAACTCCCTCTGTGGCTCCTAAAATCTGCAATCAAGAAGGAAAAAAAAGAGCAACCGGAAAAAAACCCTAACCTTCATGGAGAGCTCACGAAATAGAGAGACACCACTGTCTCCATGCTCTGAGACCATGGGAATTAATCATCTCCCACCGGGCCAAAAATCAATTTTCCTTTCACTTAAGTTCTTCTAAACTCCCAATTTCTCCACACGTGGGGACACGTTCACAGCAGAAGTACTCACTTAACCAGCTGTGGTAAGCAGCCTCTGTATCCAAACAGTCAAATATTAGCTGGATATATTTACTGAATCAACCACTTCTACACCTGGCACAGGTAGAGGCTCTTCCACGTTTTAAAAGTCTTGGAATTTACTTTGGGGAGTGCAAAATAAGAAAAAGCATCTTAGATTTACTGCTGCTGCTGCAGTATGGTCTTTCCATCTCCAACATCCAAAAAGCTCAGTTCTGGTAAATGAAGCAGCACAAATCACCCCAGATGTGAAGCAGCAGCAGCAAACTTCAGATCGTTAAAGAATCACTTCCTTCCAAAAAAATGTCACTTAAATCCCCCCTCTCTCTTCTAGAACAAACATAACATTGCATAAGAAAGGTAAATCATTATCTGTTTTGTATTAAAGAAAAAAAAAACTTACTGAAAAATATTGTTTCTAATGCTGCTGTGCTGACCCTGCCATCCTTCATCCTGTTTTTGGAACGACAGTGCCTGGTGTCCCCACAGTCCCCCTTCTCTTCTCATTCTAACATCTGAGTGCAGATTTAACTTTCTTAAGACTGCAAATTATTTTATGAAGGCCACAGTAAAAAGTGCAATTCTCCCCTGTATGTCCCCTTATTTCAACATGGGGTGAAAAATGCCACAGGCAGAAAATGTGGAACTGTGATGGGATATGAGAAAGGATTCCCATCTCAGCACAAAAAGAGTATCTGCAGAAAACAGTGACCAAGCCAGACACGGTGTCCCATGGAACAATAATACTATTTTTATCTGCTCACTATTTAGTCTATTTAACTCTCCTCCAGCAGCAAGCACCTGGATTTCTGGAGAAACCTCAAAATCAGCGTTTTGGGAATCACTGTCACCAAAACATTTAGCACAGTTTCTTATCAATAAATGAGCTCATGCCCCTGCCTCAGCACAGACCAGCACTTCATATCCCTCATCTGACCACAAAGACAATTTAGAAGTGAACACACGTGTGACTTCTCGGGATTTAAACCCGGTGTTAGGAACCCCACAGCAGAACGTAGAGCAGAAATCTCAGTTACAGCAGGGCAATGCTTCGTCGCCACCTCTTCAGGATGTGTCTGGTGAAGCTTCACATTAAAAAAACCTCACATTAGCAACTGTCAAACTTCACAGAGCAGGAAACTGAAGTCAGGTATTCCTGAGGTTTGTTAGAGGAGGCAGGAACACCACAAAACACAAACACCCCCCCGCCAACATCTCGAACTGGAGTGTGACTGGGGAGCACCTCTGGCAGGTTATTGAATGGGCACGGCCAAAAAATGATACATTCACACAGTCAAATATCTAGACAAAGGTTTTTTAGGAATGGGCTCCACAGGTAAAAATCAGGAGTTTATTAATTAGGAAAATAAAAGGACTCCAGAGTTTTCAAACCAGGCACTGGGCTCACTCTCACCTCAGTATCCACGCACAGGTAACACACCTTTAATGCACACAAGTTACTCAAATGCCTGGTGATCCTTCCAGTCCCTATACTGTGCCCATGGGGGAGATTTTTATCGCCTGACAAGGGAGAGAGTAAATACTGGAGATTAAAATTTCATCCCCCGTTTGTTACGGGTCAACTATATATGACTAAAGGAATATCTAAATGTGTACAAATCAAGACATTTATTTTAGGCTTTCTTGAAAGCAAAAGGGTTTTTTCTTCAATTTAGGGGACAGGGCAAAGTCACATCAGGAAATAAAAAAAAAAAGGTCAGAAAATGAGAACTATTCCTTTTCCTGCAAGGTTCTAACAGGCTCAGCCCCACTGGCTCTCAGCACCTGAGAAGCCCAGGTAGCAGCACAGGCTGCTTAATTAATTCAATACTGCTTCTTGTCCAAGAAGTGCCTCAGTAAATGAAGATCAAAGGATGAACCCTTTCAACGACCATGTGATACCAGCTACGTTTCACTGGTTCATTTTCCATAAGATTGTCCTCCAGTAGTCACTGCAGCAGAGCTGTAATTTTATATATGCACTGAAAGGACAATAAAAACTCTCATAAATACTGCTGGCCATCCTTCTTCTGACTCCAGAGTCTGTGTTTACAGCTGGAACTCTGTGTTCATTGCCCAGAGAAGCTGTGGCTGCCCCATCCCTGGAAGTGTCCAAGGCCAGGTTGGACTGGGCTTGGAACAACCTGGTCTAGTAGGAGCTGTCCCTGCCCATGGCAGGGCAGTGGGATGGGTTGAGCTTTAAGGTCCTTTCCAACCCAAACCATTCCATGATTCTCTAGTTTTATACTGAATCACCTAAAACCAGCAGCAAACACTTTGAGAACACCATTTTGCTTTACTTGTATTCATAAAAGTCATTGGCTGCTTTTAAAGTTGTCTTATTTAGATAAGCTATAGGCAGGCTCAGTGTAAATTAAATGCAGCTCCTGAATGGAGTGTTATGTATTTTCCTCACCCAGGGTGTTGTGTTACCATAATGTCCCAAAGATCACATTTAACACACACACAATCACGTTATTTCCACAAATCAATAATTCTGCTGTTAAAACCAACTGGCTCTTCTTTAAAATTACACAATCATAAACGCAAACCTTAACAAGTGCCATTTGAATTCAGAGGATTTAGTGTTTAAAAAGCTGCCCCAAACACTGGTGGGTCATGGTCCAACTCCTGAGCTTACTAAGCAGTGCAAGAATTACCAAATCCCTTGCTCCAAAAGGGTTAGATAAATAACACACCGTCAGCATAATCCAACTGCAAAGCCTGGTCTGTAACAGCAGCAGCAGAACTCACACTAATTTATGACCATCTTGGCTGCACACTTGGTTATGGTTGATATTAGGCTCATATAACTCAAATAATAATCTAAATCCCAAAATACATCTGTAATGCAGTTTATTCAAATGTTTTGCAAATACACTGCTTCAAAGAAGCACTGGTGAGGGTGGAAGCCGAGCAGGCAAATATCCTAACTTGGAAAAAACAAAATCTTAATCTGAATTTTAAGGCAACTTCCAACTTTGTCACCTCCTGAAATCTTGGAAAGAATTAAATGCATAACAGATGTACTCCATTTTAAATATAGCCACATCACGCACGCGTTTCTTTAGAAAACACTGTGCCTGCTCAAAAAATGCCTGCCCGTATGGGCTGATTCACTGTCAGCACCCAGTCACGGACACAAAATCAGCACTGACTCGGAACAGCAAAGAGCCACGGCCAAAGGGCCTCTGTCCCTGAGCAGGGATAAGCAACACAGCACAGTGGTCAGCCCAGAGCTCCGGCAGGGCTGGGAAAACAGCACCTTCCTCTCGGTGTCCTGAACCTTCACATTTAAAAAGCCCGGCATCCTGGATGTCCTGAAGCTCCTGTTACCAACAGGCTGGTTTTATGATGCTCCCCATTAAATGCAGAGAGCTAAGCAGAATGTTCATTCAGAAGTGCCACCCAGCTGATGAACACGTAGCCATTCGTGCTGCAAGAATTCAACACGGTTTCCAAGCCGAACAAACACGGTTCAAGCATCTGATTATGGAGAAGTAACAGCCTGCAACGACAACTCAGAGTATTTTCACATAAAAAGTATCCTAAGAATGCACATAGTTACTGAAATGCTCTACATACACACATGTATATGGGGGAAAAGAGACTATTTACAAGGGCATGGAGTGACAGGACAAGGGGCAATGGCTTCCCACTGCCCGAGGGCAGGGTTAGATGGGATATTGGGAAGGAATTCTTGTCCATGAGGGTGGTGAGGCCTTGGTGGAGTTTGCCCAGAGTATCTGTGGCTGCCCCATCCCTGGAAGTGTCCAAGGCCAGGTTGGATGGGGCTTGGAGCAACCTGGGCTAGTGGAAGGTGTCCCTGCCCATGGCAGGGGGTGGAACAAGATGAGCTTTAAGGTCCCTTCCCACCCAAACCATTCCATGATTTTATGACTGAGCAGTTGTGCATGTCAGCAGGACACGCCGGAGTTGCTGTGAAGGGTCAGTGGTTGGGCTGAGCTCCTGTGAGTTCAGAGGGGTTTTGTGGTGTGAAATCCCATCTCCCAACTCAGTAGGTGAGAGAGCTGTGCTGGGGAGGAGGAAGAGGTTTGTGTGAATTCCCTGTACAAGAGTGAGTCTGATAAAGTGAGAATGGGGTGGAATGGGATGAGCTTTGAGGTCCCTCCCAACTCAAACCATTCCATGATTCTATGAACACAACAGCTTTATGTAACCAAGATTTTTGGACTTATTTGTGGAAAACTATTGCCAAATATCGAATTAAAGTATCTGACACAGGTAAGAAAATGTGACTTCAGTGAAGACTAGCAGACCTTTGTTTACCCCTGTATCCACAGCAAATTCCAGTAGCAGCAAGGTTTCATAACCAAAGACGTATATGTTACTTTAACATCCTCAGCAGAAAAATTCAGTTACTGATCGTTATGGATTCCAGAACCTCGGGTGAGGCACGGGGTGTGTGTGCTTCTCTTAAATGGTTTATTGGAATTATGAAACAACTTACAATAAATTTTCTCATCCTCACGTGGTATTTTTAAGAATGCTCTCTGGTTCTAGTTGATGCCACATTGCCAAGCAGCAACTAAAACATCAAATATGATTCATATTGTCTCATCAGTGCCTTATAGGTACATGACAGAGAATCTCTTTCATAACCTGTATCTTAGTAGCAAGATCAGTCCCAAATAGGGAGTCAGCCAGAGCCAAACAAGTTCCTGGAATCATGGAATGGTTTGGGTTGGAAGGGACCTCAAAGCTCATCTCATTCCACCCCCTGCCACAGGCAGGGACACCTTCCACCAGCCCAGGTTGCTCCAAGCTCTGTCCAGCCTGGCCTTGGACACTTCCAGGGATGGGGCAGCCACAGATACTCTGGGCAACCTGTGCCAGGGCTTTACCACCCTCATGGACAAGAATTCCTGCCCAATATCCCATCTAACCCTGCCCTTGGTCAGTTTGAAGCCATTCCCTCTTGTCCTGTCACTCCAGGCCCTTATAAATAGTCTCTCTTCATCTTTCCTGCAGGGTCCCCTCAGGTACTGGAAGGCTACAATTAGGTCACCCCAAAGCCTTCTCTTGTCCAGGCTGAACAATCCCAATTCCCCTAAGCCTTTCCTTGCAGGAGAGATGCTCCATCCCTCTAATCATCTTGGTGGCCTCCTCTGAACTCGCTCCAAATAAGAACCAAGTTTTAAACACTGGAAATAGATGGGAAAGGTTACAAAAGCCTTGGATCAAAGCCTGATTATCTCCTGGTACAGTCACTGCACCAGGGCGTGTGACACAGCAGAGCCTCCATCTCCCTCCTGGAATCCTGTGGCTGTTTCTGAGGGCAGGCCCAACACAGACCTCCTGGAAACACGGACAGCATCACAAACAAAGGAAATTCAGAGCTAGTGTTGTACCTGGTCCCCTTGCAAATAATGCCCTTACAGGAACATTTCCTCATTACATCCTGCCTGTGACACTGCTCCTGTCAGGCCCTGAGCACTTCCAAAAGATTTATCTGCTGGCCATTTGTCCAAGTCGGTCAGAGGTGAGAGACACTCAGCACCTACAGGACGGACTTCACGTGTTCGCTCAACACGAGTTAAGGAAGGCAAGAACCTGATGCCAAGAACTACTGGGAACAGCTATGGAAAAGCTTCCCAGAAGGGTCTTCTGAAAATGGCACACCAAAAATTAACATCTATTCCATCTATCAGGCACATGCATCTAAGTCAAACCCCAAAGCTGCACATTTAAAAACCGAGAGGGTTCCATTTCTGACTCGAACGTCCTTATTTATCCAATGAACATAAAGAATTAATATCAGAAGCAGAAGTTTTCCTACATTTCCTGTGGGCTGAGTCAATGTTTCATAGCATGTTTTATTTCAATTACAGACTTTTTTTTTTTTTTGTGGGGTAGAGTGTTTCTTGTAGGGTGCTTTTTTTCTTTTGCTTATTGTGCAGTTAAACACAGTCAACCCAACTATCACCATTTTGGCCCTTAAAACATAATTAATTGTTAATATTGGTAGTATTGTTTATCCATAGCTTTGCTTTCCACTTTTCCCTCTTCTCTCTGCTTAGAGGGAAGAAAAGAATTTTCCTATCAGGGCCTACAAATTAATAACACCAGAAGGAAATTAAGTCTTTATAAACAGAAACAGCTGGATTTGGATGCTTTGGGACTCTCTTTGTGCATGGCCCCTCTGCCCCCCCTTCCAGTGGCAGGACCTCTGGTTTAAGGAATCATGTGCCCAGCAGGAGCTCTGGGAATTCCAGCCCATGACGACATCCACACAAACAGATCTGAATTAACTTCAGCTGAAGGGGGAAAAAAAAAATCAGAAGGAAGCAAATTGCTCTTTCACTTGTGGATCATCGAGATGTTACTTTTCCTTTGTCTGCATGTTCCTGTGCATGTCAAGCAACAGGCAGAAGGAAAGATCCCATCACCAGGCTTGTGGACTTCATTCCACCAGTTCCTCTGCACTGTGCCAATTTTGGAGATTTTATAAACAATGCTATTTTATGACAATAACGTGATTTCTAAATTTACCAAGTCATGTTGCAGAGAACAGTTTCAGACGTGCAACAAGAGGAACAGCAAGTGCTATCAGTGAAATAAAGACTTGCAATACACTCGTTATTTATATATTTTGCCAAGAATTCCCACAGTAAGTTACTGTAACAACTACAAACCCAAAAAATTTACAGGCAGTTGTGAGGGACATTTTGATCCTCAGGGATGCAGGCTGAAGAAATACATCTAGAACGTTTAGTCCCTTCACAAAGAAATTTCAGAGCCACGAAAAAATTACCAATCCCCAAAGCCATCTATCTTGCAGGCTTATTGCTCAAGGTTAAAACATTTTTGGGAGGGGGGAATGAAAGAAAGTATTAATTTGATGAAAACAATTTGGCTTGTAAGGGCAGTGCAGATCTCTGGGGCAGTCCAATCCTGACAAATGCCTCTCCAGAACCACCTAACCGGCCAAATCTGTCCTACTGCCCAAGACAACCTGTGCCCAAACATGACCTTTGGGGAAAGAACGAGCTGTAACGCCCTGGTACATCCCCATCCCTGCTTCTTTTCCAACTGCCACTTGGTATTTCCACAAATTATTACTTGGAAGCAGGCAGCTACACTTTCAAACCCTGCATGGCTCCTCTTTAAATCGAGTTCCAACAATTCCCTCCCTCAAACCTATGAAAGAGCCATCACAATAATGCAAACTTACATAACAGAACCTGTTAAAATGTGTTAATGAGGCTATATTGACTAGCTGGCTTCCTTGCAAGAGCAACTCCCCCTGGAAGTTAAAAATTTAAAAACTAGGAAAAATTTTTTTTCTTCTTTTCTTTTCAAAGGGCAGAAATGAGAATGAAATCACCTAAAAATAGCTGAGAATTTTCAAGTGTCAGCTGTAACATAAAGAGGAATGGCTGTCTCTCCTTACAGAGCCAGGATGGATGGAGTGAGCTTGTGATTCAGGATCAAGACACAGAGATCTTACACACAAACTGTAGATGGTAGGAAATAATCCTAATTTCCTAATTTTAATAATATTCCGGGACAATCCACAGCAACTTGAAATCCAGTGAAATTGTACTTTGTTTAAAAGTGGTGAATGTAAATTCTTACATCTTTTGCCTGCCAGAAGGAAACTGAAGTACATATTGTGAAATAACTGCAAAAAAAAAGGTTTTAAACAACCCATTCAAATCATGCATCCTGCTCATGACAGAAGATGAATATAAACTATGTGTCTTTGACTTTGCTTTGTCTTTTCCATCAATCTTTTTTCCCCAAAAAGCCACCATGTCAAGGCTTTTATTTATAGAAGACATTCTGTTGCATTTAAATAGTTTCCTATCTCTGAAGATTTACTGAAGCAAACAGGGAGAAGACAGCTCAGATTTGTAATTTGTAGGGTACCTGTGGACATGGCAGCACCAAGATTTGGGGTAGCCAGACAGAAATCCAGGTGAGAGACACTGCAGATGACAACCCCAGAACGCAGCAGAAGCCACGGTGTCCCTCTGGGATCACAGGATCCCGGATTTCAGGGCTCACCTTCCCCACGTTCTGGAATGCAGCTCCATTCTGGCTCCACTCACTTCAACTCTTGCAGGATGTAAATGTTTGAGGTCTATTGAAACTGTTCCTCCACTCCACAGGGCTCAGACAGGGCTTGAACAGGCACAGCTGCAACACTTCACCACCAGGCCAGCAGCACTGCCTTGACTTTCTTGTTAATTAGTGTCAGGGCATGACAAATTAAACCAGAGCCCACGTTGTTAAATGGAGTGTATGGTCAGGGTCAAGCTCCATCCCCTTCAAAGGCAAGAACCTTCTACAGATTCTAACTATGCTTAGAATTTTTTTTTCACTGGGTCCAGTCAAATTAGCCCGTAAGTATGACACAAAGAACTCAAAGTCTCAAACACTGTCCAAGTTTCCTGTAAATAATAAAAACAGCTGAAGTGTGAGTAATTTTTTAATTGAGATGTTTTTCTACTTGGTCTTCAACAAATCAAGTCATGAGCAACTGAACAAATCTTCTTCACAATTTGGAGAAGTTGTGACCTTCCTGCCCAGGCCTGGCAGCGAGCTGAGCAGTACCTGCACACATACATGGGTTTATTACAGAAAGTTATCATTGCATTGTCAAATATTTAGAAAGCTCAATAATCACCAGGTTAAGGTACTTAACTACAAAGTTCTTTCTTTTGTTTATAGCTATGAAAGACATCTTCACTGGGTAATGACTTGACAAGAACCTGGTTGAGCAACTATATTCACTATTTACCTCCTCTATTTCTTGCTATTACATGGTAAAATTACAGATCATGTCAAAATGTTCCATCAGTGCAGAATTTGCTTCTCCCTGGCAATATGCCTTCATGCAAATTACCTCTAATTATAATTCTTTATCTGTCACCGTGCACTTTTCATTTTTGAAATACAGGAGCGAAGTCAACTTGTATATGACACCTTCTTTTCAGTCTCACACATAAGATCATGAACCACTACCTCAACAAGAAGTTAACAGGTCAGATTGTATAAAACTGATAAAACTGACTGGTCGCTAACATTTTCTGTCACTGTCAGCATGTGGAATCCTGTTTGGGGGAAAATGGAAATACATATACATGCTTAATTCATTACCACTTAAAACAATGGACATTTGTTCTATCTATTTCTGCCTGACTGTTGGTTTAGTATCAGAACACATGAAATCCACAATTATAATGTCTGCCACGGAAAAAGCCTGTATCTTAAGGTTTACATTTATGGAACATGATGAAACTAGAGGATGGACAGAAAGACCTGCACAGCAGCTGGCAAGACACAAGTACCTTAACCCCCCTTATTCATCCCCAAACCCTCCCTGGTCAGAGACTAAAGCTGCTCTCAGCCCCAGAGCAAAGCCAAATGCATGAAGAGCTCTGCAGAGCCATCCTGCTGGCACGAGCACAGACCTTCTAGATTTACACTGTGCCCAGCAGGCTGGGCTCAAAAAGCCAAGGAAAACTTTCATCTGATCCTTCCTCTACCTATGAACTTCCAGAAGCACATGACAGCTACAGGTGCCCCGTGCACAGGGCTGGTAAAGGGCACAGAAACAGGGCAGGCAGAGGAGATTTCACTGCCATCGGGGGGTGATCGTGGTCCCCCCTGATCGGCTGCAGAGGGGAGGAAAGGAAATAAAATTCAATGACTTATCTCTTCCCAACCTTACCCAAGACTTTTGTCTTTCAGGAACACCCATGCAGTGCTCCCTGTAACTCAAACATGAAGTAGCAGCAGAGTATCAGGTGACCAAGCAGTGCTGTATCCCACGTGCCACGGGAAAAGCATCTTAGATCACAGGTTGCCATCCTGTAAAGAGCCAGGCTGTTTATGGAGTAAAAAGCTTCAGTATAGAGCAAAATGGTGACTTTTGTAACTAATTTACTAAAGAAATGCTTAAAATTAAAGGAAACGTAGAGAACAGTAAAAGACAACACATCAAGCTGGAGATCTTTCATAACCTCTATCAGGAACCAGTGGCCACAGGAAAGTTTTCCTGCAGTAAGTGCTGTAAAAGCCAACCTTCCTCTGCCACCAGGCACAGCTCAGCCAGGTGATGGAGAGCACAAGGATCCCTTTGCATTTTCCCCATGATGAAATAAGGGACAAAATCCGAGAGAAAAGCGTGGCTATACCGTGTCAAGGGCTCCTAACAGAAACACAGCAGCAAAGCCACTCCTTGAGGCAAACTGAACAAGATGTCTGGCTGCAGAAAGTTTGGAAATTATTTAGAGGATCAGTGAACATACAGAGGCCCCAAATGAAATGGTGGTTCTGCTGTGCTATGCTCTATAAACACAGAGAAAGCATTCTTGCCCCAACGTGCTTACGTATTTTGAGCACTCAAAAAACAAGATGCTGGTGACCCTGGTATTTCTGGAAGAGTTGCTGGCTGGTAAATAGCAATATTGTGACCTCCCAAGTAACAAGAAAGAGAAAGGCAAACAACTAAGAAGAACAGAGCAAAACAAAAATATTTCCATAAGCAGAACTTTTTATATCCCAAGAGGAGATATCTGTCTCCAGAGCTCAAAAGGGACACATTAACCTGTGCTATGAGACTTCAATAAATTTATTTGCTAGGAAGCTCAGCAAGGAAACAGAAAAAGAGAATTGTCTCAAATGCTACAGCAAAATTATTATGGAAAATATAATTGAACTGATGGCTGGGGTTTATCTGTGTACCTCAAAAAATCAGTGTAACACTGCTCTCCTGTGCTCCCCTCACATCCAAGGGGATCAGGTGCTGTGAAAACAGAGGCCCACCAGAAACAGGCAAAAATACTGGAAGGCATCACTGGCTCGCTCTTTGTTGGTTTGTTTTAGACACCATCTACTTAATTCCAAAGTCAGAAACGGGAGGGAACACATCAGGGCCCCACTCCTGCACTAAGGAGCCAAGGAAGCAAAGGATGAAGAAAAGATGTTCCCATCCTAAGATTTCAGTGAACCACAAAACAGGAAGAGAAATTTAGTTTTTTGCCTGGTCTACTCCAAGGAACAAGGCGAGCAGCACTGGGACAACCTGGGGTACATCCACCTGAGTATTCCCAACGGAACGGGGAGCAGGGCTTGGAAGCAGTTTGCCCAACCCACCCCTCCTCACCCTGCTCTGGTGCGCACTGGAGAGCCGTACCTGGATCCCTGCTGGCTGAGCCTGGATCCCTGCTGGCTGAGCCGAGAGGACTCGCTCCAGGAGCACGCCTGGTGTGCTCCAACCACAAAGGTGCTTTTGTTCCCAGACCCATCCAGGAGCAGCGTCAGGCAGGAGTCCCGACGGGTAACACGGACACCGCGTCCTCGGCACCTCCCAGTTTGCTCTGGGAAGAGTTTCCTTGCCCTTGTTGACTCAGCCTCACAAAGATACTACGAGTGCTGTGGCAGCTCAGACAATTAAGAGATAATATACTAGATGTACTACATAAAAAATAGGATATAATTAAGATACCAGAGGTTGAAAGGAAGCTGAGAAGTGAAGTACCAGTAGGGAAACAAAGCTTATGGCTGTTATCTCCGCAGCGTTTTTATACTTGAAGAAAGTATGAGCTATGACATAATTAAACAACCACAACAAACTTCCTCTTCTCTATCACTACTATCAACAGATTCTCAGGGAAAATAGTAAAGCAAAGCTTCCTAACAGCACCTCCATTCACAGAACCGAGCAGGTGCCTGGCAGAGAACAATTAATTAACAAGTGAAATCTCAGTCTCCCTTATTAAATCTCAGAGCTGCTCCCTAACAAAACCCTCCCCTGCAGCAGGTCCCAGACACCAGCCTGTGGCACTGCTCTTCAATGGCTTTTATCACTGCCTTTTTTTTTCTCCCTTGATGGCATTTACCTACCATTTACCTACCAGCTGAGTAATCTGGCTGTGGAACAAAGTTCTGAGGAAACAAGAAGAAATGGGCAACTCTGCAGCACCCTCCACGTGCCCCTGAAAGTCTGGGCATCAGAGGGAAAGGAGCTACAAACCTGTGGATAAAGGTGGCCACAGCAGAGGTGTGCTTGGTTTAGAAGTACAGATAGATTCTGATTTCTATAGCTGTGTAAGACATTGGTAAGAAATGAAAGCTAATTATAGTGCCACAACAAAACATAGAAGGGAAATGGGGAAGAAAAAAAAAACCCAACCCATACTCCTTGTTAAAGTAATTCTTACCACATGCTCCAGCTGCTTTCATAGCTACGTTTCAGGGTAAGGAGAGACCATTAAATGTCAGTCCACAAAGCAAACTTCATCTTATCTAGACTGCATTTCAGTTTGTCCATCTGTAGTGCCCTGGCTGAAGCAGGAGCTGTGAAAGGCACTCAGAGCTGCAAAATCCAAACCACTGTACTGAGGAGGCACAGCAGCCTGTGCCCTCTCATGATAAACATAACCAAGGACAGAAGTCTGAGAAATACCATGAAAAATCACTCCTGGCATGGGGTATAATTGCTCTACACTGTGCTCTTGTGATCTCCTAGAAAATATAAACAAACAAATAAGAATATTTAAGAGCGGTACTGTCAGTCTCCACAACTAAGTTCATGTCATTTTGGGATTAATACCGAGTACAATTATAAACACAGCAAAAATACTGCATTTCATTTGTTGCTACAACACGGCCTTCACACTGCATCTGGCTGCAAAGGTGCATGGAGGAGGGAAATATCACAGGGATGTTTATCTACAACCTATCCAATGTATTTTCAGCACAACAACGAAATTCATCTTAGAGTAACAGGGAGATCACGTCTGATCCCCATTTTCTTGAAAGCACACTCCCACTGAAATAAAGCATCAACAGTTTTCAAAGAAATTAACTGAATTTGTATTTTTAGAAGCTAAACAGAAAGCCAAAGCCCAGGGACACACATCTGCTTCAATCCTATGGCTTCCAGCCACCAATGTCACTGTGGATCTCGTTGCTCCCTGTGAGCCTTCCGCTGCAGCCCCGTTGCCATCTGCCTGTGGACAGCCAGCTCACCAAAAATAAGTTTTTGTGTCACAGCAGAACAAGCACCTGCCAGGGGCGAGTGGCTGCCACTGCTGCTGCCACTGCTCTGCAGTGCTCTCCCCACGTCCTTACTCACTGACCTTTCCACAACCAGCCCGGCCTCCTTTGTGTTTGTTGCAACAAATACCTCCTTCCTCCATCACAACGCCTGTCTATGACTCCTTCGGGTTCTTGCACTCGGTTTTCCATGCTTACTTCAAAAAAAAGGGTACTTTTATACACAGAGACAGCATAGAAGGGTTTGTCACATATTCCACTCCCATTTTGGTCCATCTGCTCCCCACTTTGGGGAGCTCCCCACTGCAGACAAGCACCTCTCTGTGAGACAAAGGCACAGAACCAAAGAGACAGAGCTTTGACAAAAGAGACAATTAAACCCTCAGCGTGTACAACCCTCCTGCACACGCCTCCAAGTGCTGCTAGAAAGCAGCCAAGGGTTTCACTTCAAAATGAACACTGCAGAAAAATGAAAACCGGACCCTTAGCCAAGGGGAACCAAAGGATCCCTCATTTTCTTCTCCAAATGGCAAATTTGCAGTTTCATCCCCAAATCCTTCAGCTGCAGAAAGGAGAGCATCTGCCAGCTCACTGAGCCACCTGAGTAACTTTTTCCAGCCTAACTCCGAACTGCAACAACTTGCCATATCAAACTGCCAAATCTACAGTGCTCATTTCTTTCTGTGAATCCAGCTGTCATTTTTCCCAAATGCCTTCGCAGTCCCAACTCTCCCGATGCCAGAAAAACCTTTTCACAGATATACATAATTTTGCAAAACACATATGCTCTTTGTATGGCACATGAAGTCAATTAACAAGTTTACTTACTGAGCTAAAGGATGACACACAACAGTAAAACAAAAACCTCTTGCAGACAGCAAACACATGAACCTTCTCATCCCTACGAGGTGACTCTCACAAGGAGTGCTGAGTCTTAAAGCCCGGTTTGAGTACCCCAGATATTTCACACTTATCTCTGTGGCACCTTTTATTCTGTAATTACCACGGTGTCTGTGATCACCAGCACAGGGAGTTAAATGTAAAACACGTTCAATTTGCTAGTCAGCAAGCACAGAGCAGGCACTGGGGCAACTATTCTCTCTCCTAAAAGAAAAACAAGCACAAATTAAAAGCACTAAAAGCACGTACCTTTCAACTGGTCAGCTACCACGCTCTGACCAACGCGCTCAATCACCTTCCCATCCTCCATTTCATAACGATCATCCAAATATTTGGCAGTAGCCTCTGAAATATGGACCTTCCCAGCCACCCCGAGCTGCTCCATCAGATTGGCCAAATTGACATCGTTGGACCACACATCGAACTTGAACCTCCTCATCCCCAAAATGCCACACAGGACCGTCCCAGTGTGAACACCGACCCTCATGTTCACCATTTCTTTCTTCTCCTGGCAGAACTGCTCGATGGCTCTGATCATGCCCAAGCCCATCTCGATGCAGCAGTACGCGTGATCCGGCCGGGGCTCGGGGCAGCCGGCCACGCAGTAGTAACAGTCCCCCAAAGTGCTGATCTTCTCACATTTAGTGTCCTCGCACAGACGGTCAAAGCGCCCGAAGAGGTCGTTCAGGAGTCCCACCAGAGCGTGGGCTGATTTGTTGGCGCTCATTTTCGTGAAGCCGACGATATCTGCGAACAAAATGCTCACTTGCTCTATCTGCTGCATTTTAAAAGGACGGAATATTATGGGGGTTTTCTGTATGGAGGGCTTCTTCTTCCTGTTTTTGGGGCTTGAGGTGGAATGACGTTTGATGGAGTTTTCACTTTCATCATCGCCCTGCTTCATTAAGTCATCGGCTATTATTCTTGGCATAACAGAATGAATCATCCTCTCTTTCAGGGCTTTTTCCACTTCCAAGTCTTTTCCATGCATGATGGATTGCCCCACTTTCAGGAATGTGCTTCTCGATCTGACTTCGGACATGATAAATAAATGAATGCCAATGGCATGGATGCAGATGTGCAGGAAGGCTTTACTCAAGAGCTCCCAGTAAACCGCGCCGGCTCCGAGAGGTGTGAAACAGTTCTCGTCGCGGAAGTGATAACCAAATGTCTCGAAGAGGACCGAGTAGGACAGTCCCAGAAACAAGCTTAAATACAGGGGTAAGTGCATCACCGTGTAAAGCAACAAGAGCACTTCGATACACATAGAAAAACTGCCCACTTGGGAAAGACATGTGTCTGTGGGATCTGCCGGGGGAGTCCGATTGGACATGTCACCACTTCCTGAGACAGGCTTCAGAGCCTGGAACTGCGGAGCGAGGGTCAGAGCAAACACCAGGAGGGTGAGTATCAGCGAAGTCCAGATGTAATGGCGGGCGTAGGTCTTAGTGAAAGTGAACACAAAAAAAGCTACACATACCAGGAGGAAGCACAGAGCCGGCACCATGAAAACAATCTGTTTCTCTCTCATGTGTACGCCGAAGTAGATGCCCCAGAGCAGGCAGGCCACGCCGATGTAGAAGAGGGCATAGCGAAACCTGCGCTGGGTCTGCGGGAAGCATCTCTCCATGCAAGCCTCCTCCAGGTTGTTGGAGTCGAACTTGGGGTTCCACCACTTGGAAGAGGCCCTCTCGAAGAGCTGCGGCAGCTTCTTCGGCCGGCGGAGGCCGGAGCCACCGCCGCCGGCTCCGCCGGCTCGGCGGGTGCCCCCCGACTCCCCCGAGCTGCAGCTGGAGGAGATGCTGTACTTGCAGTGCTTGGAAGAGGAGCAGCCCTGGTGCTGCTTGGGGTTGATTTTCACCGTCACGCTGTTGCTGTCCCCGCTGGAGTCGCAGCTCACCTCGGTGCTGTGGTGATGCAGCAGCTGCTGGTGCGGTGGGGAAGCCATGTTGTCAATTCCTCCTCAAGAGCCCGCGACGGAGTTGGGTCTCAGGGGCTGCCGAAGCCACCGGGCTCCTCGCAGAGTCGCCTCTAGTCTCCCCCGGTCCTCGCCGCGGAGGGGCGGCCGGGCAGCGCCGCGGCGTTCGGCCGCTCGCCGGGCTCCGCACACAGCGCGCCGTGGCAGCCCCGCATAGTCCCCTCGCCTGGGCCGGGGCTGCCGCCGCCCGCCGCTGGCCCCGCTCCCCCGCAGCCCTCCCGAGGCGCGGGGCGGGCGGGCCGCTGGCTCAGCCCCGCGGGGGGGACGCCGGGCCCCCGCCGGGAGGGGACCGCTCCTCCATGTCGGTGCAGCTGCCCCGCCGCTTCCTCCCCTCACGGCCGCCGACAAGGGGCCGCCTCCCGCCCTCAACCGCCCGCCCAGCCGGGACGGCAGCGGCGACCGCTCCCCTGCGCTCCGCCCGCCCGCCCGCCTGTCTGAGGGGAGGAAGGGGAGCACTGGGACGCGCTCAGGCGGCCGCCACCATCTTCCCCGCGGCGCGGGGGGGGCGCGGGGGGGCTGCGGGAGCGCGCCCCCGCTCGCCAATAGGGCGCGGCGGTGCGGCGGGAGCGCGCGCCCCCCCCCTTCTCCCCCGACTTCCCGCCCCAGCGCGAGGGGCGCGGGCGGGAGCGGGGAACGGTCTCCTCAGAGAGGGACGGGCGCGATGGTGGTGGGACCGTCCGTGAGGGAGCGGCGGGACAGCGAGGGGTGGCAGGAGGCGCGCGGGCCCCTCAGCGGGGACAGCCCTCAGCGAGGGGCCGGGTGCGGGGTTCCCGGGCTGCCCCCGCCACCGCCCTCCCCTCCGGCTGACACTTGTCGTGCGCAGACAACACGCACTGTACCAAACAATTCAGCCCGAGCCCTGCTGCAAACTCGCCGCGTTATTTTTCTCCTCCGCTTGTTTATGGCTGACGCTATCTCGCCTGCACCGCTCCCTCGGTTTCATTATCTCTGCTCGCAGATGGCCCGTGGCTTTCCCTCCTTCGCGGTGTTTCTGCTCGTGGTACAGCTCCATCTCCCCCTCCCAGCTCTCTGTCCCTCACCCTTGCTTACAGGTGATGCTCCCAAATTGGTCCCACCTCGTCCCTCTCAGCCCCTCATCTCCAGCCCCAGTTCTTCCTGCTGTGGCTTCTGCTTCCCTGAATCCCATTTACGGGTTTCCAGGTGAGCCTTTCCCAGAAAAGCACTTCACTCCAGCAGTCCTGTGTTCTGCAGTGCCTCTTCCCAAACAGTAAGTCCCTTCTCGTCTGAAGACCGCACCATTCCATAAAATAAATCCAAAGGCACCCTGGCTTGTACCAGTAATATTGTGGCCAGCAGGACCAGGGCAGTGCTGTGCGCTGCTGAGGCCCCTCCAATCCTTGGGACGGTTCTGGGCTCCTCACGACTCTGGCTGGAGCGTGTCTGGAGAAGGGAACAGAGCTGGGAAAGGGTCTGGAGCACCAGGAGCAGCTGAGGGAGCTGGGGGGGCTCAGCCTGGAGAAAATTAGGCTCAGGGGGGACCTTCTCGCTTTCTGCAACTCCCTGACAGGAGGGGGGAGCTGGGATGGGCGTGTCGGGCTCTACTCTCAGAGAACAAGGGATGGGATGAGAGGAAACGGCCTCAAGTTATGCCAGGGGAAGTTTAGATTGGATACTGGGGAAATTTCTTTCCAGAAAGGGTTATTAAACATTGGAAGGGCTGCCCAGGGCAGTGGTGGAGTCACCATCCCTGGAAGTGTTCATAAAACAAGAGGACGTGGCATTTTGTGATATGGCTTAGTGGGCATGGTGGTGTTGGGTCAAAGACTGCACTCGGTGGTCTTGCAGGTCTTTTCCAACCATAATGGTCTTTTTCAAAACTCATAATAGAAAATCCGTGGCCACACAGTTACTGAAACTGAAACCTGCCTTTTTTTCCCCTCTCCTTTGTAAAGATGCTACTTCTCCCCTTAACCATGCCGTAACACATGTTTTTACTAATACTATTTTGAGGAAATTTTTATTTCCTGACATGCTCAAATACCAAAATAATCTATAATAAAAATTTCCAATCAGTAGCAGTACTTGTTCTGGTTTTGCTGTGACACAGTTGTCTCTTGAATTCCAGCTAATGGCTCAGCTGATCAATATTTTATAGTGACTGCTGCTTTCCATGCGGCTCTTACATAAACACTGTTGGGAGGAAAGAAATCCCTGAGCTGACAGAGCAGAAAGGCAGGATGGCCTCCTGGGCTTGCCTATTAATTGATAAATTTACTAAAAATTCTGTCCAGCCTTTTTATTGATTCATCTTAATTTACTTTAAGTTACATTTTTACTTCATAAAGGATGATGAATTTATTTAATCTGGAGGATTAAAGAAGTGCTACAACTTCCAAGGATTCAAAGACGCGGTGGAAAAAGTGACCTCATTGGCAAAGACTTTAAGGTAAAACTATGTGTGTTTTTTCACTTTGTTGTGTAAATCTGTAAGATTTTTGTTGTTGTAGAAATCGTGTGATTTGAACTTTTAAGAGGTACTGAAATTTCAGCATAGATTTTTAAATGATGGCTTTTTAAATGATAGCTTTGTCTTATTATTATTATTGCTTTTGAGTTCAACTGCCAGTCTGGGTCAGCTCCATTTCCCAAACACCCTCTGAAAAAGGTTGGAACTAGAAAGAACTAAAATATGGTGGAGGACAGAAAATAGTTTAAACCGGTATTATTTCTAAGCGAGGATGTTGTTGAGAAGAACATCAGGGTCCATTTCCCTCCAGCTGAAGATGTGTGTGTTCCCTCTGGTATCAACAAAGTCATGACTTCCCTCAGTTCCTTTGGTCCAGGGTGATTGAGAATACACAGGCAGTAAATAAGTAAAATATTGCTTGCCTGGAGTGTAGTGAAGTTTGAGGCCTGAAACTTGCTTGGCTGGGCTTCAATTTTCGCCTGAGATGAGGATGAGGATGTGGAATGGCTCCTTCATTCCAAATGAGGCTGTTGTGTATGTGCAGCCGTAGGTGAGCGCAGGGAGAAGGAGGTTCAGGGGTGTGTCCTGCCCAGAGAGAGCTCAGGTGCACGAGATGCCACTCATACAGAATTCCCTGTGTGCATCTTTTGGACGTGGACCAACGTGTGTGCAGGAGGAGGAGGAGGAGGACAGGCAAGAGCAAAGCTCAGTGAGAAGCAAGAGAAGTGTATCTTGCTCCCCCTGTGCTCAATAAAGCGGGACTTTGTATGTTCTTAGAATAAACAGAATCACATCAAAGATACTGGCTACATCACAAGTTTTCACTGAGTGACCCACATGATCCCAAATTTTGTCTGGCTACTAGTCAGAGACAGCTTTTGATCTCTGCTAATGAAGTAGTTCTCCTTTCCCAGCTGGTTTGAAGGAGTGAAGTGGGATGGAAGGAGACATCTGACTTGTCAAGCCCTGCTCTGGTGAGCTTCACATCGGGATTCTGAGGTTGTTCAGAATCCTTGCTCCCCCAAGGAAGCTCCCATTAGGTTTGTAACTCACAGACTCCCATCCTGGTCCTCCTTTTGATCTTTTGGATGGAACAGATGCCCAACACTTACTGGCCCAGCCATTCCCCAGCTTCCTCTCTCATTATCAAGTTCAATGGAAACACATTGTGTTTCCATCATCGGGGACCAGTTGTCTTGTCTTCATTTTCATTAGCTCTGTTCTGGCTGGGACAGACCTAATGCTGTCTCCTGAAAGACTGAATTTTTAACTTGACTTTGTTTTTATCGTGATTTTTTTTTCTCTGTCGAACTCAAGAATAAATACATATAAGCAGCAAACAAGAAATGCCAGTGATGCTTGGATTTACATCAAGCGTGAGTAAGGTTTGTTTTAGAGGGCAAGAAGTGGTTTGAAGTTGTATCCATTATTACCCCCCCACACCTTCTGGTTTGTTTTTATCCAGGAGGAGTTTAACCCCACACTATTAGATAATACAGGCAGTATTATATTCCCCTCTAAGGCAGTGCCTCAGGGGATAATGTTGTAGCATCCTTCAAGGAAGATGCTTCCTTTGGATCACTTTCTTAGCAACCACACTGAGCACATCCTGGTGGTGCTGGGAGCCTCCACACAGTCTGGATTTTGAGTCTTGGGTTCCTTCTGGCCTGGGTTGTGCTGGTCTCCTGTGGAGAATTCTGACCACCCTTCCAAAGTACTCTGTGACTGGTTTCCTTTCTCAGGGACCGGGTTAGAGGAGATACTTTACAGAGCAGTAGCTGGGCAAATACAAATCCTGCTTGCAGAGTTCTCTTAGCTTCATGCCACTAATATACATATTTAGTCTAGAGAACTGAGTTTACTTCTCCTCTCAGAGGCACAGCTTTGTCAGCTCTAATGATGAGCTCTTGTTTGACGTTCATAATATTGTGCTTCGCCGCTTATCTGATGGAGCCACACGGAGTTATTTAGGGGGTTCTGAAATGTGACAACCCACATGATGCTTTTTTAGGCTTCACAAACCGCCTTCACGAGGCAGAAGAATATGACATGGGAACGGCTGGCTGGAACAACGGCGTGTCTTAATGCCGGCGTGGTTGGTGGAGCTGGGGAGGAGGAATGCCATTAAGAAGTTTGCAGCTTTTATTGTGTGCTGTCAAAGGAAAACTTGCAGCCTGAAAGAACAGGCGTCGTGGACTAGTGATCCTCTCTGGAAACAGCATAAATATTGGAGGCAAATATGTTAAAATCTGTTTTGACCATCACACAGATTCAAGGGAGACAGCTCGGATGCCCCGTTCCCTCCTTTCTTACCTTAATAAATGGCAACATCTCACTTCCTTACAAACTTCTCTGTCTTCATCCTTGTGGACATGTGCAGCATTCATTGCAAGCTTTGTTTTGAATCCTGGTAACCTCTAGGTGAAAGAACTCATTAAAAAAACCAAAACCCACCAAATTTTCTGACTTCTGTTCACAGATTAACAGGCAAACATTAGAAAATATTATGAAACGTTGTTCCTGCTCCATGGTTTTTAAAATTGTTCAAGTATCACAGTGCTTATCTCATTTTTCCATAGCAGAAGAGCACAAGGATTACCTTTGACATCTTTTCCATACGAAGCCACGGAAGCTGAGTAAGTGGGTGGTGTGTTCTTCTCACTTCCTCACAGTGGCCAGGTTGGTTTTGTGTTGTGTACTTTCATCTTTCTGAAATTGCTGTTCAGCTTATTCATGTTACTGAGACAATTTTGTATACCAGATGCACAGATAAAATAAGTGAGTAAGCAGTAGAAGACCTTTTTATGTTAATTGGATCTTTTTATGTGACTCAAGAGGGAGGATAAATCCTGGTCTGGCTGAGTGGGAATCTCTGGCTCCTGTGGGAACAGGATTTTACTTGCAGGCTTTATGGTTGTTTCATTGGAGAGGTCTTTATGCTGAAAGCAATGCCGAATATTCTGCTTGTTTGGCAAAATGTCTGCCACCAGGAGGTGGCTTCACTCAAATATACATTTCTGTAAGACGAAGACAAACTTAAAATTTATTGCTCATTCTGTTCATAACCAGAAGTTCTCCTGGCTTGCCAAGCTGCTGAATCAGCTTGGGTACCTCACCCTTGAGTCAGCACAGCCCAAAATAGAAAGTTGCTCCGTTTCCGAAGAGAGGAAGTCCCACTGTTGCCTGCAAATACAGCCTCATCTAACGGGCTTTTATAGCTGTGAACACTCAATGGAGGGACTTGTGTGACACTCTGCTTCTTTAAAAAAAGAAAGGGAAATAAGAAGGCATTTTCTGACTCAAAACAGGAGTGTTCATGTTGCTGTGAGTGGGACTGTGTGGGTGTGGAAGTACCGAGGAGTAAAGAGCAGGAGAAGGGCTGTACAAGTGGCAGTCGCTCATGTCCCCTCAAGTCAGCATCAAGCTCCTGCTCCAGCTACTTGCAGCTTCTCAGGACATTCAAATTAGGGAGACAAGGGACAGGCTACAACCAAGCTGAAGCCAAGTCTTAAGTCATTAAGAAATGAGGGCAAGAAGACGGGGTAGAAGCTCTAAAACACTGACTGGAGATCAGCTACAGTGGTGCTCGTCCAGCATTCCCAAGGTAGAGTTGAGTCACTCCCGCTGCCATGCGGTAACTCCACTTTATAGCCCAGCATAAAATAGCAAAAAACAGTGAAAATGACCAAGAGCTGCAGTCCAATAGTGGGAAATGACACTTAAAGTCATCGGCAAGACTTCGTGGAAGGGAGTGAAAAGGCAGTATAAAAGTAGTCCTTATGTGATTAAATTAGGGAGGGGTTTCTGTGTCTCCATTCACATTTGCCCTTCTCAAGCCGGGCAGCTTTTCCTCTTGCACATGTAGCATCCTTAATTTTTGGCGCTCTGCAGAAGGACACCCATTCAAAATGAAGCTTCAAGGGTCTGTCAAGCAGCACTTGCTTGTGCCCCCTTCCCATGAGTGCTCCTCATTTTCCCTTTGGGCAGACAAAACCCAGTAACCTCTTTCAAACCCTGTGCAGGAGGGATATGCAACCATTACTGAGGGAAACAAACCTTTATCTCAGGCAAAGTCCAGTTGTGTTTTACTTTCTCTGGAAGTTTTCCCTCTGTCTCCTCTGAAAGAAGGGCTGGATGCCCATGTGCTGTTCCCCTGTGCCTTGATGCTCCTCCACCTGTATAACATCACACCTTACAGGATCTTGCAAAATAAGGTTTATGAAGCCAAGGAGGAGCAGAAAATAAAACCTCTCCATTCTCACAGCTCACTTATTTAGCCAACTTGTCTTCATAGCAGTTTGTGTGGGAAGACCCTGATGGAAAGGGGAGCTTTTACAGGAGCAGCAAAAGTAATTTGTATTATTACAATTTAAAAAGTAAATGATTCTAAACTAGTCTAAAGTATTCATGTAACCTTGCAGGCAGGATTCCTCCTAGGGTGACCCTTGGTACAGGAATTTCCTGCAGAATTATGAAGGAAACTGTAGAGATTTGAAAAAAAAAAGTTGTTTCTGCAATAGGTGTGAATGTTGCAACACGCAGTTTTACCATTTTCTGATTTTTGCAATAGCGCAGTTGCAAATTGCAACACATTTTATATTTAGTGGTTTGGATTATTCAGCTGAAAAGTGGCGGGAATGAGAATTTACAGGCACAGTTCCAGGGTTCTGCAGCCACCTCGTGCACACACCACGGGTTTGGGGGAAAGACCTGCTGCAAACCCACAGAAAAACCCCGCCAAGGAACTGCAAGGAATTACACAGTGTAAAACTTCTTGAAACATCTGCTGTGTGTGCACCAAGCCCTTTTTAAATTTAGGTTTCTGGGAAGAAGAGAGAGTTGCTGTGGCATTTTTGCGACTTGATCCCTCGTCTCGGTTGATCCGCAATGGAAAGGTGACCCCGAGCCCGGCTGAGCTGGGAATGGATCTGGTGAGAGCCATCGCTGTCCGAGCCGAGCAGAGTGTTCCCAAATGCATCCCTGAATAGATTCACTTGCTCTTTTCCTGGCTCTATTTTAACCACAGATCTGTCATTCTGCCCTGTGGGTGCCAGAATTAAAAAAAAAACAATAACAGAACTCAGTGATACTGGATTTTTGGTGCCTTTATTTCTCCCTCCCCCCCCAAAAAAAAAAAGGTAGAGGAGAGCATTCTTCTCGCCTATACCTGGGATTTCATTTCTTTGGCTGCAACTCTGGTTCTGTCCAGGAAGATAGATGACTTCCAGTACTCCAATCAGATATATCTGAAAAATTCAGCAGTGATGTGACAGGTATGAAGTGGAAAGCATTGAGAAGGTATTGTGTCAATTTTTAGTTTGTATTTAAGAAGATTTTTTACACACTTTTGTTCTTAAGCTTGGAAAAAGCTCACTTCTCCTGTCTGCCAGCACTGGAACCAGTCCTTATTTCAATTTGTTGCTGTGGTGGTAGGCTTGAGATGTTGATGAAACAAGAAAAAGTCATACAGGGTTATTTGTAGAATCAAAGAATCATGGAATGGCTTGAGTTGGAAGGGATCATAAAGATCATCTGGTTCTAACCCCCTGCCATGGGCAGGGACACCCTCCCCTAGACCAGATTTAGTGTGAGAGCAAACACCTTCCCAAAAATCATGTTTAAAACTGAGGGTGAATGCATGTTTCTGCCACGTGCCTAGTTCTGTTTTCGGGGGAAAAAAATTGGTAAGAAAATGTTGCTGAGAACATTAAAACATAACACTTTGGCTGTGGTGGTGATCACATCTCCCAGGCATTTTTACCTATGGTGCTGCCCTGACAACTGCAGTGTATTGTGGAAATAAAGGGTGAACTCGCTCAGGTCTGGGTCCTGCTGGTTGTGGATGAGGCAGATACATTAAATACCTTTTGACAGAGGTAAGAGGGAATGGCTGCTTCCACAGGGAAGGGGGAATAACAGTTCTGGGAACTGAAAACACAGCCAGTGTTTGGTGAAAAGGGCACATAGAACACAGTGAAAGGTCGCGGAGGGAGAAACGCTACAGTCCAGCATTTATTGGCTAAATGTAACCAGGTTTTAGGAATGGGGCCCTAATCCTTTTATAAACCAGGAATCTCCTTGAACTGGGTTAAGGGGAGTCACTGTTGATAGGCAAAAATCAAATAACCCTCGTGCTTCGTGGCACATGTTAAACTCTTAATGACACAGGCAGGAAAAATCCCATGACAGGCTTTTCTGCAGTTTCCCACCAAAGGTTCCCTCCAGCTTCCAGAGGCTCTGTGTGGTTTGTCCCTGCGAGAACTGCTCAGAGATTGTTGTGGTGGATTCAGAGAGATGAGTTATTTACCAAAGGAGAATTATCTCAAAGGGGAATTTGATGCAGGCCATGCTACTGTGTGTGACCCCATCTTGTCACCTCACACCTGAAACTGTTCCACATCTTGTCTGTTAATTTGGGAAATCCCAGAACACTTGGAAAACAAAACCAGGAGCTGAAATTTCTTCAGTACAGAACAAACAAACAAACAAGCAGATTGTGTTTCTTATGCATCCAGTCAAAACATCTCAGTTATTAATGTTAAATTCCTGTGTGCCTGAAGAACCTGCTCCTAAATAAGCTACAAAGCTGAAAAATTAAAGTAAAATATGCCACCATCTTCAGCTGAAGGATGTTCCACACTCCTGTGAGTCCCTGCCATGATTCTGGGAGACGGAGACGTGTGTTCAGAGAAAGAGAAAAGGCTCCAGCCATGCACCAGGGAAGTGAGGGCTGAGAAGCAGATTTATTGTGCTAAGTGGCTTTTTCCTGTCTTCTCCTTTCTCCTCTTTTACCATCCTTGTTTCACTTCCTTCCTGTGGACAACCGGGGAAAATATTCCATTCCCCTTTACACGGTTGTAACACATATTAAATCTTGTTCAATTACAGCCCAAACAACGATTGCCATGTTTGCTTTTTTTATGTGGACCAGTTAAGCCCTTAATGAAGGATTTGTTCTTAATCTGGGTCTCTTGATTCCTTTTCTCATTGTGTTCAGTTCACAGTCAAGGCCTGTGGACTCCTCTAGAGACACTTGGAGTGGAGGTGTGTTGATTTTTAACCAGATCTTTCCTCCTGCCCTGTCTTACCCACCAGAGCAGGAGGCACTGAGTCCATCACTTTGCTGCAACCTCAAACTCCTTTTTCCAAGCCAGAAATGTGGGCAGGGCTCTTGGAGAGATTGTCATGTTCCTGACCTCCTCCTGACTGCAAACCAGCCCAGAACCCACCTCTTCCCCTAGACGAGAACTAACCACGGAAATTTCAGCGACACGGAATTACAGCCTTGATTTTGCCCAGAAAGGCAACACACGGCAGTGAGAGCTTAGTGGGAGGACGTCTCTCTCCTCAACAGGACAAAGCTTCAGGTGGTCACTGCCTGGAGCCCTCCACCTCTGCCCGCTCTGCATCCTGGAAGAGGATGAAGAGGTCGAGGTTTTGGCCCGAAGTCTTATTTCAATTTTATTTTAGGCTGAAAAATGAACACACAGGAATGCAGGATGCTCCCAGTGCCTTCTGTTGCTGACAGCAGGGATGTTCTGGGCTGCCCCGTCCACCTCCTGCATGTCAAGGCAAAGATGTGGCAAACACTGTGTGCTGAAAAAGCTCCCTTTTTTAAAACCTGAAATATTAAAGAAAATGCAAGCAGGGCTGAAGAAACCTCTTAGTAAGCTGAAAATGTTGTATTTAGTGTTTCTGCAGCATAGGGAGAGCTCAAAGCTTCATTTAGCAAAAGCAGCCAAATCTACTGGACTGTGGGGTTGGAGGACTTTTATGTCCAGCAAGTAATAACTGTCTTTAATTAGCTTTATTTACACAATAGATGTCGATGTTGAGTTCTCTCAATGAAAAGGGCAGAATGTCCCTAGTGGGAAATGGGATTTTTGAAGCCTGACAACTTAAAACCAGTGGGAAGGTTTGTGCTCAGACTGCCTGGGGAGAAAAATCACCTTTGGCTCAACAAAACAGGAAGGATTTCAAGCCCACAGCAGAACTTTTTCAATAAACTAATGAAAATGGAGGATTATAGTTTAAACTGTTTTGCAATCACTGGCCTCAATCCTGCAGACACTTTTCACATGTGCCTTACTTTATATCCATGGTTGGCTTGCTGACCCTCATGGGATTATTCACACCTGGAGATAAAAGCAAAGGCCAGAGTGTTTATAGAGCAGAGTCCAAACTATAGCATTTTTATCAGAAAAATAACATCATGTCAAGATCTCCTTAATTGGTTCATTGGGATCCTTTATGTTTGAAGAAAAAAAAAGCTGAGAAATTCAGGAATTAAGATTCCTGAGGCAGTCTCAGATCCGCTCCCTTGCGTGAATGGGACCTTTTGTTGTGCTGGATCACAGCACTGGGCCATGAAACTTTTTCAGCAGCTATTAAAAAAACCCACCACCTTTATATAATTTGAATCTACTGCTCACCTGAAGACACTGCCTGCATTTCTTTCTGCTCTCTGATGTACGTCAAAGCTAAAAGTATGTTTGGCCACTCGCTGAGACTGAAAGGTATCCCCTCATCCATAGCAAGCAACTAATTGAAAAAAAAATCGTTTTATAAGTTTTTTAAAATTTTTAAAACTATTTTTTCTTGTATATCACGGGTGCATATTGAACCTGCCATGAAACTACTTGTTGAAACCTCTGAGACGAGAGTAAACCTCCCCTTCAAACTCTCTTTCCACCATTTCTCAGGCTGTTCTGGCGCAGGAGCCAAACTGCCCTTGTGCTGACTCACATCTTGGCATTTTCTGTTTATATACGTGACGACAACGTTTGCAAGCAAAAGGGAAAACCACCCCGTGTCCCTGTGGTCCTGGAGAAACCTTTCCCTCCTCGGCAGAGCCCGGGGCCGTGGCCAGAGCCGCGGTGTGGGCACCGTTGTCATCGCTCTTTGCCGCCCAGCGCGGGGCATTCCTGCAATCCTCACATTCCATCCCGCTGCTCGACCATCCCCACCTGCCCTGTCCTCAGCTGGCCGGGCTCTGTGGCTGCCAGAGCCCCAGATCTACCCCAAATTTAGGCAGGCCTAGTGCCCCCCCACCAATCCCTCCTGACCCTCTGTGATCCTACACACATTCTTCACAGCTCTGGGCACCTTTCACATGATCCCACCAGGTCCAAAATTTTCAGTGTATTATTCCTGGCACCAGTATTGTCCTTGACACAGGGTTTATTTTTTCCTTGCTGCCCATTTGTATCTCCAGCTCCCTCGCCCTGAGTCTTACCTGGGATTTTTTGCCTTTCCCCAGGCAATGTCTGGGCTTTGAGGACTTCCTGAGTAAGGAACAGCAACACAGGACACGCCATGACCTGATATACCTGGCTTTTCATTGTTGTCACTCCCACCTGCCTCTCTTGGCATTACCTAAATTTCAGCCACAGCTTCTGGTCACTTTGCAATGCCATCAGTCTTGTGGGAGAGGCAGAAGAGGGTCTCCCTTCAGCTCCCCCCACCACAGCTCCTCTTGGTGTCCTCTGACTCGGGCTGACCCGTCTCAGCTGCTGAAAATCCCATCCAGACCCACTGGAAGGTGGAAATAGTTTGTTACTGGGGCAATGGCACCCCTTCATCACACAGAAAGCACCAAGCGTTTGGATTTCTGCCCATGGAAAGGAGCAAAAGCAGCATTGGGGTCCAACTAGGTGAGCAGGTACCCAGTGCACAGCCTGGATTTTGGCCAGGGCTGAGGCTGCAGCTGCAGCTGACATGAACTTTCCATCAGTGGCAATGGGTCAGAGGCAGCTGAGGCTCCTTTCCTCCCTGCTCTGGCCCTCACTGTTGGGAGCTGTGGGCAGGATTAAGGAGAAAAAGCAACATATGGGTCATGGGAAGAGGGAAAACAGAAGCGGCTCGGCCAGCCGAAGAGGAAACGGGGGACACAGATGTCCATGGAAAGCTGAAGCCACTTACAGAGGATGCGTTTACTTGTATTTCCTTCCACTAGAGCTTAATTGCAGTGTTTTTAACGACAGGTAGGACAGGAGCTGGGCTTCTGCCTAAGCACTTCTGCGTCCTGCATAAAAGTGCTGAATTTAATATTAACAACAATTAATCACAGCTACTGGGAAGGAGCCGGCAGCGTTCCCTGCCCCGGGAGCACTTGGTTCTCATGTTCAGCCCATTAACTCCCATCTCCAGGCCAGTGGCACTGGAGAGTTGCAAAGAAGCAAAGGGCTTCCCTGTGCTGCTGAATTTCGATCCGGAGCTGAAGTGGTGATGGCACTGGCACTCACTTCCCATTGCCTCTGGCAGCCTTTGCTGGGAATATGGGTGGGTTTGGACACCCCATGTCACTCCCAGGTGTAGGAAACGGCCGCTGACCACCAGCTCACTCACCCACATGCCATTTTCTCTCCCTCTGCCCCAAAAGGCTGCTGGGATGATTCCAGGTCACAGCAGGCCGGCTGGGTTAGGGTGGAGGGCAGGATTGCTGGGATACTGGTGGATTTCTCCTGTTATTGGTACCACAACTCCCTCTCTCATTAGCAGCACTGATTGCTCATTACGTGTTTTCCATAGGTACAGGAGTGTTTTGGAACAGCTCGTTTTTGCATCCTGTAATTAAATGACCACTAATGAGTGTGTTAGAGAAGGAGCAGCTGAATGCACTAACCCATGTGGGAATGCTGGATATCCATATAATAACTGACAGGAATTCACTGGTTGCCCCAGCTCCTGGCTGGTGACAGCAGCATGTCAGCACCCTGCCATCCCTCTGGCCTCTTGTCCACTTTGAAGGACACTCGAGGCCCTGGCTCACCAGCCCTCCATCCCCCCATTTTGCAGGGATGACATATTCTGAACACTCCAGGGGTTAAAAATCCCCTTCCTGGGGTGAAAATCCCCTTCCCAGGGCTCTGGGCTGCCCTGGCTCCTCTCCTCTTGCCCTGAGTGTCACCCAGGTGTACTAAAGCGAATGGTGACCCCTTGGGGCCGATGTCCAGGCTTTACCCATCTCCTTCAAGCAGGCAATCCTTTGGGACATCCCTGTTCCCCAGCCCAAGGCTCTTCCCAAGGCAGGCAGCCCCAGAAGTGGGCTCGCTCCCCATCCCTCACCCTGTCTCCTCTGGGAAGCGCTGATGTCACATGCAAACCCCAATTTTGGGTGTGCAAATCCTCCTCCAGTGGAGATGTGTGGGCGTGGCACTTGGGGACACGGTTTAGTGGTGGCTTTGGGAGTGCTGGGAGAACTGTTGGACTTGATGATCTTAGAGAGCTTTTCCAACAGTAATGATTCCACATTTCTGTGGGTATCACGGAGGAGGGCAGGGGGTCCAAAGCCCCTGCACGTTCTTCAAGACACAGCTTTGACTGATTTACCTCCCTGATTTTACCTCCCTGGTTCAGTGTCCTGCACATACACATCTTGGGGAAAATGTGTTGATTTTGGGGCTCTCTGCAGACACAAACTGGCTGCAGTGCTCTGGTTCGAGGTGGGACATGTCCTGAAGGCACACTCTGCACATCCACGCTCAGTGTTGCAACTCTTCTGACTCTGGGCAGGGAAGTGGTGGTGGAACTGAGCCCAGCCTCTGTCTTGGGAGGGATGCTGGAGGGCTGGGGTCAGGGCGAGCCAGGGAGTTCTCGGTGCTGCACAAAGCTCCAAAGTCCCAAAAAGGAGGGACTTGCATGGAAAGGGTGTTTTGTTTGCTCTGGGAGCTGTGTTCAGGCATCTGCTGCCAGCAGGGAAGGTGGCAGCCCCAGCTCTGGGGTAGACAACCAGGTAGGCAGATATTCGTGACCATCTGGGGAGGGAGGGAGTGGCTTCATAAATATGCCACAGCTACTGGGGTCTTGCAATTGCAGCACGGGACATTTTGGGTGGGGGTTGGCCCCAGCCTTGGGTGCGTGGGGACAGCAGGGGTCAGGCTGGATGGGGATGGTGGCACAGGGTCACCTCCAGCAGGCAGCAGGCAGAGCACCAGGGCTGCCTCCAGATCCCAGCAGACCTTTCCAAAGGGTTTTGCTCCTTTTCTGATGATTGGATACGGGTTATTTTCATTCCTGGAATGCAGGGATGCCACCGAGGGGTTGATGTTGTGGAGGACAACCAAAAGGGACCGTAAACCCCTTGGCTGGTGCTTGAGGAGCTTTGGAGACCTTTGGAAAACCTGCTGGACGCTGCCCTTGATGGGAGCACCCTGAGCACAGGCAGAATCCGGCCACCACGGGGCTCTCGGCAGCACCAGCAGCTCTCCCCCAGCAGTGTCACGATGACAAATGTTTGTCTTTTCCGTCCAAGAGATTACAGCGGAGCCGCTGCCAGCCCCACGTCTCAGTGGAATTGGTGTGCGCTCTGCCAGCAGCGTTACCGGCTCATGATTCACATCTTTGCAGCAGCTTTGGAAGGAAAATGTGCTTCTCGCCAGGCAGACCTTCACGCACATTGAGATGCCACGGTTTTTCCAGACTTTCCGAAGGAAGCCAAGTGAGACATTCCTTCTCTTCTTCCAGCTTTCTTGGAACAATCTTCTTTGATTAGTGAGCGAGACAGATAGTTGGAAAGACAGACGGACAGGCCAGGAACAGGGTTGTAATGAGCAGTTCACATGAGCCCCAGTTGCCAGTGGGAGGGTCCCTCCCTCTGCCCCTCGCTGGGTGGTTGGTGAGAGCCCCTGCTGTTTTCTGTGGTCCCCCACCCCTGCCCTCTTCCATGGTCCCCAAATCCCTACCCTCTTCCATGGTCCCCAAATCCCTGCCCTCTTCCATGGTCCCCAAGTCCCTGTCCTCCTCCATGCTCCACGACCTCTTGTCCTCCCCCATGGTCCCCAACCCCCCCCCTCCTTCATGATCCCCAAATCCCTGCCTTCCTCCATGGTCCCCAACCCCTGTCCTCTGCTGTGGACCCCATCCTCTGTTTCCCTCCATGGTCCCTGACCCCTTCCTTCTGCCCTGGTCCCCAGCCAGCATCTCCTGGGGCGGATTGGAGCAAGGCTCTGTCTCACCAGGGAGGATCACTCCGCCCTGAGGCACAAAGCAGAGGAGGTGGGGTTTGCTTTGCCTGTTGGGCCTAAGGCACAGGAAACCAGGTTGGAAATGCAGCCAAATGACTGAGGCATGGCTGGCAGATCCCGTGCAAGGGATGGGGACAAGGCTGGGGTTCAGGGAAGGAGATGGGACTTCCTGCCTTGCTCCCTGCAGCTGTGCCCCCTCAGCCTCCCCAGCCTTGGCGCTCACTCCCACACCAGCAGGAGAAAAAAAACAAACATCTCCAGGGAATGTGTTTGGAAAATACCAGGTTTTATTAGACAGGCTGATGTTCAAGCTGACAGTTTTATCCCAATGCACACGATCATGGGCATCTACACAGGCCTGTGTTCCAGCTCCCTCCCTCCCACAGTGCTCTTGGGTGAGACACTCACCACCCCAGTGCTGTGGGTGCTTGGGGTTTCTTCGCAGAATGAAAAGGCCTCCTTGCTCCCCATTTTCACTCCCACATTCCCAGAGATCTCCTAAGAAAGCTCAGCAAGAGCTGGGCTGGGAACTGCAATCCTCTTGGGACTGACAGCCACTTGGAGCCACGGGAGAGGAAGCATCGCAGTGGTGTCATCTCCCCGAGCCAGCACGGAGCAGAGTCATCGTGCGTGGCGGGGAGCAGGGAACAGACCACCACTGCTGAAGCCACTGATTCAGAAAGAGAACCCAAGCACACCGTATCAGAGGGGGAAAAAGGTTTTTGCTGTCACAGAGGAGCCACATCCAAGACATGGGCACAGGGCTTTGCACAGGGCATGCAGGTGCCGAAGGGCAGAGGAAGGGAGAAGAGGCGATGAGGGCTGGAAAATAAAGCAAGAGAAAAGGAAACCAGAGAAAGGATGGGGAGAACAACGGGAGCAGCCTGAGAACAGAGCAACGGTGCCTTCAGGGGCAATCCTCCCTGTGGGGTGGGGGGCCTTTCCCTGGCTACCCCACGGGCTTTAGGGGGACAGGGCAACAAGGACAGAGATGGTGCGATACAAACCTCGCAAATAGAAATGTTTGATGGCCTTTGCTCAATGTGACAGTGACACACAGTGCAACAGCAGGAACAGTGGCAGCATTAGCCTGTTTCTGTCAGTGTTTCAATTCCATTACCTCTTGAGAAAACCATGCAGACCAGCCGAGTGGAGGAGAGTGAGCAGTGAGACGGAGAGGGACACCGATGAGCAACGGGACCATGTACAAGAAAGAAGGAACGGCAGTGGAGGGGCAGCAGCGCTTGGGCAGGTTTGAAACATCACTTTGAGCTCATGCACTGACTCACGAGCACATCATTTCTCTCCAGGCTGCTCTGGCTGCTGCTCTCTCTGACATTCTGCTCGCCTTCCCTTGCACCTCCAGTCCCTCTGCACTGCAGGCAAAATCCCTCTGCCTGAGCCGTGTCCCTTCCTGTGCTTGGACGTAGATCTGGATCTTGGCTTTATTAGTTCAAATGTAAAGTCCTACCTCAAAGCAGAGGTCAGGAGTGTGGAAGTCCCTGGGGCAGCATCCCCCCAAACTCACCTGGACTCAAGGGAACCTTTTCTTCGCAGCACATGGGGAATGTGGAGCTCCCACAGTTCTCCTGCCTTAGCTCACATCCCACTGCACACATGGAGATGTGGGGTGCTGCCCTTCACACCCTTCCCATCACAACACAGCCTTCCATTCCCAGCTTTCTCTTTCCCTCTTTCATTCCTTTTGCCTTTTTCTTGCCTCAGCCAGCACCTCCATGTCCTCTTGTTTCTTATCAAAGGTAAGTCCTTCTGCTCCAGAGGTTTCACCATGGACGTTTGGCAGGAGGAAGGACAAAGGATGTTCAGCAGGTCCAGGGTGGCTTGAAGGTGCCAGTCTCCATCCAGGACAAAAAAATCTACCTCCTGGTTGGTTTGGGCTCGGGTCAGCAGCCAGCTGTGCTGTCCATGAGGGCCAGGTTTCAAGGTCAGCTGTCCATGGGGAGCCTCACCCTGCTCGGGTGCTTCCAAAGCAATACTCCTTCAGGACTGAGCAGCGATGCTCAGAAATGAGCCAACAAATGGCTAAAATGGGAGGAGTTTGGAAAACAAGCCCCAGAAACCTGCCTGGACTGTCCTGGGGAGGGCAGAGCAGCAAGTGGGCAAAAGGGATGTGACCTTTTTCACTTCACAGCTAGTGACCCCCTGTTCCTGCCTCCCTCTGTGGAGCACAAAAACATGGGGGTCTGACTGAGAAATCATCAGCATGGACTTGAACAAGGTCAAACTGCCAAATCCTCACCCTCAGAGCCCTACTGGTCTGCAGGTAGGACTTGCCAGCGTGGATTTTGAGTTAATGACACTCACAGGCACAAAGTGCCCTCTCCTGTGCTGACACAGGGGAATAAAACCCTGCTCACAGCTCCTTGTGGGACCATCTGCTCCTCCTCCAGCACAGCTCAGCAAGTGCTGGCTGCTCCTTTCCAACCCACTTCCTCCTCTGACATGGACTTCCAAATCCCATCATGGTTACTTGTCTGGAGCTAAAAACACCCCTGCAAACGCCCCTCCTTAAGGTGAACACCCAGGTGAAGGCTGCAGAGGATCAACTCAGCTGTTAAGTGGAAGGAGAACTCACCAGGTGACCTAGAAGTCTTGGAAAGAAAAACAAGATCAATATTTGCCGAGATTTGTAGCGTGTTTGTGCGAGAAAACCACAGCTGGGTCCTGGCCTCTCTTTCCTTGAGCAGCACTTTGTCCTGGGGCTCCTGGTGGTGCCTGGGTTAGTGTGTCACTGCTCTCCCCTGTGCTCTCATGCCGTGCCCTCGTGCTCGCTCCCTCGTGTCTTCAGGGATGCAGAGGTTAAAATTCCTCTTCACGCACTCTTGGCATCAGTGGAAAAGCAGCTGCTGTTCTAGCTCCCCGTGCATTGCTCATACTTACAGCTTAAACATTGCCTTCTACTCGAAAGAACAAAGGTAAAATGTCAGGAATTCACAGTTTTTATTCTCTTTCTTATGCCCACCCATCTTCCCCTGCCATCGAGGTCAACGACTCAAAGTCCTCATCGTACGGCAGCCTTTGCCAGCGCGGCACTCAAAGGGTTAACAAACCATGGCTTTTTGGACAGATAAGACATAAGCTCATTCACCAGTAGGAACATGTGGACAGTTGGGTTATGGATCACCTTAGGGTTTCCTGTAGCGATTCTTTGGGGTTTCACCACAGCCAGTGACGTCGCAGGACAGGACGTTGGGCTTCTTCCCCAAGCCGATGCTTCCCAAGAGATCGGGAAGTTCGCGGGTGATGGCCTTCTCAATCTTCTCCAGGAAACACCCTCCCATGTAGGAACACTGCTGAGACAGCAGCTTAAAACTGGTGATGGGGTTGATGCCAAAGAAGTCCTTGTAAGCCTCACGGTTGGGGAGGTCAAATTTGCTGACATTGGTCTTTGCCAGAATGGACTTAAAGATAAAGTACCTGTCAGGATCTTCCACAATGTCCCTGAACACCAGTTCTCCATCGCTAAAGAAGGTCATTTTGTCCTTGTAGGTCTGTAGGTAGCGATCGACCAGGAGGGCGTGGATGCGCACCCGGATGGCGTGCTGGCGGATGAAGGCGATCTTGTTTTCCATCCTGTTCTCAATCACCTGGTTGAGATCCTCCAGGAGCGATATCTCTTCCTTGAGGAACAGGTCTCTGTGGGTTTCCGGGTGGTAGTCGTGGGGCCAGAAGGAGCTAACGTACACCCTGGGTGGCTCTGTGACGTTGATGAGAGGAGCCAGGCTCCAGAATAAGGCGCCGTAGACTCTCATCAGCTCCTGGGTGGCCAGGCTGTCGGCTTTGTTCAAGATGATTCGGATCTGAGACTCGCGGCCCTTCAGCTGGCGAAACAGCATCTCCAGCTCCAAGCCCACGTCCAGCTTCGTGGGGTCAAAGACAACGAAGATGAGATCGGCTCTGTCAATGAACCACTGGCACACGTCGTTGAACGGGTAACCTTTAGGAGAGGAAAGAGAGAAATCCAGCAGTAGTGGCCGGCACAGGGTGAGTCCCTTCATCAAGAGATAAACCTTGAGCCTGTCGTGCCTTGTGCCTCATTCAGGTTGGATGGGGTGTGAGGCACAGCGGACTTCCCCTGCAGCCTAGAAACTGTTTCTCATGTGTTAAAACACTTCAGAGATGTAAAAATCCATCTCTGGATGTCTGAGGCTGTGACTACCTGTCTCCCTCAGCTTCCCCTTGAAATCTTTCTCCCTACTGTAGGCCACAGGTTCCTGCTGCTCCTGTGAGCAGATATTGAATCACAGGATCACAGAATCCTTAAGACTGGAAAAGCTCTCTGACATCATCAAGTCCAGCGCTGCCAAGGCCACCACTAAACCATGTCCCCAAGTGCCACATTCACATAGCTTTTAAATCTCTCCAAGGGTGGTAACTATGCCACCACCCTGGGCAGCCTGTGCCAGTGCCTGACCACCCCTTCAGCGAAGAAATTTTCCCAAATAGCCAACCTAAACCTCCCCTGGCACAACTTGAGGCCATTGTCCTGTCCCTTGTTCCCTGGGAGCAGAGCCTGATCCCCACCTGGCTCCCCCCTCCTGTCAGAGGGCTGCGGAGCAAGAAGGTCCCCCCTGAGCCTCCTTTTCTCCAGGCTGAGCCCCCCCAGCTCCACCAGCTGCTCCTCATCAGACTTGCGCTCCAGACCCTTCCCCAGCTCTGTTCCCTTCTCTGGACACGCTCATCAGCCACATCATTGCAGATATCCAGGTCAAGGAGCACTGCTGATCTGTCCTGGCACCCCAGGTGCTCTGGGAACAGACTGGTGCTTGTCTGGGCTCCTCTGGAGCACCAGCCATTGGCCAAGCCTGGCTCCAAGGGTGACAAACAGGGCATTAACCGGTCAGCTGAGGTGGACAATCAGCAGCCCAAGGAGTTCTGAGGAAATAACAGCAGAAATGTCTGCTCTGTGTATGTTCCCCAGGTCTGAACTGCTGCTGCCACAGCCATGGGCGTACAAATGTCACCATCCCCTCCAGTGCAAGACCCCTTTTGTGGCCCAGGGCTCTTCCCCATTGTGCTTCAGCCACCTTTGTCACCTCAGATCATTATGGCATCTTTTCTGGGGTCCCCCAGATGAACCCAGTGAACCCCCACCTCGTTCTTGCTGCTTGCGGTTTTCGATGATGCCCGGGGTGTCTACAAAGGTGACTCGCTCCAGCAGTTTGTGGGGCACCTCGATCCCTATCAGCTTCTCCAAAAAGTTCTGCCCAAACTTCTCCAGGGGCGAGAAGGATCGGGCGCTGTCAGCAGCCATCACGATGCCCTCGATGGTCTTCAGCTTGGGGCCGTGCATGATGACAGTGAACTCGGAGGTGGTGGGTTCTGCCCCTGTGCAACAATGAGAGGAGCAGCAAGAGGTGTGAAATCCATGCCAAGGTTATGGACTCAGCAGGGCTGGCCTGAGACTGGGAGCATCACAAGCATCAGGAGCATTGTGTGCTTTCCAAGAGACGGGGCAGGGCAAGTAGCAGGACTGTGAAATTCCTGCCCAAACTTCTTGGGAAAATGCCAGTGAGGCTTTTCTGTTTTCTGTGGGGGCTGGTTGCTCTGGAAATGGCCTGACTGCATAAGGTGCCCCGGGGAACCACCTCCCAGGAGCCTCGTTACCTCAGTGCTGAGGTGGCCATGGGCATCTGCTCTCGGCTGTGAGAGGACATCTGTGGGAGCAGGGAGGAGGGGAATGACTTTTCTCCTGGGAGGGTGAATTATCTGGCTCCATGTGAGGAGGGATGGTGGGAAGAAAAAGGCAAGTTGCCTTTGTGATGTGACTGCTGCTGTAGGGGTTGGAAGCCTCATCCCTGAGGATGTTGTGGGAGAGACACCTTCCTCCACCCTGGGGAGTGGGACAGGCCCTGGGCTGTGATGGGGAACCTCTCTCTGTGATGGCACCGCAGCCAGATCCCAACCTCCCTGCTGTAACAAGGGGGATCAAAGGCACGTGGCTGGGAACTGTTGACCACAGGGTGTGGAAATGCAGAGCAGTGACTGTGGTACCTGTGTACAGCTGGTAGGGAGTGTTGTCCAGCCCCAGGAGGTAGTTTATCATGGAGGATTTGCCGACACTCCACGGTCCCAGGAATAGCACCATAGGCTTGGAAGTGATCTCCCCATCTGCGGAGAGGGGAAATAACAAGAGGAAGTGAAGGAACAATAGCCGCCGCCGCCGTGCCATTAACTCCCGGCTGTAACGAGCATCCCATCCGAGCAGCGCGGTGGTGCTGCCGCGGCAACAGCCGGCCCTCGGGGGCCACCAGCCATTCGCCAGCCAAGGCACTGCCCAGCGCCGGCCCCGGGACGTCCCCGTGCTCTGCGGCAGAGCCCACCTCGCTGCCTGGCGTTCCCCGAGGTTTGGCCCTTCTACTACGGAGGACTGGAAGGTCTTTTAAACCTCGTCTCGGTTCAGTCCTGGTTTAGCCGGGTGAGTCTGGGGCTGGCTGCGGGGCGGGGGTGTTGTTCGAAGGCAGCCGCCGCAAAGCACGGGACGTGCCGAGGAGGAGGCCATGCCTGAGCCAGGAGAGCACCTCGTGCAGAGGGAGCTGCTGTGGTTTCAGGAGCTTCGGGGCTGGGTAAGCGCGGTGCAAGCCTGGTGTCAGCTGCCTGCAAGCCTTTCTTCCGCATCCTCACAGGGATCTGCCCCCGGGCCGTGGCTCCCAACCCTCTGGCCAAACAGGGGTCACACTGGGTGTGAGCCGGGTGTGAGGCTCCAGCTGGGTGTGGGGAGGGCAGGCCGGGCAACCAGCTCCACTTTGGGCTTGGGGGAAAGACAGGAGGAGAGTGAATTATAGCCCCTATCCCAGACTCTTCAAGTTCAGCAGTTTTCCCCAGGAGGCTGGTGGTGTGCCCACAAAGACCTGTCCTCATGCCATGCCATGTGTCCAGGAGCACGGAGGTCCCTGGACACACACAGCCAGTGCACCCCCAGGAGCAATCCCTGCTCAAATGGGACTCTTGCAATCAGCCTGTGACCACAGTGCCCAGCCCCCCCAGCCCCCGGGACACCGAGCAGGCAGTCAGCAGAGCCAGAGGAGGCCCTGGGCCGTGCCAGCCCCCGAGCTGTGCCCGGGATAGCCAGGAGACTGATGGACGGCTCAGGTCCAAATCAGGCCAGGAATGGAAGTAAAAACTGGGTGAGTGAGTTCCCATTGGTGGGAACCAACCCCATCCTACACTCAGGATGGGGGAGGGTCCATCCCATTGCTGCCAGCAGGACTCCAGCCAGACGATGGGCTGGATGACACCAGAGGGGCTGGGAGCTGCTGTCTCAACCAGAGCTGAGCCTTCCACCGTGACCCAAGGCAAGGAGATGCCCTTGAGCTGTGCTGCCCTCGGCACCTTCTCTTCATCCCTATGCCTAAGGCAGAGCTATTTTCCCTGAGGTAGCTGAGAGCCCCTGCTCCTCCATGGCTGCTGCCCACACAGGAGCCAGCAGCTTTCCATAAAGCCAAGGATCCATCTTCAACGTGGGGGAAGCCACAAAGTCCCCATGGTGCTGAACTCCTGCCCCGAAGGCACTGGAGGGCACTGCATGGCAGCTCCACACTGAACCCATCTGACCATGGGCACAGGAGCTGAGCAGAGTGTTCCAGTCTCCTCCTGCCCTCCTGCCCATTGCAGACCCACCATGTCACCACCAGGCAAGGGAATGGGCTGGGGACATCTCTCCACAGGGCACTGCTGCATCCATGCAGCTCAGCCCTCCACCCCAAAGCAGGGCAGCACCTCCAAAGCAGGGGGTGGACGGCCTTTTCTGCTGCCCGCTCCCTGCCTGCAAGCCACGGGGATCCAACCTTGTCATCTCACACAGGACCAAACCAAATGTTGAAACCTCAGACTTTCATTATTAATCATTCCTTTGCCTCTCTGTCGCTGCTGCTCTGCTTGCTTGCCAGCTGTAATCAGGTTTCAGATGGTTGTTAGTATTATTATTATTCCCCTGTGATGTTGTGCCAGAGGTTTGGGGTGGGTCCCCGTGTGCTCTTTCATAACACGTCCCTGGCCAGGTGTGGCTGTGTGAACGTGGGCACACGTGAGCTCCGGCTCCGCTGCACGTCCACCCCTCTGCCAAGGGGCAGCCCCTCTGCCAGGTCACCCTCAGCTTGTGGAGCCCACCTCTACCCCCGTGGGCCGTGTGGGCAGTGCCAGGCACTGGGTCCTTGCAGCTCTGCAGGGAGCGCAGCAGCTCCTAGGACATGGGGCCATGTGTGGATTCTCCTGCTGCTGCCCAGAGTCTGCGAGAGCAGGGAGCATCTCTCACCCGGGAGGGTGTCGGCCTGGCATCTGTCCCTGCTATGTCCTCGTGCCGTGTCTGTCAGCAGCAATTTGGGTCACCTTGACGGTCCGGACAGAGGAAAAGAGCCAGAGCTCGCCGGAGGCTGTGCTGGGACGGCAGCAGCTCCAGCACAGCGGCTCTCTCCAGCCACCCTGTGGCTGCTCGCTCCCAGCTCAAGCTCAGACGAGCCTCCAGCTCATCCCCCCACAGAGCCTGTGTCTGCTTGGGCTGCTCAGCTCTGGGGGTTGCAGAAAATTGCAATTCTAATTTGCATGCCCAAGTAGCTTTTCTTTCCTAGAGCAGTGGCTTTCTGGGAGGTTTTTTCCTGTGGCAATGCCAGACTGCCCTTTGTTAGGAGCGTTGCTGCTCTGGGGCAGGAGAGTAGATGGCTTAGAGCCCCTTCCAGTGACTAAAGGGGCTCCAAGAGAGCTGGAGGGGGATTTTGGACAAGGGCCTGGAGTGACAGGACAAGGGGGAATGGCTTCCCACTGACAGGGGCAAGGTTAGATGGGACATTGGGAAGGAATTCTTGTCTGTGAGGGTGGGGAGGCCCTGGCACAGGTTGCCCAGAGCATCTGTGGCTGCCCCATCCCTGGAAGTGTTGGCCAAGGCCAGGTTGGATGCGGCTTGGAGCAACCTGGTCTAGTGGAAGGTGTCCCTGCCCATGGCAGGGGGTGGAATGAGATATCTTTAAGATCCCTTCTAACCTAAGCCATTCCATGGTTCTATGATTAACACTGGGCCAGATGTTCCCTCTGCTTGTCCTCAAGCCCAGCAGAAGGGCCTGGTGCCAGCTCACCCCCCATGTGCAAGTCTGTCCTGAGGATTCTGGGCAAAGCAGAGGACCTGGCAAAACCTCCTTCCTCTCCTGGTTGAGACTGAGCCACAGACACAAAGGTCTTCTCTGTTCTCAAACCACCCAGGAAGGCTGAAACACCTGGAGAGAGTCTCTCAGCATCACCCACGCTGCCACCCCATCCTTGAACCACATACACCAGCAGCCACCCTGCCCATGGCACAGATCCAGCAGCCCTTGGAGGGCTGGCCAGCTCACTCCCAAAGCTTCAAAATCCCTGAGTATCCTCAAGACACGTGTGCCCACAGATGGAGGGATGAGCCAATGTGGCTGCAGATGGCCTGTGCCTCCTCCACACTGTGGCCCCCCCGTGCCCACACCCACCCAGGCAACCTGCAAGTGCCCGAACCAGAGATGCAGATAAGGCAGCTATTGGAATATCCTATAAATACCTACAGCCCTCTCTGCTGCTGGCACACTGGCACAACAGGGAGCCAGAGGCTCTCCAGGCCCTGGCAGAGCTCTGCCAGAGCTCTATCCGTGTCCAAAGGAGCCCAGTTCAGCAGGGTCTGGCAGTGTGGCTGTAGGGCAGGACAGGAAAGACAGAAGATGGGATTCCCCTGCTTGTATCTCAGCAGGGACATTGTCCCCGTGGTGCAGCACGGGGACCCGAGGAAGGGCTGGGTGTTGGTTGGCATTTCTTGGACAGTCTCCCATCTCCTGCTTCTCCAGCACACCCAGAGCAGGATAGGCAGGGAGAGGAGCCAGCTCAGGGGGGCTGAGGCCGCCGGGCAGGGGCCAGCCCGAGTTACTGGGACAGCTGCAGCTTAAACTGCAGCCAGGAGGGATCAAGGGTGGACACTCACAAAAGTTTTTGCGTGCAGGAAGATGAAGGGTGGGAAGAGGTCCCCACTGTAGTGTGGGCTACTGGCTGGGCTCCTCCAGTTATGCAATGGATGAGAGATCAACCTATAAGTCCAACACATAGAATCATGGAATTGTTTAGATTGGAAAAGGCCTCTAGGATTATCAAGTCCAACTACTACCCCAGCACTGCCAAGGCCACCACTAAACCATGTCCCCAAGTTCCACATGGCTTTTAAATCCCTCCAAGGATGGGGACTCCACCTCTGCCCTGGGCAGCGCCTGACCACCCTTCCAGTGAAGAAATTTTCCCAAATATCCAATCTAAACCTTGCCTGGCACAGCTTGAGGCCATTTCTTCTTGTTCTGTCTCTTGTTCCCTGGGAGCAGAGCCCGATCCCCCCCTGCTCTCCCATCTTGTCAGGGAGTTGCAGAGCCAGAAGGTCCCCCCTGAGCCTCCTTTTCTCCAGGCTGAGCCCCCCCAGCTCCCTCAGCCATTCCCATAGGACCACCACAAACTGCCATGGCCAGAGGAATATACAGAGGAATATACCCAAGAGGGAAATGGCCTGGGTTAGGTGGGAATTTCGGGAAGGAGGGGGCTGTTGGGACGTGGAGTCAGGCTGGGACAAGTGCAACAACACAGGTACCAGGCTCTGGAAGGGCTGGGAACACTGGCCCCAGTGAGTGCCACGGCATGGCGGGTGCTGGGTCTGCTCGGTGCCAGGGAAGTGTGGCTGTGCTGAGACAGCTGCCTGGGGAAGCCAGAGGCAGCGGGAGCTGAGGCAGCGCCGGCAGCATGCAGGGAGCAGGCAGCGATACCAACCTGTGGCCGAGGAGCCCAGGGTGCGTCCGGGGTAAGCTGTTAGCAGGGGACACGGGGAGAGAGAAAAGGAAATGTGAGTCCAAGGAGGGAGGCAGCAGCCTGGGTCTGGCCCAGGACAAGGAGGGAGCTGACGGCCACATTCCCAGCAGGAGAGATGGAGTTACAGCCTGTGAGCGACCTGCAGCTCCCAGAATAAGCGCTGAACTCATCTTCCTGCACGACGGGGATGTGGCTTGGGGTGTCCTGCACCCCAACCCTGTGCTGCTCAGAGGGTTATTGCCTTCCCCAGAGGTGTTCATTGAGCACACGGAGCCCAGCCAGCCAGGGCTAGGACAGCCACCAACCTGGCAAATGTCCCGGGGTCATCTGTACCCCACCCCCCTGGCTGGTGATGGCAACCGGGAGGTCATTCCTTACAGGGGGACACTTGCTAATTAGCACATATCAGTAATTAGGTCCACCAGCATGCACCACAACCTGGCATGACCTCACAGCAAGCTTCCCTTTGCCGGACTGGGAGATTCCCTGACCCTCAGCTAGGGACAGTCCCTCCAAGCACACAGTTGGACCCAGCTGGAGCGTGCCTGCATCCACGTGGGATGACTGAGCGGAGAGGCGGGAGGGTGGCAGGCAGGGAGAAGGAGATGGCATCTGCCAGGCTTAAGCAGAGGGTGTGTGGGAGCTCTCTGGGATGCACCCTGACAATTCAGAATTGATGGTGACAGTCACAACTCCCCCAGGACAGGTGACACTCAATTCCATGGGTGTTTTCACATGTTGTGGGGAGCAGAGGGGCTCCTTGGATTACACTGCTGTGAACAGAGCCGATGGGAAGGGAGACAAAATGGAAGGCTGCTGTGTAATGGAGGGGCGAGGGTGCCTGCGATGGCACCCCTCTATATTGGCTTACAGCTCCAAAGGTCACACATATTCCGTGACAGTCCTGCCTTGCTGCTCTCCCAGCTGTCCCACTCTTCCCAGCCAGCTGAGCCAGCAGCTCTGCAACCTCCAGCCTCCCCCTTCTTATGGGTGGGCACAGGGGTGGGGGCATCTCCCTCCCTGCAGGGACACCAGTGACGGAATGAACCCGCTCGGGACAGGGGCACCATGCAGAGGAAGGGCTGAGAGGGCTCCCAGGGCGTCCTCACCCTCCCTGCAAGGTCAAGAGGGCTCCCTGGGCCAACCCTGTAACTAATGTGCAGGTTTCTCTAATTACACTGCTAATGAGGGACTGGGACAAGCTGGATCTGTGGGTATGAAAGGCAAACTGCTGAGCTGGAGGTTTCCAGGATGGGGTTGTGGGTGCCAGGGTATGGCTGGGCTGTCAGAGATCCTTCAAGGAGTTTGGTGGCCACTGAAATATTTTGGAGGTGAGGTTGTCTCACAGCTGAGCCAAGGACTGCAGGCAAGGCAGCATCCCTGTGCCCTGCCCTGGGGCAGCGCTGGGGCAGCATCTGCACCATAATGGTGCCGTGAAGGGCACAGGGGTGTGTGCTGGGGGCTGACCCGAGAACTGTCAGCCCAAGGGGTGGCTCTTCCTCATGGTGAGGTGGAACAGACCACGGAGCATTGAGGTGAGGCTGTGAGGCACACCAGGACCTGCTGTCTGAGGTGAGTCCTGCTCGAGAGCTGGGTTTGAGAGGGGCTGGGAAAACACAAGGGTTAGTGGTTGTTTCCTCGGGAGCTGAGAGGGAGAAAGGCAGCGGGAACCCGAGAAACAACTGCTTCCTCCCCAAAAGGGAGCAGAGAGGTGGCTGCTTGGGCATGGGATGTATGAAGGGCAGGGTTGGATGCCCTGAGGGCTGGAACTGAGGCTGGGGGCTGTGTCCTCTGGCTGTGAACAGCAAAGTGAGGGTTAGAGCCCACCAACTGCCCGTGTAACCCCAGTTGTCCTCCTAAACTGTGTCCCAGGTTGAGTTGACAGCAAATGCCACCAACAGGGACCAGAGCACCTTGGAGAGGAGTCTGGGATGTTGCTGGACCAGTGAGCTCCAGGATGGAGACAGGAGCAGGCTGTGGGGGTGCATGCTGGGATGCCAGCCCTGTGTTCCTGGTGCTCCTTTCCCAGGCATGTGGCAGTGTTGTGCTGGCTGTGCCAGGGGACAATCCAGCAGCTGTGGGGTGACAGTCAGGCTGCAGCAGGACGTGTTGCTGTGACCCTCAGTTACTCTCCCACATGGCAAGTGAGTCGTGGTCCCCAGCCACTGGCACCAGCATGGAGCAAGGCAGGTGAGGGTACAGCTCATGTTCTATGAGACCCACTCCTTCCAGAGTCCCGTGGCTGGGTGGTGGGTGATGTCCAGCATGCTCTGTGTCTTGAGGGGACAGGATCTGGGCTGGTGGTGAGGACTGTACAGCCCTGTCCCTGCCCCATGGGCTCCCTGTGCTCCCCACTGGCTCCGTGCTGGAGATGGGCTGGCTGGGGAGGGAGGTGTTCAAGCCTGTTTATGGAATGTCTGACTCAGGTTTAGGAGCTGCAGCGAGGATGCTTGGAAAACAGGGGTTCTGCCCTACAGGGATGTATCCCAGGGGTTTGTCCAGCTGAATGTAGGACCTCTGTGCTGGTGGAGCAAGTCCAGCTGTAAAAGGCAGATCTGTGGGGAGGGTGTACCCTGGTCCTGCCTCACCAGGACAGAGGGCGTGGCTTCAGGTGGTTGGGCCTGGAAAGCTGGGGATGCAGGCAGAGCTGCAGGACATGGAGGACAGCTTGAGGACCTTGGCAGGGGGTGGATGTGGGCATGAAGCCCTGGGTCACCAGCAGCAGGGACTCCAGCATCCCCTGCATGATAAGAGGACATCTGGCCTTGGCTCAGGACAGGGGCTGGGTACGGGTTCATAGGAGAGCTACCCCAGTGAACAGGGACCTCAGACGTAGGATTGAGCCCTCTGTGCTTGGAAAGTGAGGCAGCTTGTAGTCACAAGAGCTTTTTATACCTTGTGAGCCTCTTGGGGCAGGGTTTCCTCTTCTGGAGGGACACGTGTGTGGCTGAGCTCAGCCCACACCATGCCAGGGGCCACAGGGACCTGCTCACCCATCCAACGTGCCTGAGATTGCCGAGGGGTGGAAACTCCAACGCTCAGGATGAGTGAAGGCTGTGGAGCTTGAGGAACACCGTGCCCACATGGCTGCATCCTGTACCCATCAGGAAGGATGCCAGCTCCAGCCACCCCCAGAAGGCTCATCCCCAGCCTTGAGAGATCCTGAGCTTCCTTGCCAGGGCTGTTTCATTGGGCCGTGATCTCTGCTTGGCAGGGGGACAGGGCATTGATGTTGAGCAGGTGGGGGACCCAGGGCAGGCAGGGCTCAATGCTCAGCCCACACAGATGGCCCTGACAGCAGATGGGCTAAGGCAGATGCAGGAAACCCCGCCACTGGGTTCACTGGGGCATGGCCTCTAAGCCCAGCATGTGCATGGGCTTCTTGGGAAGCTGCAAAGGAAGACACACTATCCGAGGCTTTCCATGATCTGCTCTCTGCGCTGTTATCTGCATCCCAGGGACCTGGTGGTGCTGGAGACCCCAGTGCCCGTGGCATTACCTGTGATCTCGTGCTGCCTCAGCTCGTTGTATCTGTAGGAGTGCTCCAGGGGCTTGATGGAGGAGTGGTAGATCTTCCTCAGCCGCTGCAGTACTCCTGGGGGTAAAACATGGGCAGGTGAAAGGCAAACCCCACGGCCCAGGGGGAGTCCCTCCCTGGGGCATTCCCTGCAGGAGGGACATTCCTTGCAGGTCCTGAGGGTGGCTCAACTGTGGATCAAGAGACTTGGCTCACAGCTGAAATCTTGGCCAAACTGATCCCATTCACACATTTTGCCCAGAGAAGCTGTGGCTGCCCCATGCCTGGAAGTGTTCAAGGTCAGGATGGATAGGCCTTGGAGCAACCTGGGCTAGTGAAAGGTATCCCTGCCCACGGCAAGGGTTTGGAATGGGATGCTCTTCAAGGTCTCTCCCAATCCAAATCATTTTAAGATTCTACAGTTTTGATGCCTGCTCATGTTTCCTGCTGGGCACTGTCCCCATCTGCTGCCAGCAGCTGATGGAAGGAACATCCCTTCTAAGTGCTGTTTAGCACTCAACACCCACGATCCCAAAAACCCCTCCACCAATGTGCCAGGGCTCCCTGGCATGGCCCTTAAACTGCTCACTGGAAAAAAAGGAGGACCTTTTTCTACAGTATCTCTTATCACTGTCTTACCAGCCCAGACCACTCACGGGGCCTGCAGAAGAAATCCTTAGAGTAGCAAAACCCCAAAAATAATTGGAATAAAAATCCCAGCCCTTTGTTATGAGCTGCCCCAGGTTTCTCTGGGCAGAGATGTGTCTGATTCGCCAACTGCATCTTCCAGCCTCTCTACCCTCCTAATTCTTGCACACCCATGGGACTGTCTTTAAAATACCCAAAATATGCTAACCCCAGAGCAGCCAAAGGGCAGTTATTGAAGATGTGGCATTACTGGACCTGGAAGAAGGAAGGTTAAAATCAAAACACTCTAGGGAAGGAAAATCCCCTCCATGCTCTTAGTGCAGGGTGGTGAGGAGCCTGTCCTGCAGGGATGGTGTGGGCTGAAGGAGCAGGGTGTGCATGGCTCCCTCACCTGAGACATCATCGGCAGGTTTTTCCTCGTTCAGCTTGAGGGTGTTCTCCAAGTGGGACCGGTCACGCTTGGTGGGCTCGCTGGCATCTTCAACCTCTTCTGGAGGAGAAAAGCGAGAGACCTGTTACTGCTGGAGGGGAGAACGCACACAGCAGCTCACGCAAGTGACCGCTGGGGAGAGGGCGTGGGGAGCACACACCCCCTGAGCTGGTGGCGTGGGGATGCACACACACCCCCCGAGCCCGCGGGCGCGCCGTGCACCGCAGCAGCCGCTGTCACCCTGGGCATGCCGCGTGCCTTCCCTGCTGCACAGGCTCCTGGAGGCTGCCAGGGCTGTGCCTGCTGGGGGAAGCATAGTGGGCAACTGCTTGGCTCCGAGGAGGGGCCGGCCGCTCCCGGGGAATGCGAAGGACGTGCCTGGGAGGTACTCCCGGGGTTGGGACGCGGAACGAGCGCGTGGCAGCTGCTGCCCGACGGGGCCCCGGCGCTTCCCCCGGCGGCTGTAGCTCCCCGGGGGCTCAGCCTCGAGTGCAGACTCTACGCTGACATCTCTCTTTGCCCATTCCCCCCCAAAACTATACATTGAGCCGGGATTCACGAGGCTGGGGCTGGCTCTGGCTCCTGGGGGACGGCCCAGCCTGACACGTCCTGGCTGCCTCACCTTTGCCAGCAGGGCCATTCCCTCCCAGTTCTCCCACCTCTGCCTCCATATCACCCTGGAGCCCTCTGCGTGGTGCCCTGTGCCTTGCGGCTCCGTCCCAGATGAGGGAGCATGAAGCAGCTGCCTCCATCCAGGGAAGGCACCTCAGTGTCCCCAAAACTTGGAGACAGAGGTGTCCTCACCATGGAGGTGCTGGCACACCAACAGCCTCCAAGAGCTTTTCAGCAAGGGGAGCTGGGTTGGGCTGTAATGGGGGTTTGGGGACAGGGCTGGGGACACCAGGGCCAAGGGGGGCACCACCAAGCCATGGGACTGTGTTGAGCATCTACAGAGCATTGGGCTGAGGAAGACCTTTTGACTTGCCAAGTGAAGCCACAGAGACCAAACTGGGCTTGCCTTTTGGGAAAAATGGGAGGTTTTTTGAGCTGGCACGTTAGTAGATGAAAGAGAAAAAAAGAGTCAGCTGGGTCCGAAGGTCGCTGCCCAACCTGTGGGCCAAAGTCTACAAGTATTTCTAGGAAATCATGGTGGGGGGTGTCCCTTTTCCTTAGTTAGCCTTTCACTGATTGAGCAGGGCCAGTGCATTGATAACTCATTGGCCTGGATTAGCTCTTCACACCTTCCCTATGAGCCAAGAGCTGGTGGAGAAGAGACCCACCATCCCGGGAGCATCCTGCCCCTGCACCGAGCTGAGGGTCCGGAGGACTCTGCAGGTGGAGAATAAAGAGCCTTTAAGATGTCTGTGGGTGCTGGAAGGGGCCTGGGGCTTAGAAATCTTATCCATGTCCACATCCCTGGGAAGACATCATGGCCTTAAAGTGGAGCGAGGGGAACATCAGCCAGGTTTGGTACTGCTGTGCCGAGCGCCCGCACGACGGGCACCTGCGGGCTCCTGCTGCGCCCTGGCTGCCCACGGCTGTGTTAGGGGCAGGTGGGGAAGCACAAGCGTTAGGACAGGGCCATGCACTAGGCGAGGTTTAATGTGCCAAGCTCAGCTCCACCGGGGTCGATGGTAGGTCACTCTCGCCGCTAGAGCACACCCACAAGAAAAGATTCCAACCTATCTGGCTGTGCTGGGGCTCGGCAGCAGCTGGGGGGGTGATGGGGACCTCTGTTTCTGCCAGTGGGGGATTGTCTGCAGGGGGGTCTTCTGCCACTGCTGGGGGGTCTTCTTTTGCTGGTGGGTCTTCCACTGCTGGTGGTGGATCTGCTGCTGGCGGGTCTTCTTCTTCGTCCTCACAGGGTGGGTGATGGCAGCTGGCAGGGCCATTCCTGGCTTCTCCCATGCCAGCAGCTGCTGGTTTGCCATGGCTCTCTTTGTGGGAAGTGCTGGCTGCTTCCTTGTCACCCTCTTCACTTTCATTCTCTGACCTCTCACCATCTTCCTCAGATTCTTTCTCCTCCTTAGGATCTCCCTCCTCCTCAGACTCTCCCTTGCCTCCATCTTCCTCAGATGCCCTGTGTTGACCTTTGTCAGACTCTCCTTGCTCATCATCTTCCTCTGAGCTCTGCTCATCCCCTTCTTCTCCCCCCTCCAGAGCAGACGCTCCTCTTGGCTCCTCTGTTTCCTCTTCCCCAGGCTGCCCTTGCTCCTCAGAGCCTCCTTTCTCCATGCCAGGCTCCTCATCCTCCCAGGCATGGTTGGCAACTTGTGTGCCAGACCCGTGGATCCCTCTGTGATGCGCTGCCTTGGCATCCTCCCCTGGGCTCTGTCCCTCCTGGCCCTTCTCCTCGGTGGTCTCCTCTGTCCGGCTGTCCCCTGGCCCCAGGCCCCTGTTCAGGCTCCACGCCGGTTCTTCCTCCCCCTCTCCACGTCCCTCCTCAGCGGTGCCGGGCAAGGAGGCGTTGGCAGTGCCACTGTCTTGCTCCTCCTCAGGGCTGCCATCAGCCACCTTCTCCTCCAGCCGGGGCTCTGTGGCTGGCAGGGGGCTTTCGGCAGCACCGTGGTCCGTGCCGGGGGCGCGCGGCTCTAAACGATGAGAACAGCTCGGTCAGTCTCACCCGCGCCGGCACGCGGCTACTGGGGCACCCACCGCCCCCTGCCAGCACGGGGGGCCCTGAGGGAGGAGTTGTGGCTGTTACCAAGAGGTTTAAACTCATCCCCAAACCTTTTCTAGACCCAGCTCAATTTTCTGTCCCCGTCGCAAGAAGTTGGGCCCAAAGATGTGTTTGTGGGGCGCAAAGCCGAGCTGGCAGGGAGCTCTGTGGCTGCTGGCTGGGGCTGCCACCCACCACAAAGCACTGCGGGAAGGTGGCAAAGCAGCCCTAAAAAAACACAGGGGAAAGGAGTAAAAATAACAGTTCTGACAGGGGCTGTGGGCACTTGGCAGGTTAAAAGGGTCCTTCCCCAGCCCTGACTCGGGAGAGCATCACACCAGCCATGGTGAGTGGCAGGGTGAGAGGGAGGAGGAGGAGGAAGGAGCTTCCTGGCTCAAGGGGCTTCCCAGCACGGGGTCCTGCCTTTCCACAGGCAGGGACTGACCCCGGCTGCAGGGCTTGGGAGCTATTTATTGTGAGTGTCCCTTCACTAGGAAAGCATCTGCCTCGCCGTGCCGCTGGCGGGGACACAATGAGTTTGTTCTGTGGCCCGGGAGAATCCATCCGTATTTTCCATAGGCTCCAACTGCAATTTAACATTAGTCAACGGGTGCCAAAAATAAAAGATCATGGCTATACTGTCTCCATTACAAACAGTTGCTGCTAGTCTAAATAATCCCCCCAAACGCCCAGTGCCAGGGGAGCATTTCAGAGGAAAGTAATTCCTTTGTACACCAGCTGGCAAGCAGATGCCAAGCAAGAAAAAATACCGTCTCCACCCAGGCTGCGGGAGGAGAGCGGGCAGTGCTGGGCACAGGCAGCCCTCTGCTCCAGCTCCCACGCCGTGTCCGTGCAGGAGCCGTGGGACAGTGTCCAGTGGAGCATCAGCAGGACCTCAGCAAAGCTGGGGCACGGTGGCTGAGTACGGGAGGCTCAGGGCTGGGAGCAGCACAGTGCCAGCCCCAGAGCACTCAGCCCAGTTTGCCCTGGCTGGGATGCTGGGTGGGTGGTTGTATCCCCATTGTGCCCGTGGGGCTGTTATCTGGGATCGGGTCGCACTGGGAGGCTCGTGCCATGCCAGCAGCGGGCACTGGGAAGGACAGGCTGCCCCCAGCCTGCCCGCATTCCCAGCGGCTCTCGGCTCCTCACTGTGCCCAGACCGGATGCGTGGGTCACCCTGTCCCTGCCCTCACTGACCTCCCTGTCCTTTGCTGGCACACGGCTTGCAGGTGCATCTGGGCTACCAGTTCAGCTCCCAGATGGAAGGAAGATGGGTGGTGGGCAGCTCCCACCCTCCTCCCTCCTCCCTCCTGCCCTTGTCTTTCAGGCAGCACCTTCCCCTGGGACCCTGCAGGTGCTGCTTGAAGGGGAACATCTTAGGTTTGACCTGCAAAACCCTGGGTGGCTGAGGGCCAACATGCCCCTGCCTGGCCCTGATGGTCTGGGAACCAGCCTGGGTCACTGGAGGGTCCTCTAATCTGATGGGAATGGGGATATTGTAAGCTTGGGCCCAAAATAGCTGCCGACCTGGAGGGCTGGAAGAGGAGTGATGGTCAAAGTGGAGAAGGGGGGCAGGACCAGGCAGAGGAGACCCTGCATGTCCTGAGGGCTTTGTCTGGAGTCTGTGTGTCTCCTCTGACCCAGAGGGACCATCACCCACCATGGCCAGGTGCAACTGCAAACCGAGTGCCCACCACCAGCCATCCCTTGCAGGGAAAGGGAAATATCCCCCAGGCGCTCCGATGGGGATGTTCCTGCCAGTGTGCTGGTCATGGGCTTTTTGTCCTGTGACCTTGAATGTCTTACACAAAGTCCCTGTCCCCTCTGCACCTCCTGTTTCCCCTACATGGTCTCCCAGTCCCTGGTGGGGTGAGTTGTGCTGACCTGCAGATGGCCGGGCAACGAGCGTGAAATGGGCCGAAGGTTACGGGCTTAACACCCTCCGTGCACCCGCCGGGGGCTAAAAATAGGGCAGCAGCAACTGTACGTGGGGATCAGGAGGAGCAGTGGTGAAGCCCCAGCCCCCTCGGCCGCTGGCCCCGGCCCCTCACCCTGCTGTCAGCCAAGGGTGACGTCCACCCCTGGGGGCCCCCGTGGGCTCCGGGAGGGGACAGCCACGGTGTAAAGTGACACCGGGGCTCCCTGTGTTCACACCTTGCATTGTGCCAAGCAGATGGGTGGCTTGGGAGAGGAGCCCTCGCCCTGCTCCCCTCAGGGACCTGACCTCCCAGAGGATCCTTGTCCTGCACTGCCCCTGCCACCCCCAATCTTGTCCTGGGGGGCTGTCAGCTGCCTGGGGACCCTTTTCCCGGCAGTGACAGCAGGGATGGAGAGCTCACAATGGGACTCTGTGTGCCACAGGGTGCCACAGCTTGTTTGCACCCAGGAAAAGCCCATGAGGGAAGGATAGGGATGGCTGCTGGAGGCTGAACATCACGGAGTCCCCTCCATCCCTGCACGGGCACGTACAGAACGGCACAGACCTGGTGCCGAAACGGATCCTCCAGGAGGACAGTGAGGAGGGACTGATGGGCACAGGTGGCCCTGGAGGGACACTCTCCCCCTCCAGCAGAAATCAGAGCCTCGAGCGTGGGGCCGGTGATGGCAGGGAATGGCTTTTCACACGCCCCCTTCCCCTGCCTGGATCCCAGCCCCTGCAGCCCTGGGGTATTATCCACTGGCTCCTGCTAGTCCTGTACTCCCCACATCCTCCCTGTGGGATCCTGGGGGGACCTTGCACTGTCCATCCCTGCCTTTGTTCTGAAAAAGCTCTTTGAAACCTCGTGGAGAATGACTGGGCACAAAGTCTGGGACTTCCTGGGATTTTCCACCTGGACCTGCTGCAGATCCCCCCCCTTTTCCACAAGACCCCATTTCATGATGATGTCCTTGCCCACGGGGCTCTGTGAGGTCCCCATGGCTTCCACTTGGGATTGAACCCCTGGTGCTCCTCTGGCTTGTGGCCCAGCACCAGTTTGGAGCCAGCCAGGCCAACACCTTCAGAGGGAAGTGTCCCACAAGGGCTCAGGCAGCCCAGAGGACACAAGACCCTTGTGCACCCCAAAACCCAGGATGCCCAGACACATCATCACATCCCAGAGGCTTCATGATCCCAAAACACCAGCATAAGGCAAATATATTCCAGTTTTTTCAACGCAGAGAGAGGTCTAGGAAACAGCTTTGTCAGACTAATTGGCCTCATCTGTGCAGGAGATTTTAAGTTTAGTCGAAAAAAGTTATAAGTTGATTTGATTTCCATAAAGAGTTGGATAGAACCGCATGATATTTTGATTAGAAAATGGTAAAAAAACCTTGCCAGGATCTACCAAAGGGATTAAAACCAGGCTTGAAGCTTTCTAAATATAGAGATGAAAATGAGGAATCAATGCTGCGGGGTGTTTATTCCAGTCTCCCCACCCTAAAGATTTGGAAGGAACCCTGAACCCCTGACTTGCAGAAGACAGGAAGATGAGGGAGGTGGGAGATGAAGCACCCGCTGCTTCCTGGCCGAGGAGATCTGGGTCTGTCGGTGAGAAGACAGCCCGGAAGCATCAGGTGTTTTGGCACAGGCAGATGTCACGCTGTACATCGAGGAACACCAACCCTTGCAGGGTCTGCAGCCCAGGGAAATGCTGAGGGACCTGAGGGACATGCTGTGGCACAGCTGGGGATGGAGGAGGGACTTCCAAGGTGTCACACTGGGCCTGTCCCCTGGCCTCCAACCACAGGAGGCTTCACCAACCCATCCCAGGAGTGTCCCCTGAGGAACACGCTCCATGCACTCAGGGCAAGCCTTCCTCAGTGAAGGAAGGCTCCCCATCCCTCTTTGGGTCATCCCAAGCATTCTTGGTCACCTGGGCAGCCCTTGGACTTGCCAAACTGGACTCTAATGCACGATGACCTGTTTTCCCAAAGGATCCTCAAAGCCATGGGAATATCTGGGCAGACACTGCCTGGTGGAGCCAAGCAGGGATACTCAGCCCTGGGGGTCTCACCCGGCAGCAAGGGGGACTCCAGCACAGGGACAGGGTCACACAGCTCTGAGCCCTGTCCCATGGCATGCCCCATGTGTGGGGAGGGCTGACCCATGTGCCTGGCTGGCACCAGGGCTGTGCTGGCACTGCCAACGCCCCATCCTGGCTCGGGGTGCCCGCCCAGAGCCTCCCCGGCCCCTCCGGCAGCCCCCACTGGCACACGGGCTCACGGCTTCCTCCAGCTATCACTTACAGGGGAAATGTCCCCGTGGGCTGAAAATAGCCCAGCAGAGCCCTGCTATTCCTGCAGAGCCCAGGGAACAGGCAATTCCATGAATGATCTGGTCACCCCGACCTGCTGCCGAGCTGAGGTTTTGACACCCCGGGTCGGTGAGTGGGACATGGTGGGAATGTGGAAAGAGTGTTTTCCCTGGGCACAGCACAGCCCTCCCAGACCAGTGCCACCTCACAGAGACCTGCTGGTGTCCCTGTGCCATCAAGGCCATGCACAGGTGAGCCTTCTTGCTCAACTGAGGCAAAGGTGGCTGATGGAGAGGGTGTCCCAGCACAGCCAACCTGCCCAACATCTGCTTTGGTTTGTTCAACCAAACAGCTTGGGAGTGAGATGGGGCACCCACAGGGACCAGGGTCTCCTCCAGGTGTGGCACCAGGGGTGTGACAGGGATGCAGGCGGCACAAGCACCCAAAATCCATGGGTGCCTAATGCACCCCAAGCCCCTTGTCTCACTGCAGCCACCCAACGCCAGTGGTGTCCATGGCTGTGCCAGCGCTGGGGAGTGGAGTGAGTCCAGGGGGGTGTCACTGGGACACGGCTGTCCCCACCTCTGGGGACGCTGGTTATCATGGGCAGCATTGGCCTGGGATGGTCAGGGGGGGGGTTCTCCATGGGTACTGTGCCTGGGTCCCACAGTCCCACTCCCGAGATGTTCTGTCCTGGGAGGTGGGGCCCACCGTGAAGTGACACATTCCAGATGGTGGAGGACACCCCAAGGTGACACATTCCATGAGATGGCATATACCCCAAGGTGACATGTCCTGGGTGATAGGGAACAGCCCAAGATGCCATGAGGATGTGGTGATGGAGCTCATCCCGAGGTGACCCGGCTGATGAGGCTGAGGCAGGATGAGGACCAGGCTGATGAGGCTGAGGCGGGATGAGGACCCCCAGGGTGATGGCCCATGCTTGCTGTCTGTGCAGCCCCACAGTGCCTTGCAGGAGGACACCTTCATGCCACGGCTTTCCCCAATCCCCCTCCCAGCTTGAAGGTGGTGATGGCATTGCCATCCCACTCAAATCTGTGCTGGCTGTGGGGCCAAAGGCTCCCCAGGGCAAAGCTGCCAAGCGTGGTGTCTGGGCACTGCCCTGCCAGCATCCATGTGGCCCATTCCCAGTGGCCACAGGGGTCACCCGGCCTGGGATGGCCGAGCTCTGCCCGAGGTGTGAGTGCAGGAGGAGGAGACCTTCCTGCAGGCAGGAGTGGATGGAGCAGTGGGTGAGTGCCCTCAGCACGAGCCACCTGCAGTGGGTGCTCGTCCCTGCTGGGGCTTCTGGCCATACTGGGGAGCTTTGCCAGCCCTGGCCACATGGGCCAAGGGTCATTTTGACTGGGACTGTAGGAGCGCAGGCACAGGGCAGTTCCCACACCTGGCCTCTGGGAATGGTGACAGGGTCCAAGTGGCCCCAGGCATCACTAAATCCCGAGGACCACGCCTTGCCATGACACCTCAATGAAGGCCTTGGTTCCCCATTGGACTCCCCCACCCTTCTCTTCACCAAACAGGGGATGAATGGAAAGACATGGCTTAGAAACAGAAGAAACATCCCCCACAAGCCACTTCCTGCACCCCAAAGGACCTGGGTCCAAGAGCCTGGCTTGGCGCCAAAGGAAAAACAAAACTCATCCTGCAGATCCCACCAGTCCCTGTGGAGCAGAACCATGGGCAGGTGCCACTGCTTACAGCTTTTTTCCAAACCTACAGGATCAGAATAAATGATGGGACCTCACAATAAGCAGGAGATGCCAAGTGTGGGGACTTGGGGGGCTTCAGCCACCCCTTGGGGACCCCAGGGGCCTCCTTTGAGAGGGCCATGCCAGCCTCCATGCCAGCCTCAGCACAACCAAGACCTGGGCTGGTGGTCACCCACCATGGTGACAGCCCCCAGATGTCCCACAGGGCCACCAGCCCAGCCAGAGGTGCCACCTGCCACCAGCTATGCCCACAGAGGTCCTTTCCAACCCCCACCCACAGGCCTGACCGGTGGCCCCATGGAGGTCACCCCAGCACTGTCGGGGTGTGTCACTGGCCCCCAAGCCCATTCATTCCCAAGAATGGCCCAAGATGCCCTTAAAAGGCCAGAACTCGGCGGGGCGGGGGGTGCCGGGTGCTGGAAGGCGGCAGCTGCGGGTGCTCGAGCGCGGGGCTGCGGCGGCGCGGGGCGGGGGGGGCGGCCGGGGGGGCTGCAGGGAGCGCAGTGTCCCCTTACACGGCTGTTTCCATACATAGCCGCCCCCCTCTCCCGGCTGCGCGGCCGCCGGAGCCCGGCCAGGCAGAGAACCAGCCCAAATTAACTCAAGGGCAAGCAAGGGTACCGGCGATGCCGCCCCACCACGCGGCCCCAGGGACACCCGGCCGCGGATCGGGGTGCTGAGCGGGGATGGGACAGCCCGGGGAAGGGGGGCCGGGGTCATCAGAGATCCCCAGAGCCCTGAAAGCCCCCCCCCAAGTCCTCACAGTCCAAAATCAAGCCACCATGGCACCCACAGGTGACACTGCCCCCAGGGCATGGTAGCAGCAGCACAGCCCGTGCGCCCACCTTGACTCCATAGGAGGGACCCCAGTCTGCACCCCCCGCCATCCCCTCCTGTCCCTGGCCCCCCAGCACGTTTTGGGGTGACTCTGCAGCCCTGGCAGAGCTGCCAGGGAGCCCAACCGGCTGTACCCCTGCCGCCCTGCCCTGCTCCCAGCACTTGGGGACAGGCTGAGCTCACCGGGCACCCCAGAGCCTCATCTGCACCCTCAGCCCCACAGGCACCCACAGTTCTACCTGGACCTGCAGCCCCACAGGTACCTGCAACCCTGCAGGGCACCCACAGACCTGCACAGGCACCTGCAGCCCTGTGGGGACCCCACAGCCTCCTTGGGGACCCCCAGCTCCATGGGCACCTGCAGCCTCATAGACCCACAGCTCCATGGGATCAAACATCCCTATGGGGACCCACAGCCCTGTGAGGACCTCATAGCCCTGCAGGAACTCACAGTCCCATTGGGACCCACAGCCCCATGGGATCCCCACAGACACCAACAGCCCCATGGGGACCCTACAGCCCCACAGGCACCCACAGCCCTGCAGGGACCCTCAGCCCCATGGAGTCCCCACAGCCCCATGAGGACCCCACAACCCCATGAGTTCCCCAAAGCCCCATGGGGTGCCCACAGCTCCAAGGGCAGCCACAGCCCCACGGGGACCCCATAACTGCATGGGCACCCACAGCTCCATGGGGACCCCATAACCCCACGGGCACCCAGAGCCCCACAGGTCCCCACAGCCCCGTGGGGTCTCCGCAGTCCCACGGGGTCTCCGCAGCCCCAAGGGCACCTGCAGCCCTGTGGGGACCCCATAGCCCTGCCAGCTCCCACAGCCCCAGGGGCACCCCCAGCCCCCGGGGGTGCCCCCAGCCCCCAGCAGCCCCCCAGGCCGGTGTGTGGCTGTACCTGCGGTGCTGAGGAGCAGGAGCGAGGCCACGCAGCAGCAGAGCAGGTTGAGACCCTTCATGGTGGCTGCCAGGAGCTCCCTGACGCTCGCTGCCTCTATTTATACGGCGTCGGCGCGGGGCAGGGCAGGCAGGGCAGGCAGGGCAGGCAGCTGCCCGCACAGATGCTGCCGCTGCCGTTCTTCCGCTCCCAGGGGCCCTCCCTGGGAATGGGGACAGGGACGGGGATGGGGCACAGGGGCAGGACTGCAGCGCTGGGAATGGCTCATGTCGGGGATGCGATGGCACAGGACACCTCCTGGCGTGGGGTCCCTGGGGTGGCACTGCCCATGTGGGGTCACTGTCCCTGTCACAGTGTCCTGCTGGCGTGGTGTAGCGGAGCTCCTTGGGCTGCCTCAGCTCCCGCAGCCCCTTTTGGGCTGGAGCAGGATTTATGGAAGGGAAGTGCTGAGCAGCACAGCACTGCAGTGTCCCCGAAGGGGGGTGTCCCCAAGCACCTCGTCCTGGGCTGATTTGATGTCCCCTCAAGCCACCACAGGTCACAACTCCAGGTGATGCCACACACCCCATAGGCAAGGCATGTCCCTTCCACCCTGACAGTGCCCCCACTGTCACTGGCACTGTGCTGGCAGCGTGGCATGGTGGGCAGTGTCCCCTCCCCACAGCCAGAGGCACAGGGTCACCCTCGCTTGTAGGGAAAAGCCACCCAGTGTGTCCCCAAAGTCTGGCTGTAGCAGAGGGGCCACTGGGCTCCATCACTGCAGGAGCCACGTCTGGGGGGCTGTGACCCAGCTTTTCCTCGGGGAAGAGGCCGAGTGTGGGAGCAGAGGGAGCCCCTGACCCTGAGATGGGGGTGGGAGGGAGGGGGTGATGGTAGGGAGCAGGTAAGACCTAGCCCTTAGCTGGACACCATGGATGGCCACAGCATGGAGGGGGAGTGGGAGAGACCCACAGCTATGGGGGGATGCAGAGAGGTGGGAAAAAGGGGTGCCCCCCCAAAAAAAAAGCCACAGAGAGAGATGGGTACCTCCCACATCCTAGTACAGGGACACCAGAGGTACCATCCCTGAGTCAGGGGGAACACCGACCCCACCCCAGCTGTGTGGCCTTATTAAAACCAGCCCCAGCCCTTCCCACCATCTCAGCAGTGAGCTGAGCCCTGAGGTGCTCGTCACACATGTGGGCAGCTCTGGCAGGGCTGAGCCTTTAAATTTAGCCCAGCTGCTCAGCGGGAAACCTCGCCAGGGGCGGCATCCTCTGCCTCTTGCCTGTGATTCCCAAGGCAGGCAACGCTCCCCTGCCCTCCCCACCCTTCCTCCCCTGGAGAGACCAGTGTCCACGAAGGTGGGATCCATCCCTGTCCTGTCCCCAGCCCTGCCACAAACGTTAACACCGGGACCGAGCTTCTAAAAAACCAAGTACAAACTTTATTTTGTTTCTTTACAAAGGCACGAGCCTCTTTTTTTTTTTCAACTTTCTTAACAAAATAGAATAGCTTCTCAATCAACACAAAGACCTGAAAATTGTAAAAAAAATACAAAAAAACCCAAAACAAAACAAAACAAAAAAAAAAAAAAAAAGGGGGAAAGGAACCGAGAAACAGCTGCGGCTGGGGGGGAACTTACCAAATACCACCGAGGCTCTACACACGACTGGCCTAAAACCCTACAGCCGGGGAGGGGGGAGGCGGGGCGAGGGGGGGATCCACAAAACAGGGGCCCCCCCACCCCCCACGACAGACCCAAGCGACACAATCACGAAATAGAAAAGCTCTTCGGAGCTGATGGACCCCACAAACTGGATTAAGTGCTTAAAGGAGGGATGGGAGCAGAGTTGGGGGACAGGGATGGATACGGGCATAGGGGTGGGGTTGGAAAAATCAGCCCCCACCCCGCCATACCCGTGCCAAGGAAATGAGGGTTGGAAATACCAGGGAGGGGTGGCACGTGCCGACCTTCCTGCCTGTGCTCCAATGGCATCATCCTGGGATTATTTTACTATCCAAAGGGGTTTTTCCTGCCCCACGTGGAGTGCAGGAGCCATGGTGGGGCTGGTCGTACCCTGAAGCCAGGGGTCCCTGTCCCACCTTTGCTGCCGTGCCACTTGGCATCTCCCCCCTGCTTAAAAAACGAACATTTAATTAAACAAAAAAACAAAAAAAAACACAAAAGAGAAGGAAAAAACCAAATTAAGATCCCAACCAAAGGCCCTGTCCCAAGGGAACGCCATCAGGAACAGCGGGGCTGCTGCTGGCTTGGCAGGATTCCCTGTGGGTTGGCAGGTGGGGGGAGTGATAAAAAAAGGGTGGGGAGCTGTGACTCCCATCCCAAACGCCCCCCCCCTCCATGCCCCAAGCCCCCTGCATCCCACTGTGGCCGCCCCCCGGGAGCTGAAGGGTGACCTTTGCCTGCCTCTGGCGCTCTGCTTTACAGTATTGGAAAAAGGTCATAAAAGAGACCCAAATCGCGTTGTATTTTTTAAAAATTTCAGCATATTCTCTGACATTTCCCCCCCCGCCCTGGCTCCCCTCCTTGGCTGCCGGCTGGGGGGTGTCAGGGCAGCTCCCCATCCCCCGAGGGCTCTTCTTTGCTCTGGTCCATGGAGTCACTGTCGTTGCCCTCGGTGTCGGAGGCGGTGTCGGAGGCGGAGGGCTCGGGGCAGGCGCGCACCGGCGTCACGATGACGGCGCGTCTCTGCTCCTCTTCCTGCAGCTGCTTCTCTTGCGTCCCCTCGATGTGCTGGATCGCCTGCCGAGGGCAACCACCCGCCATCAGGACATGGTCTGTGTCCCCTCTGGCACAACCCCGGGGGTTAGGGACTCTCCGAATCCCCCCCGTTGCCATCCTCCCCGACTCACCTGGACGATGGTGTCCAGGTTTTGCCGGGATGTGGAGACTGTGTTGATGACCGAGGACGGGCCCATGGTGACCACGGTGACGTGATGGGAGGGAGGCGGTGCTGGAACGATCACGGTGGGGTGGTGGGTGGGCGCTGGGGGAGCATGTGATGGCAGGAGCTGGGGAGAGAAGCAAAACCCCCCCGGTGAGCAGGGACCTGAGCAGTGGGGAGAGCATCGCGCTTGTTCACTGAGCCCAAACTCCATAAAAGCTGAAGCATCACTCGGCCGCTCCAGTTCTCCATCCCAATGGACGCAGAGGGATGCCAGCTGAACGCTGCTGCCACCTCAGCTTTGGCAGAGTGGAATGTGAGTATTCCCCGTACCCCAAGAGGGAATGATTTGGGCTTTGAAGTCAGGAGAGGCAAGTGCCAGGCCTCCCTTCACCCTGACCTGCATGGCCAGGAAGCCCCCACACCCCTGGGGATCCTCGCTTGAACAGTGGATGGGAAGACCCGCCCAAGCAGGAGGCTATGTAGAGTTCACCTAAAAATAGGCCGAGCTTTCCCAGGAGGCAGCCGGCAGGGACCCTGTGGGGACATGGCTTCTCAGAAGCCCAAGGAAGGTGGAAGCTGGTGTTCCTCTCTCCTTTTGAAGCTCCCAGAGCGGTGTGGCCATGAGCTGGGCTCAGGGGTGGCAGTGCACAGGTGCCAGCACAGCGCTCACCTTCTCCCTGCACCTTTGGCAAATCCAACTGTGCTGCAGGAAAGGCTGAAGGCTCCCATCCCCACTGCCTGCCCGCTCACTGCTCCCTTTTCCCAGCCTGGTGGGTCACAGGGAGTGGTTTGGGGGTCCCTAAAGCTCAGTGGGAGTCACTCAGTGAGAGGTGAACCCCCAGGGATGAATCCCTGCCCACCGGCAAGCAACCTTCCCTGTACAAAGCCCTCCGTGACGGGGAGCTGAGCTGCTTGGAAACCAACACGGGTGGTCCAAGCCATAGTCCCGCTGTGAAACAACGGGTGCACACAAGTACAGCCCCCTGAGCACTGCAGGGGCTTTGGACCGACCCCTTCCCAATTCTCCAATGGTGTGAGCTTTGCTGGGACATCGCTGCCCACAGGAGGTGCCAAGCCCATCACTAAACTGCCCCAACCTCCTGTATTTCACCACCTGGGGGCATCATGGGTGGGCCACGGGCAGGATGGGCTGGGGTGCACTCACCTGGGTTCGGATCTGCTGCTCACGCTCGAGCTTCTCCTGGTGCAGCAACCTCACCTGCTCCTGCTGCTGCTGGAGCTGCACCTGCTGAGCGATCACCTTCAGCTTCTCGGGGTACATGTGGGCCTCCAGGGAGCGAACCTGCGGGCGAGAGAACCCTGACATCAGTGAGGAGACGGGCACAGCACCCCTGAACCACGGCTGTGGGCTGTGCCCTGCGTGGGGTGGGCCCAGCAGAGCCAGGGAGCCCTGATGGAGCGTGGAGCAGTGGTGGCCAGAGCAGATGTCCCGTGGTCCCGTGGCAGTGCCGGTGTCCCAGGGATCTGCTGGGGCCGTGGCAGAGCCTGCTAGAGGGCACCCAGCCTCACCTGCTCCTCCAGCATCATGCGGACTGAGCGCTCCTTGTCCAGCTGCTGCCGGAGCTCGATCATCTCCCGACGCAGATCCTCGGCCTTCTCATCTTCCCAGATGTCCGGCGAGCCGATCCCCTCGTCTTTGTCCTCCGCCCGTCGCCGTTTCGGGGAGGAACCACTGAATTCCTGCCATGGGAATGTGGTGTTAGGGGACAGGGACCAGCCTGGATGGCCTCCCCACCATCCAGACCACACTCGGGTGATGCCACCCTCCACCACAGCTCCCTGCTGGGAAGGGTCTCTGCAGGGTTGTCCTTGATGCCTGGGGATGGACAGACTCCTGCATCTGCCCCCCATCCTGGTCCTCAACCCCCAGCCTTGTGCCAACCCGGTTCTCACACTGTGATACCCAGAACAGTTCAAGCTGGGCACCCCAGCACCAGAATTGCCACCGGGCTGTACCCCAACACCCCGAATGGAAAGTGGGACCCCAGCCCTTCTCCCCCTGCCAGGTTGAATGGGGCTCCCTGCCCTGCCAGGAGAGTGGAAACATCTCCGTTCCCCGGCTGATTAGGGTAGAGGGTCTTGCCCTGACCCCAAGAAACAGTGATGATGTCCCCTCCCTGGCCAGCTGGGACTGTCCCATCTCCTCCCGTCCCATCCCTGGGGCACTACCTGGATGAACCGCTTGAGCTGGGTGTTCTGCTGCAGCAGCCGAGTCTTTTCCTGCTCCAGGGAGAATATGTACTCGGCTGTCTGCTGAAGGATGGCTGCCTGTGGGAGAGCCAGGAGGGGCATGCTGAGGCAGGAGACCATACTGTCCCCCCAAACCTCCTCTTGTTGAGCTCCCTCCCTGCCTGGGAGGCAGCAGCACTGCTCCATACCCAGCCCCAGCACCTCCCTTCAGGGTCTGCTTCACCCGCAGGTCCCCTCTGGGATTTCCACCACAGCGAAATCCTCCAATTCCATTTCAGGAACCTGCCTGGCCGCCGAGCACCTCCTCAGCCCACTCCCCTCTGCAGCAGGGTCTCCTCCTCACCCAGGCACAATACCCTGCTCCTGGGGCACCGGGGGCTGCCACATGCACTCAGCCACTCCAGGCTGGTGGTGCAAACCCACTCCCACAGGGAAAACACCCCAGGAGAGACCTCGATCACTGAATTAACATATGCAAATATCCCCAATTACACTTTCAGCCCCTCCCCGTGAAGGATCACTGTCTGCACCCCACACCACCACAGCCCCGGCGACATCCTGCTCACCTTGCTGAGCTTCTCCCCGTCCGTGTGTGGGATGAGGGTTTTCAGGGACTGGAAGCCAGCATTGATGCTCTGCATCCGCCGTCTCTCGTTGCTGTTGGCAATTTCCCTGCGTATCCGCCGCTCCTGGTCCCGCTGGGTCTCCGGAGTCAACGGGATGTTGGCCAAGCTGTGAGAGAGATGTGGGGTTAGGGAGGAGGGGGCTGCACCCCTGCTGCCAGCTCACCCCGTTGCGTCCCCCCTTGCTTTGCAATGACGATTCCAGCCATCAAGAGGATTGCCGACGCAGGTGGGTGGGTTTCTCCGGCCCTGTATCCGAAGCTTTGGGGGATGAGTTGACCAAACGGTGGCCCCACTGCAGCCCCCCAGCTCCGATGGGCTCAGACACGCTGCCCAGTGCCAAGCCCGGGCGAGGGGAGCCGGGGACCCCCGGGTGGGTGAGGGAGGCTGCGGGCCGGCCGGCTGTGTCCCCTTGGGGCCGGCCGGCGTGTGTGGCCCTGGGAAGGCGGCTCCCTCCCTCCCGCCCCGCTGATGGCTTCCAGATGACAGCTCCCAGCAGAGAAGCCCCTGTCCCACCCCAAGCCGCAGCTCCTGCCTGCTTCCTGCCGCTGCCTCCGCGCCCCCCACGCCCTTGCCCCGCAGATGTGCAGGGGAATGAATGCCTCCTGGAGCCAGCGATGGCACCGGCGTGGAGGGCTCTGGACAGGCAACACCCGTGGGCCCAGGGCACCCGACCCCAAGCAAAGCCCACCACTGCGGGGTCCAGCTTCTTCACCCACACCCTGCTCCTTCCCCTGGGGAAGTGGGGAGGGGGTTTGGATCACAGGGATGGTGAGCCTGCTGGGCTGTTATACCAGCTGGCCATCCTGCCATGCCAAAGCCACAGGCAGCCACACACCCAGCACCCACTGTCGCCGGGGATGTTGCAAGGCACCAAAGACTAAACACAGGAGCCAGGCTGCTGCCACAAGGAGAGATAAGACGGGCTCCAGTCACCCATCCAGGTGCCCAGTGGCTCCGGGACAGAGATGGGAATATTCCACCCAGAGCCTTGCCAATGCCAGGCTGGGAAGAAAAGCCCGGCATCCTGCCCTCACTGCCCTCCTGGTGAGGCCATGGAGGAACCACAGAGATTTGAAACCCAGGGGTCTAAGTGATACTTGAGGTACCACCGTGTGCTCAGGCAGTGCCTGGAGGCTCCCAGGCAACCCATCATTGCTTGTTGTGACCTGGGAATGCACCACAACTCCTCAAAAATATACAGGGATGGGGAAAGACCCAGATCATCCCAGAGGGGTGGGGAATGATCGTAACTCAGCCCAAGGGGAAGGGAATGGATCCCAGCTCAGGCCAATAAGATAGAGAAGAATCGCAGCTCATCTGAAACAAACAGGGAAGGATCCTAGATTACCCCAGACGGATGGGGAAGGATCCCAGCTCAACCTAGAGGGACAGGGAAAGATCTCAGTGCATCTCAAGGGTATGGGGAAAGGTCCCAGCTCAGCCCATGGGGCCAAGAAGACATTTGTCCCCAGCCTCCAAGGCAGCATCCCAGCACAGGCTGACACTGGGTGTGCCAAGAACCCACCACACTGGTTCCCTCACGTGCAGTTCCCAATGGATGTCCTGGGGTTGTGGATCTGGGATGGGTGCCCAGGGGTCTGCCTCTCTCACTGGGAGCAGCCATCTGTCACATGGACCAAGAGCTGTTTGCAGTGGGATCATGGCACAGGGCTCCCATCTGGTGGTGGCTGTCACCCACCTCCCTGCTCCTGCCGAAACCAGCCCCAAACTTGTTCCTAAAACATGCCAAACCCTGCAGGTCTTGGGGGCAACGTCCCTCGTGGGGATGTGGCCAGAGTGCTGCTCCGGGATGTTGGACCACCAGACACATAAGGGGAACGGGACAGAGAGGCCCAGGACTGGGCAGCACGGAAGCGGCTTCTTAAATACCGGGGAAGGAGGAAGAGCCTGCTTCCTTACCGACAGACCTCCCGCAACCTGCCCCAGCTGCTCTTCCTGGGAAGAGACCTGAGAAACGACAGAGAGATATGGAGAGGGCAAAAATCCATGGATTCAGAAGCCATCCAGGCACCCAGCATGACCAGGGATGGGGCAGGACAGAGGCAGGGGGAACAAGTGGCAGCCACCAGAGCCCCCAGGGCATCCCCAGCCTAGTGCTGGTGCTGTGGGGTTTGGGTCAGGCAAGCAGAATTTGGTCTTTCCCACCCTGGTGAGAACATCCCACATGCCTGGACCTCCAAGGCAACAAACCCACGGGGGGTGTCAGAGCAGGGCACACGTCCCATGGCAGATGTCCCCACTGCCCACTCACATCCACCACTGCCCACGACTGGTGCTGTGGGTTGTGCTGGTGGGCAGAGGAGGCACAGGCATGTGGGCAGGATGTCTCTGAGCTCCCTGGGGTCACAGGTAGGGTGTCCCTGAGCTTGCAGGCAGGGCGTCCCCACGCTTCCATGAAGGGCATCCCCATGCTGACTGAGCTCAGGGTCAGCGTATACCCGAGTGTACAAGCAAGGTATAGGCAATTCCACAGGTAGGATGTCCCCCAGTACCCCAGTTCACAGGCAGGGCATCCCCCAGAACCCTAAGCTTGCAAGCAGGATGTCCCTGAGCTACTTAAGGCCACAGGTAGGATGTCCCTGAGCTCTCAGGCAGGGCAGTCCCCAAGCACCCCAAGCTCCATGCAAGGTGTCATCCAGCACCCTGAGCTCGCAGGTGGGGTGTTCTCCAGCTTCTGGAGCTCCAGGCAGGGCATCTTCTAACACCCCAAGCTTGCAGGCAAGGGGTTCCCCAGCACCCCAGTCTCACAGGCAGGGGGTCTCCCAGCACCCTGAGCTCCACACCGGGTGTCTCAGATCTCGGGGCAGTGGGAAGGCTGCGCAGCTCCCCGAGCTCTGCCCCGTGCCCCCCATCCCCGGGCGGGACAGCCGCATCGCCCTGCCCATGCCGTCACCCCCCCACCCAACCCACAGGCCCGCAGTGAGTAACGCGGGGGACCCCAGCGAAGCCAGCCCCCGCCCCGCGTCCCTGCTCCACCGCTGCACCCCCGGGGGGGAGCTCAGGTGTGGGCACCCCCCGAGATCACCGGGACGGAGCCCCTCATCCCCGTGGGGCAGAGACAGCACCCCGAGGGGCCGGGCCCCCAGCACGTGCCGTGGGGCCCGGGCTGCCCCACAGGGACTTCACGGGGCCGCCGCACGGCGGGGCCGGGCCTGGTGGGGGATCGGAGCCCCCGGGGGGGCTCAAGGCCCGGGGTGCGTGTGGGGAGGGGGAGCTCGGGGCCGCCCCGCGTGGCCCCGGGCCCGCGCCGCCCCCCCCCTCCACCCGCCGCCCCCCGCGGCCCCGCGGGCACGGCCCCCATCCCCGGCCGCCCCTCCGCTCCCCGGGGCTCCCCGCGTGTCCGCGGGCTTTGTGCCGCCGCTCCCGCACTACATGTCCCGGCAGCCCCGGCCGCGACCCGCCTCCTCCGGGCGGCTGCAGAGTCACGGCCAGGCCCGGCGGTAAACACACACCCCCGCGCCCCCCGGGTGCCCGGACCCCCGCGCCCCCCGCCCCGGGCGCCCCCCGCCGCCCCCGCGGGGGCCGGGCCGGGCTGCGGGGCCGGCGCTCCCCGCCCGGGCCACGCGCGGCCGCCGGCCCCATGTGCGCGGCCGGGACCACGTGCGGGCGGTGGGGCCGCGGCGGCCGCGCCGCTCCCCCCGCTCCCCGTGCCCCCCTTCCCCGCCATCCCCCCGCGCCTCCCCCAGCGCCCCCGATCCCGGGGTCTCCCGGCGCCCCCCCACCTGCAGAGCCCGCCGATGACCTCCTTCTCGGATTTCCTGAAGTGCTGCAGGGCCGGCACCTTGGGGGCCGGCACCATGAAGTACTCCATAACGGGGGCGGGGGGCCCGGTTCAGCCCAGCCCGGCTGGTCCCGGCCCGGTTCAGCCCCTCCCGGCCTGGCTCCGGCTTCTGCCCGCGGCCCAAGGCGGGAAACAGCTGGAGCGAGCGCGGCTCCCGCCCGCCGCCGCCGCTCCCCCGCCCGCCCCCGCCCGCCCGGCGCCGCCCCCGCCCCGCACCGGCCCCGCGTAAACAAAGGCGGCGGGAGGGGCCGCAGCGCGGCCGGAGCGGGACCGGGACACGGCGGCAGGACGCGGTGGAACACGGCGGGGTGGGGGGAGACCGGAGCGGCCGGGACGGTACCGACCCGTGCTGGCACTGGCCCGTCACAGCGCGTCCCGTCCTGACCTGGCTCTATCCTATCTTATCGTATCCTGCTCTATCCCTATCCTACTCTATCCTCTCCTATCACCATCCTGTCCCCATCCCATCCCACCTCATCCCACCCGGCCTTGTCTCCATCCAATCTCATCTCGTCCTACCTGACCTGTCCCCATCCCACCCCATACCCATCACATCATATCCTCATCCCATGCTACCTCATCCCATCTCACCCCAGACCTATCCTATTCCATCCTGTCCTATCATACCCTACCTGACACCATCCTGTCCCATCCTGACCTGTCTCCATTCCATCCCACCTCATCCCATCCTGCCCTAGCTCTGTCCCATCCTACCTTATCCTATCCTACCCTATCCTGTCCCATCCTGACCTGTCTTGTCTCCATCCCACCCAGCCCTCAGCACATCCTGTCCTCATCCCATCCTGCCCTAGTCCTATCCTAACCCATCCAATTCTATCCTATCCCATCCTGACCTGTCTTGTCCCCATCACATTCAGCCCTGTGCCCATCCAGTCTTATCCCATCCAATCCTAACCCATCCTACCCTGACCTGACTTGTCCCCATCCCATCTCCATCACTTTCTATCCTCACTCCGTCCTAACTCATCCCATCCTGCCCTAGTCCTATCCTACCTCAGCCCATCCTGACTTGTCTTGTTCCCATCCCATCTCATCCTGTCCCATCCTATCCCCATCCCATCATCTTCCATACTTTCCAACCTCATCTGATCCTGTCCCATTCCATCCCATTCTGTCGTTCCCATCCTATCTTGCCTTATCCTCCTCCTGTCCCCCTCATTTGCCCTATTTCTATCTCTATCTCTATCTCTATCCTATCTCTATCCTATCTCTATCCTATCTCTATCCTATCTCTACCCTATCTCTACCCTATCTCTATCCTGACCTGTCTTGTCCCTATTCCATCCTGTCCTATCCTATCCTGTCACCATCCAATCGTTACCTATATCCAGCTTATGCCACCCCATTCTGCCCTATCCCCATCCCAACTTGTCCCATCCCGTTCTATCTCATCCTATTTCATCCCATCCCATCCTGCCCAATCCCCACCCCACTCTGTCCTATCCTACCCCATCCTGGCCTGTCCCAGCCTGTTCTACCTCACCTGATCCCATCGCCATCCCACCCCATCCCCATTCCTATTCCTGTCTCCACCAGGCTGTGGGAGGGCTCAGGGAGCTGCCAGGGGCTGGGTGGGGGGGGCATCGCAGCAGCCTTGGGGCTCAGGGGCTTGGGGGTGACAGGGGTCATGTGTCTGGCAGGGGGCTTTTGGGGGGAGGGGGGGCTCTGGGGGCTGGTGGGGGCAGTCAGGGGCTGGGGGGGGGCTTGAGGAGCTGATGGGAGGGTCTGAGGGCTGGCAGAGGCTGTGGGGGCTGGCAGGGGGGCACAGGCCTTGCGGGGGGGTTTGGGGGCTAGCAGGGGCACGGGGCTCACACCAGCATTGAGGTTCAGGGGTTAAGGGGTGACAGGGGTCATATGGCTGGCAGGAGGCTTTGGGAGGCCTCTGGGGGGCTGCAGGGGGGCTCTGGGGGCTGATGAGGGTCTCTGTGGCTGGCAGGGGGCTTGGAAGCTGATGGGGGGTCTGGGGGGATGACAGATGCCATGGGGGGCTGGCAGGAGGGTCTGGGGCTGGCAGGGGAACACAGAACTGGCAGGGCCATGGGGGTCTGGCAGGGGGGCACAGGGCTATCAGGAGGGTCTGGGAGCTGACAGGGGGCACAGGGCTGGCAGGGGTCATGAGGGGCTGGCAGGGGTCATGTGGTATCTGAGGGACCTGCCTGTGGGGTCAGGGCCATCAGAGCAGGGACAACAGGGGGGCCAGGGGGTGGCCTGTCACCTGGAGGGGCAGGACCCGGCCCTGCAGAGCAGGGTGGGCTCAGCTCTGCCTCTCAAGTGCCCCCCGGCCCGGCCCTACCGGGAGCTGCAAGACAGGTTCTGCCGGGCTGTCCCCTGGGCCCCCTGCCCTGTCCCCTGCGAGGGCCCCACTGCGGGGGCTGCACATCCCCCCACGGCACAGGGACCACCGTGAACCCCCCGTTTTGTAGTGGGACTGTTAGGGACACAACAGCTCCTCCCCCGCAAAAAAAACCACGGGTAGGGTGGGATTTCTGTCACCTGCGTGGGACAGTGCTGCCCTCCCGTGTCTCCCCCCACTCGTGGCAGGGATGTAGGGGACACAGCAGCTCCCTCTGCCTCCCCCCAGAAAAACCCCAAACCACGGGTAGGATGTGGCTTCAGCCACTAGGATGGGTCAGGTCTGCTCCCCAGTTCGTGTCCCCCTTCTGGGGTGTGGACGCTGGGGACACAGCAGTGCCCCTCCCAAAAAAACACCAAACCACGTGTGTGGTTTGACTTCAGCCGCCCGCGGGGGAAAATTCTGCCTCCCACTCGCGTCCGACCTTTTGGGGTGGGGCTGTTGGGGAAACAGCAGCTTTCTCTCCACCAAAAACCCGTGTGGGACAGTGCAGCCCTCCCGTGACACCCCCCCTCCCTTTCCTAATGGCCTGTTGGGGACACAGCAGCCCCCCCCCCCGCAAAGAAAAACCACGGGTGGGGTGTGACTTCTGCCCCCCGCGTGGGGCAGTGCTGTCTCCCACTCGTGCGCCTCTTGTTATACAGCAGGACTGCTGGGGACACCGCAGATCTCCCCGCCAAACAAAAAACCCGCCTGGGGGCAAGGGTTTTCCCCCCCCCATTTTGGGTGGGGGGGCCCTTGGGGACGCCGCAGCTGCATTCCCTCCCTCAAAACAAAATCACGGGTGGGGTGTGACCAGCCACCCGCGTGGGCCCCGGGGGAGGGACCCCCCCCGGCGAGGCTGCAGCATCCGGGCCGGCCCCGCCACATCCTGCCGCCGGAAGGAGCCGCGGCCCCGGGACAACCCCCCGCCGGTGACGTCATGCGGGGGCCCCCGCCAGGCGTGACGCCAGCCTCGCTCTGTGACGTCACGCGGCGGGCGGGCGGCGCCGCTCCTGCAGGGAGGGGGATCCCCCCACCCCCTTTTTCCCCGGTGTGACCCCCCCCCTTTCCCCCCTCGAGCCGCCCCGGCGCGGGGTGGGGGCTCCGGGGGGTGCCGCCCCCCCGCCCCGCCACGTCCCCGGTGGGGACACGGACACGCGGGGGGGGGGTCGGCTTTGCCGCAGCGCCGGGGTGACCTTGTGCGGGGGGGTGGCGGGTGTCCCCCCGCGGGTCCCCCCCGGGGCGGGGCTCGGTGCCCCCCAGTGCCCCCCGCGGAGGCGGGGAGGGGCCGCCGCCGCCCCCGCCCCCGCCCAGCGCCGCCCGCAGCCGGGGCCGGGCCGCTCGGTGCGGGGCGGCCATAAATCACGGCGGGCAGAGCCCCCGCCCCGCCGCCGCCCCCGGGACCGGGCAGGGGGGGCCCAGCCCCGCCGCCGCCACCCCCGCCCCCAGCCCCTGCGGATGTGGCGGAGCGGCTCGGCCGCCCCGCACCGGCCCCGGCACCGGCCCCGGGGGGCCCCGCTCCGCCGAGCCCCGCACCCCGCCCCGCTCCCCGCCTGGCTCTGAGCCCCCACCGCAGGTACGATCGCGCTCCGGGCGCCGCGGAGGGGAGGAGGATGAGGATGATGAGGATGCTGCCACCGCCGGGGGAGGGGGAACCCTCCGGGGAGCCCCTTCCTCGCCACCCCGTGGGGTGTGGGGGGTCTCTTGGCACCTGCAGCCCCCCCGCCCTGGGAGCGGGTCGGGAGGGGACGTGGCCCCGCTGCACCCCCGGGGAGGTGAGGAGAGGGGACCCGCTGCTGCCCGGTGGGTGCCAGGGGGGGTGGCCGTTACCCGCTGTCCCCCCGCACCCCGGGCGGGTGTCCTGACCTTGGCCGTGGGGCGGGGGCTGCGGCGGGGACGTGTTGGGTGCCTCTGCCCGGCTGCGGCCACTCCCGGGGACACACCAGTGTCCCCACGGTGCGGGGAGGGCGAAGGGTTGGTATCGGGTGGGGGGCACAGGGCGGCCCCATCGCGGTCCCACCCTGACGGTGCCACCGCCGAGCAGCCACCCGTCACCTCCGTCCTCTTCGCGGGGTACACCTGGTCCCAGTCATGGAAGGTGACAGTCCCCATCACGGGGGGTGACGGCCTCGTGGGGCTGAGTTGTGGGGTGGCCAAGCCCAGGCTGTGCCGTTGAGGGGGGTTTTGGGAACTAGGTTGGGGTGACCCGCCTCCCTGAGGTGCCAGCAGCAGGGACCAGAAATTGTCCCCAGTGTCCCTGGGCACTGCTGCAGGGACTCGTTCCCTGCCCAGCATGGAGAAACCCTGCTGCTAGTGGCCACCTCCTCTTCTCCATGCCTTTGTCACCCTGCTGTTACCACCCCCACCCTCCCAGCCAGGGTCCCCGGGTCCCCCCATCCCCGCGCTGCTGCCGCACCCAGGGTGCTGATTTGCTGGGCACTGGGGACCACCCTGCTCCTGTCCCCGCGTGCTCCAGCCGTGTCCCCAGGCAGAGGTAGCAGGGTCCTTGCTGCTGGTGGCACTGCTGTGGGGCTGCTCCCCGGAGGGTGGGTGGTGTCAGCCCCTTGCCAGGATCCCCACGACCTCCACATGCCTGGGAAGGGGGGACCATGGCACTGGCCTCGGCTTGGGGACTGCAACTCCAACCGTGGCCACTCCTGGGGAAAGCTTTGGGGGCTGCCATCAGCCCAGATGGCAGGGGGGGACGGGTTCTGGGGACCACAGTGACAAGCTGGAGCCACCAGCAGGATGTGACCTCCCCCAGCCCCGGCGGGCACTGGCGGGCTCCAGCGAGGAGTGGCAGTGCCAGCACCATCTGCAGTGGGACAAGGAGGGATGGCGAGTCCCACGGTGGCAGCCGTGGGGACAATGACCCACATCCTGCCAACCCACCCACGCTGCCCCGGCACGGGGGGCTTCGGGAGCTGCCTCTCGTCGCGGCGGTGCCAGTCTGCCGCTGCCAAGTGCCACGGCGGCGGGGACCGAGCCTTGCCTGCAGCGCTGGCGCCGTTCCCACTCCCCGAGCCCCAGGGTCACCGTCCCCTGGCCGCGGCACTGGCATCCCTCGCCGCCGCCATCCCCGAGCCCACTGCGCTGCGGGAGCCTCTGCCCCGCGGCCCTTCTGTGCTATTCCTGGCGGGTTTGGGGCTGGGGGAGACACACGACACCCCGGCAATGCCAGCAGCCTGGAGACCTGGCACCCCGCCGGCTGCACCAGGGTCACCCCGGGTCCCCCAGCCGTGCCGGCGGCCGGGCAGTGTGGGGGGCCCAGGGGACCCCAGCCCGGCCAGCAGAGATGGGGGGACTCCCCCCACGCCTGGGCTCCATCCCAACGGCCCCCACCCGGACTGGGAAGCCCCTGGGCCCAGCGCCGCGCCGGACTGGTTTGAACTGGTGTGGCGGGGGGGAAGCTGGGAACTGGGCTGGGGCTGGGCTGGCAGCGCCTGGCGCGGGCAGGAGAGGCCGTGGGGGGAGAGCAGGCAGGAGCGGCCAGGGGCCGCGCGCGGGGGCCGCAGGTGCCGGGGCGTCCGGCCAAGCCACCCTAGGGCTCGTCCCCGTCCCCATCCCGGCGAGGCCCCCGCGGCGCCCCGTTTCCCGAGGCCGCGTGGTTTGGCAGCTGCCTGCCCGCCCGCCCGCGGCCGCGCTGGGAGCCCTGGCGTCAGCGGCTGGAGGCCCCTTTCCCACCCGTCCCGCCCGGGGATGGCTGCCGTCCCCACCCAGCACCGCCCGCGCCGGGACCCCCCAAACTCCCAGCCCAGAGGACGTGGGGACGCGGCCGCCACGGTGAGACCAGCCCTGATGTCTTGCCTGGCCCCACTGTGGGACCCCCATCGCTGGAGGGCTGCCAGCGCCCTGTCCCACTCCCTCGGCTGGGGGTTCCACTGTGACACCCCAGCTGTGGTGCAGCCCCCCCGCCATCTGTCCGTCTGTCCTCGAGCTGTGCCACCAGGCTGTGGGGCACATGGGAAGCCGCTGTAGCCTGAAAACCGTGGGGGGGCTCAGGGTGGGGACACCCCATGGGCAGGTCCCGCAGTGGGGCTCAGGCTGAAGACCCCCAGAGTGCAGGGACCCCACTCTGGGGCGAGCCCCGTGGCCGGAGGGGCTCAGGAGGGTGTCCCTGCCCCAGGGGACGGGTCAGCCTCCACAGCGGTGGGAGGAGGCGGATGCTTAGGCAGGGACCCCCCACTGGAGAGGAGGGACCCCGCTATGGGGCCGGGGGGTGGGGGCTCAGCGATGCGAGGCTGTGGGGCGGCTCCTCCCTCCGTGGGAGCCTGGGACAGGAACCCCCCCTGGGGCCGGCCCCTCAGCCAGCACGGGGGTGCAGGCAAGGGGTCCCCCGCCCCGCCACCCGGGCCCCATGCCCCCCGCGGCTCCTCCGCATTCCTCAGCGTCTGAGCCGGGCTGGACCCCCGCCAGCGCGGGGGGCCCCTCCGGCGGGGCAGGGCGGGGGACGGGCCCCCCGGGGCGGGGTGGGGATGGAGGGGGGGGCCCCCGCTGCCACGTGTGCTGGGTGCGCCGTGCCCCCCGACACGGCCCCTCGGCCGCCCCCACCCTGCCCTGGGCGATGCGGGTGGCCGCGGGGGCACAGCCGGGGGACCGCAGGGGCTCTGGCTGGGCGCTCACTGCTGCACCGAGCTGCCCGGTTCTCAGCTGCCTGCCAGATGTGTGGCGGCCGAGCCACGAGGGTGGCATTGTGTTGTGCCATTCCATGCCGTTCCATGCCACGCCGTGCGGCCGGCAGCCCCTGCCCGGCCCCGGCAGCAGCGGCGTTGGCCAGCGGGGAAGGGGCCCCGACGGGGGAGGAAGCTCTGCCGCCTCCGGGGCTGGGGCCAGCGGGCTCGGCTGCCCGGGTCACCGCCGGGCTGGTGGCCGCCACCGCCCTCCTCTGCCTCTGGGAAAGGCCTCGCTGGGGCAGGCCCGCGGGGACGGACGGATGGATGGATGGACGGACGGGCCGGGGGGGCAGAATGGGGACACCGCGGCTCCCGCGCCGCGGGTGCTCGGGGGATTTGGCAATCCCCGGCAGGGTTTGGTCATGGGCCAAGGGGCTGTGCCGGCGACTCGAAGAGGACATGCTGGGGACACCGAGGGGCCGGGGGTTGGGCCCAGTGCCATGCGCTGCCCTTTGCCCGCTGCGGGAGGGGGCCGCTGCAGGGTGGCTGGAAGGGACGGCTCAGTCTCTGTGCCAGCACCGTGGCCTCCGGACCGGGGCAGAGCTGGGCATCGCCATGGGGCCGGGCTGGGGCGATGCTCCGGGTGGCATTGGTGCCCCCCACCCCTGCGGTGACCCCCGGCTGTCCCCCGCAGAGTCCACCCCGGCACCATGCATTCCCTGGAGGAGCCCCTGGACCTCAAGCTGAGCATCTCCAAGCTGCGAGCTGCCCGGGAGAAGCGTGGTCCCTCCGGGCCCCGACCCCGCGCTCCCCAGCGCCCGGACACCCCGCCGGTCGGGGATGGCCGAGGGGGCGGCCGAGGGGGTCGCCGTGCTGTGCCAGCCTCGCCGTCCCCCGGGCTCCTGGCACACTCCAGGCTGGTGGAGCCGCGGGATGGGCGCTTCCCGGCTGCCGTGCCGGTGGTGGACCTCAGCCTCTCACCCCGCTCCGGGGGGGAGTCTCCGGCTGGCAGCGCTTCGCTGTCCCCTGAGCGCCAGGGCAGCGGGGACCTGCCCGGCCCCCTCACCCCCCACGTAAGTACGGCCGTGACCCCCCGCGAGGTGTCCCAGCCATGGGACTGTGCCCAGACGGCGTTCCCAGCCTCGGCAGGGTGCCCAGTGCTGCCGGTGTACACACACCCTGGGGTCAATGTCCTGCCCGCCATCCCCTCTTGCCCCCTGACTCCAGTGGCATCCCCAGGGTGCCTCCTGGAAGCTCTCTCATGGGGTATCTGTGAGGTTTTGGGGTCCCTGGGGTGGGGGAGTGGGAGGCTTAGGGGGGGTTCTGGGGAGCATGGGGGGATCTCTGGGGGGCTATGGGGGATCTTTCAGCATCTCTGGGAGGCTTTGGGGTCTCAGGGGGTCTGGGGGGATCTCTGGGGATCTCTCTGTAGGGTTCTGGGGTCTCCTGGAGTCTCTATCCAGCTTGGCCCCATCCCTACCGACTCCTCATCTGGGCTCTGCTCCAGGATTTCCAGTCCCTGCGCTACATCGACGGCCTCCCCAGCTCCTTCCAGTTCTTCCTGCCACTGGGGGCTGGGGGGGCCCTGCATCTGCCCCCCACTGCCTTCCTGCCCCCCAGCAAGGAGAAACGCCTCGCCCCTGAGCTGCCCCTGCCCAAGCAGCTCATCTGCCGCTGGTCCAAGGTCAGCAGGAAGGGATGGGGGGGACCATGGAGGGTTGTGGGGCTGGTGGGGTGTGTGGAAGCTTTGAGGTGGGGCTGGAAGGCCATGGCAGAGCTCTGTGGGACTGGGGGTGAGGTTGGGGGCTGGAGGGCCGTTCAGGGACAATGTAGGACTGGAGGGGGAGTCATGGGTAACTGGAGGCTTTGCAGGGGGATACAAGGCTGGGGTGGTCATGCAAAGGGCCATTTCCATCTCCCCAAATGCCGGTCCTGCTGTGCATGTGGTCTGGGTGGGAGCTGGAGTGGGATGGGGAGCAGGGGCTGGCCCTGCTGGGGGTCCTGGCCACCCCCGGTGCCCACCCCACCAGGCCTCTTCACCCCTAGCCTTCTGCCCACAGTGTAACCAGTTCTTTGACCTCCTGCAAGACCTTGTGGACCATGTCAATGACTTCCATGTCAAACCCGAGAAGGATGCAGGGTACTGCTGCCACTGGGAGGGCTGTGCCCGCCATGGCAGGGGCTTCAATGCCAGGTGGGCATGGGCGGCTCTGGGAGATCTCTGGGTCCCTGGGGGGGTGCTATGGGAGGCAGGAGCCCAGCACTGGGCCTGTGCAGGGGGAGTGTCCATCACTCCTTCCCTCCACTCATCCCTCCCTCCCTCCCCTCATCCCTCCCTTCCTCCCTCCTTCCCTTCCTCTGGTGCAGGGTGTGAGGTCCTGGCAGGCTGGATGACCGTGCTGGCCTGGATGTCCCTGTTCCCACACCCCATAGCCAGGGTACGGGGACAAGGACATGCCCTGGAAGTCAGGGCTGACCCCCTCCCTGACATTCCCTTACTGATACTTCCACAGGCAGACAGTGATAGATCAAGGGGAAATGGTTTCAAACTAAAAGAGGAGAGATTTAGATTAGATCTTGAAGAAATCCTTCCCTGTGGGGGTGGGGAGGCCCTGGCACAGGTTGCCCAGAGAAGCTGTGGCTGCCCCATCCCTGGAAGTGTCCAGGGCCAGGTTGGATGGGGCTTGGAGCAACCTGGGCTGGTGGAAGGTGTCCCTGCCCACAGCAGGTGTGTTGGGATGAGATGAGCTTTAAGCTCCCTTTCAGCTCAAACCATTCCATGATTCTGTGATTCCCCTGATCCTGGCAGGTACAAGATGCTGATCCACATCCGGACGCACACCAATGAGAAGCCACACCGCTGCCCCACCTGCAACAAGAGCTTCTCCCGCCTGGAGAACCTGAAAATCCACAACCGCTCGCACACAGGTCAGTGCAGCCCCCGCACCACGCTCACCGGGGGAGCAGCGGGGCCTGGGGGGACACAGGGGACCCAGCAGGGCTGGTGCCCCCCGGCAGACCCGGTGCTGTCCCGCAGGTGAGAAGCCCTACATCTGCCCCTACGAAGGCTGCAACAAGCGTTACTCCAACTCCAGCGACCGCTTCAAGCACACCCGCACCCACTACGTGGAGAAGCCCTACTCCTGCAAGATGCCGGGCTGCCACAAGCGCTACACTGACCCCAGCTCCCTCCGCAAGCACATCAAAGCCCACGGGCATTTTGTGTCCCCCGAGCACCCAGAGATGCTCAAGGTCCATCCGCCTCCCAAAACGCCCCTGGGCTCGCCAGAGGTGCCCTATGTTAACGGGGCACAGCTCGTCATCCCCAACCCCGCCGCCCTCTTCGCCCCCCCAGGGCTGCCGGCGCTGCCCATCCCTTTGGCACCGGCACCTCTCGACCTCAGCGCCCTGGGCTGCGGGGCTGCGGGTACCCTGCCCGCCCTGCCCGGCCCCGTCCTGCCCCTCAATGGCGGTCCTCTGAACTTGGCCAAGAGCCCGCTGCTGCCCTCGCCCTTCACAGCGGGGCTGGGGCTGCCTGTCATGTCGCTGCTGGCCGGCGGGGCCAAGGCTGAGGGGGAGAAGGGCAGCGGGGCTGAGGGGCGGCCTCCCAAGGCAGGCAAGGGGTCGGACACCCGGAAGGAGAGGGGCGAAAGGACGGAGCCGGGGCGGTCGCGGGTGCTCCCTGAGAGCCTGGCACTGCTGCCGGGGGCTGTGCTCGACCTCTCAGCCGGTGTCAGCTCGGGGGGCAGCCCCGAGGCACTGCCCCCTGGCTGGGTGCTCATCCCCCCCGGCTCCCTGCTGCTCAAACCCGCCGCAGTCAACTGAGGGGCTCGACGATGCCCAGGGCCAGCCCGCCGGCCCTGTGGGCAGATCCTGCTCCCTGGGGACGGAGGGGCATCGCCTCCTCCTCCCCCCTGCAGCCCCAGCGGGGCCTCGCTCGTGCTTTTAACTGTCACGAAAGAAGAACGGACTCTTCTGAGAAAAGCAATAATCCCTCGGCGGCCAGAGCCGGCTGCAACCCTTCGCTGGGGGCAGCTGGGGGCACAAGGGGAACCCCCTGCCCTCTCGGGCCTGGACAGCCGGATACGCCGCTATTTATTTCTTGACCAGCCCCTTGCTCTGACAGGGCCCTGCTTGGGCTCTCCTGCTTCTGCTGACACGGCGTCTCCCTGCCCGAAGCCTTGGCGCTGCCGTGGGGGGCCGCAGCCCCCCGGCCTCCGCCGCACAGACAGCGGGGTGACAGCTTGGGGACCGCCTGCTCCCGCCGCCCTGAGCTGTGCCCAGCCGTGCCATCCCACCCCGCACGGCTGGCATGGCCACGGGCAGTGCCGCAGCCATGGCCCCTCGTGCCGGGCCCAGCTGGCTGGGCACACGCCGGCCTGGCGCCCGCCCACACCCTCCCGCCGCCTCCCCGGCCCTCCCGTGACAAGGCACACGGCCGCGTGTGCCGCTCGCCGCGCCGGCTCCGCGCCGGGCACAGACCCCTCTAGCTACGTTCATACCTAACCACGCACCGTGAGCGCATGCGGGCGGCGCGGGCACGGCTCTGGGCACCGCCGGCACCGGCTGGCGGGGCACCCGCTCCTCGGGATGCACCGGTGGGATGCTCCCAGGTGGGCCCCCAGCCACAGGGCAGTGGTGGGGCGGGCAGCGTGCCCAGCCTCAGCGTGGGCACAGCTCAAAGCCTCTCCTGGGGGTCATATGTACGTCCCACTGCTTGGCAGGACCCCCACCCACGTCCCGCTCCGAACCGTGGGGGTCTCCCCAGTGCTGCCCCTCCATGCTGAGGAGCCCCGGCCACGCGTGCCCCGCAGGGAGCCGGTCTCCCTGCTCTCACCGGCGGCCGCCCGGCGCTGCCCCAGCCCAGCATGGCCGCGGGCCATCGACCAGGCCACCCCGGCCGGTGTAACGTCTCCTTGCTCCTCGTCGGTTTGTTGTTGCACATTCCAGGACATCAGTATTTTAACGGTCTCGAAGTGCCTTTCTATCGTAGTTTCTGGGTTGTTTTTATTTTCCTCCTGTTGGGCTCCATCGCTGTTAGCGTAGCGTGTAAGGACTGCACAAGTACGAGATAAGCTAACAACTGTAACACTATATTCGTCCAGGGGAGAGGAAGTTTATTAAGAAAACAATAAAGTTGAAGTAAGTTCCTGTTTCAATGCCGCGGCTGTGGTGACAGCAGTGAGGAGCCCATGCTGGGGGCAGAGGAGTGCTGGAGGGGGTGGGTGTGACCTGGGGAGGGAACAGCTGGCTGTGACTGACCCCTGGCTGTGTCCCCACACTCCTGCTCAGGGAGCCTTGGCACCAGTGAAACCCTGCAGCAGGATGAGCTGCAGGTGGGGACAGCCACAGCGTGTGTCCCCCCCTCAACCCAGCAGTCATCCACGGTGGGAGAAGGGTAATGGCACAGCACCCCTGGGGTATGGAGCCAGGGGTATCTGTGTACTCAGTCCAAGAGCATCCAACCCCGCCCAAAAATAGCTCCCACAGCCTCCCCCAGTGCCATTTGAGCCCTGGCAGCCCTCGATGCCCCAAGGACACCCCTTCTTCCCCAGCTGCCTCCCTCCTCCTTGTCCCCAGGGCAGGGGCTGATCCCTCGGGGGCAGCAGTGGGCAAGTCCCTGCTCCCTCCCTGGGCACGGAGCAGCCAGGCCAGGTGCTGGAGGACACGGTGTTTATTGGCCACCTATAAGTTAAGGGTGAGAGGGACGCGGGGTTCAGGGGTGGCGGGAGTCACGTCTCAGCTTTCCGCTCCTTCTCCTTGTCGCCCTTGGCCTGGATGCGGAGCTCCTCGTCCAGCCGCTCCTTGGCTCTCACCACCTGTGGACACGGGGTGACACAGAGGGATGGGGTGACACCTCCCCTCACTGCCTCACCCACAGGGGTGCTCGGGCTCTGCCTGTCCTGAATCCCAGGCAGGGGAAGGTGCCCACACAGGCGCAGCCCCCGCTGCTCCCTCGCTCACCTTGGACTGCAGGTAGAAGGAGCCTCCCACAGACTTGTCGTTCACCTTGAACAAGTGGTCGTAGTTCTGCCGAGAGAAGCTCCGGCTCAGATTCATCTCCACCTTCCCCATTCCCAAACCCTGGGGGCCTCCCGCTCCCTGCAGCATTGCTGGAGGTTACAGGTGTGATCCTGGGGACATGTTTGCTCTGCCTGACTCCACTGTGAGTTCCCACATTCCCGGTCAGGCACCTCCAGGGATCCCACATCCCCTTTCCTGAGCAGCCCCACTGGGCAGATGCAGAGGCCAAGCCCCGAGGGTTGCTCCAGCTGGGGCAAGGAATCCTCCAACTGGGATTAACTGGGCCCAGGACAGCACTGGGGAACAGCTGTCACCCCCATGCCAGGCAGCACCCTCAAGGCAGACAGGGCCCTCCCTCCCTCTCTCCCCGACTCTGAGGGGCCCTCTACCTTCTGGATCTCCTCAGGGTTGAGGCTGGAGACGTTGAGGATCTGCTGAGCTTCCTGGAGGCTGATGCCAATGATCCTGGAGGCAGCAGCAGACTGGGGCCTCTCGGAGCGTCCTCGTGCATCGGCTGCTGCCCGGCTCGCTGCTGGAGACACCCAGGCCATGAGACCCCCACACTGATCCCCGTGACCCCCAGGCCTTCGAGGGGGTCAGGCAGCAAAGCCCTTAGGCTCTGAGGTGCTCAGAGCCCAGTGTCCCCCTCTGCCCCCCTCCAGTCGCCCCTGGATGTGATCCCAGTGCTGGGGATGTGTCAGGGGCTGGGGGAGCACTGTTTACTGCAGGCAGGGCAGGGTTGGGGCTCTCCTGTCCCAGGGATTATCCTGTTGTGCCCTTTGGGGTGCTGGGATCTCTGGGAGCCTGGCAGTGGTGCCAGAGCCAGGCTGGAGCCTGGGAAGGCTGCTGGGAGCCTGGGTTGAGATGAACACCATCAGGCCAGTGCTGGGAGGCGGGTGAGGACTGTCACCCTGTGACAGCCTGGCAGGTGTCCTCTGCGGGCAGACTGTGGGCACGGGGAGCACTGGGGATCCTGGGGAAGGGTGGGGGTGCAGAGCAGAGCCGGGGCAGGGCAGTGTGGGCACACGGAGCACTTGGAGCAGTATACCAGCTCCTACCTGCGAACTCCTGGCGCAGCGCCCGCATGAAGGCCCGTCCCACCACCTGGGCCCCCACCAGGATGATCTGTGCCAGGTACTTGGCCTGCGGGGACACCCTGCTGTCACAGCCACCACGGGGCCCCATCCCCACACAGGTCCTTCACCCTGTCACCTCTCCCTGTCTCCTGGGGCTTTACCCTACCCATCCCTGGCCCTGTCCCCCCTTCCCCGTCCCTGTCCCCCCTTCCCCGGCCCTGTGACCCCCTCCCTAGGCCCTGTCACCTCTCCATTGGCCCTGTCCCCCTTCCCGTGTTCTCCCTTCCTCTGCCCTGTCCGCCCCCTCTCCCCCTCCCCAGGCCCTGTCACTCCTCCCGTGTCCTGTCCCCCCTCTCCTGTCCCTGCTCCCCCTCCCCAGGCCCTGTCACTCCTCCCGTGTCCTGTCCCCCATCCCATGGTCCTGTCCGCTCTCCCCTGTCTCTGCCCCCCCAGATCCAGCTCCCTCGCACACCCGCGGGCCCGCTGCCCGTCCCCGGACCCTGCCCAGCCCCAACCCCGCCGTCCCCCCGCCCTGTCCCCTCTCACCATGTCCCCACCGCCTCTTCCGCCCCCGGCGGTCACGTGGCCGGGGGCGAAGGTCACAGCGGGCACCGAGACGGCGGCGGCGCGGGGCGGAGCGTCCCCTCGGCGGGCTCAGCGCCCCCTGGCGGCCGCGCCGCGCGGGAGGTCCGGGCAGTGGCAGGCGGGTGGGGCGCGACTTCCCTCCGCCCCCGGTCCCCGTGTCCCTCCCGATGCCGGTCCCTGTGAACCGCCTCTCCTTGTGTCACCCCGGTGCAGGTCCTTCTGGTCCCCCCGGTGCCGCACCCTGTGTCTCCTCGGTCCCTGTGCCCCCCGGCGCCGGTCTCCGTGTCCCCCCCGTACCCGTGTCCTACCGGTGCCTGTCCCTGTGTCCGCCGCACTCCCAGTGTCCCCCCGGGGCCAGTTCCTCTGTCCCCCAACCCCCAGTCCTTGTGTCCTCCCGGCCACGGTGTCCCCCCGCTGTCGGTCCCTGTCCCCCACCCCGCCTCTGTGTCCCCCCCGGCTCCACTCCCTGTGTCCCCTCCAGGGCCGGTCCCTGTGTCCCCACTGTCCCGGTGCCCCCCCGGTCCCCGTGTTCCCTCCGCCCCGGTGTCTCCCCCCGGTGCTCCGCGCGGTGTCCCGGGATCACGGCAGGACGCGGTGCTGGTGCAGCGGCTTTAATAGCGGGTCCTGCCCGCGGCAGGCCCTGCACATCCTGCTCCTCCTCCTTCTCCTCCTCTCTCTCCTCTCGGTTCCCCCGCCGGCCCTGCGGGTGCGGGGTTTGCCGGGTGGTCCTTGGGGTGCCGGGTCCAGCCTAGTCCTGCGGGACACTCGTTGTGGGTGAGGGGCATGGCGGGGTCTGATGGGACCCGACGGGGGTCGTGTCTCCCCTCCCAAGACCCTGCACTTACCCACTCGTCCTCATCCACCCCCTCGAAGGAGTCCTGGGGCAGCGGGTCATCTCGGTTGCCCAGCCGGGCCACCATGGCACTCAGGAGCTGTGGGGAGGCCCGGCAGAGCCGTGGGGTGAGGGACATCGCCCCCAGCCCCCACTGCAGGGCGGTCGCCCCACCCCAGCACCCACCTCCTCCTTCTTCTGCTCGTCCGACTTCTCCTCCAGGTACACGGATGCAGGGACGAACTTCCGAGCCGGAGCCTCTTTTGGGGCCTCGCTCACTGGGAGAGCGGCATAACCGTGGGGCAGGAGGGCTTCGCCCCGTGGCTGACACCCCCCATACCATCCCCGTGGGCTGGGGGTCCTGCCCTGCCCCTCACCCACCTGGCACCATGCCGGCCGGGCACAGGCTGGCGCGGCGCTGCTGCCCGTCCTGCCCCGCCAGCCACGCACCGGCACCCAGGGCCGGCTCCCACCAGACACGGGTCGGCGGGAAGAGGTCGTCCTGGAAATACTCCTTCTGTGGGGGCAAGTGATGTTGAGGGGGGTCCCCTGCCTCTGTCCCCATCCCAGAACACAGCCAGCCTCCCCCTTACCCCCCACCTACCTTGACACGTGGCACGTGGAAAGCCACGGGCTCCAGGGTGCTCTGCCCCAGGCGCAGTGCACGGGCGAACTCCACCTCCCGCACCTCACACGTCGTTTTGGGCAGGAAGACAAAGCCCTGGTGGGGTGGGGGCATGAGCGGGGTCTGGCAGTGCAGGCAAGGGGTCAGGGACAGGCAGCACTGCCCCTCTTTACCTTGTGGGGTTCGTTGGAGGTGAAGCTGTTGCACTCAAGGAAATAGGGGGGCTCAGGAGTCACCTCATAGAGAAAGACTCTGGTGTCACCCTGGGGATGGAGTGAGACAGGGGCTGTCAAGGTGCATGGAGGGTCCCTCTGCACTTTTGGGGTGCTGTAGACAGGTAGCCGCCCAGTTTTTTGGAGGGCAAGCCCTCACCTTGCCAGTGAGGAAGACAACACTGGTATCCTCATCGTAGAAGGGCAGGAGGGTGGAGGGGGCCACATCGAGCCCAAGGACGGACAAGGGTCCCTCAGGCAGAGCCTGTGCCCGGTACAGGAGGATCCTCCTCTCACTGCGGCTGTGGGGAGGTGTCAATGAGGGGGAGCATGGTGTCCCTTGGTGTCCCTGCCCCGCCACGTGTCCCCCTCTTTACCTATCAAAGCCGGACACCAGGAGGTAGTCGCCACCGCAAACCCAAACCAGGCGTGCTCCGCGTCCCCCCTCGGGACCTGGACCCTCCTGTGTGGGGAGAAGGTCACTCTGCCCGCTCAGAGAGAGCTGGGGGTGCGGGCAGGTGCCCTTGTGGGTGTTCCTGCCTGCAGCCCCAGCTCTCCAGCCCACTCTCAGTGCCGTGATTGTACCTGTTGAGGCCGAGGGCTGCACCGCGGCTCGTAGAGCCGTATCCGTCCGTCTTTGCTCACTGTCGCCAGCTTCTTCCCATCTGGGCTCCAAGCCATGCTGAAGATCTGGGTAGACAGATGTTGTGTCCCCTCAATATCCCAAAGTCACCCCTCAGGTGTCCCCAGGTTTGTCATTCCTTACCTGATCTGTGTGTCCCTGCAGGCACAAGACTTCCTGCTCGGCGCTCAGATCCCAGATCCGCACGGTCATGTCGTAGGAGGAGGAAACCAGGAGATCGGATGCCACGGGGTGGAAGCGGATGGAGTAAATCTTCTCCGTGTGACCTGGGAAGATTGAGCAGTGCGTGGTCGTCCCCAGCTGTGGACACCACCGGGCTGGCTTGTCCCCAGTGTAGGGTGCTCGGTGTGTCCCCTCACCTTGGAGAATGGCTTCAGGCTCCTGCAGTGTCTCCTGCAGCCCTCCCTCAGGGATCCGCCACAGCCGGATCTTGGCGTCTTCACCGGCTGGGGACCAAAAAGGATGGGCAGTGGTTAATGGGGTGATCAGCATGCCCGGAGCCAGGGGACTATCCCGGCACGCTCCGGCGGGGCTGGCACACGTACCCACAGCGAGGCGCCGCGGGTCGAAGGGGTCCCAGGAGAGGTCGGCCACTGCCACGCTGTTCTGGATGGTGGGCACGGCTGTGTCGGGGAGGCGGCCGGGCTTGGAAAGCTGCAGGAAAGAGACAGAGGTCACGGGCATGGCACTCACGGCGCCGTGCCGGCCTCCAGCCGCTCCGGGGTACCTCGAGCACGGCGATCTGGCCGCCGGCGGTGAGCAGGGGCAGGGCGACGCGCTGGTGGTTGGCACAGAAGCCGTCGCACTCGCCCGGCGTGGTGAGGCTGAGCCCCCGCAGGTTGGTGAAGTGGGAGTCGCGGTGCAGCACCCGGCCCTGCGCGTGCCGGAAGCGGGAGCTGGGCCCTGGAGCGGGTGAGGGATAGGTGAGTGCCCCAAATCCCTCCTCAGTGAGGGACCCCGAGCTCACCCTGCTGCCTGCTCACCCAAAATGCTCTGCAGGGACTTCTGGCTGGGGCTGCTGGAGAAGCCGCTGGAGGGGCCGGTGCTGGCTGAGAGCGAGGTGGCTGCACTGCCTGGCGAGGCCAGCGAGGATGGCGAGGAGTAGCCACTGGCCTCCTACAGGAGAGATAGCGGGTGGGCAGGTGGTGCTGGTAGCCCGGCCTTTCCCTGCTGTATAAAGGCGGCAGGGACCCCCACCCCCTCAGCATCCAAAGCACAATCCCAGCACCCCATGCTCACGCTCCGGTCGGCGTCGGTGTGGCTGATGTCGGTGTGGCCGATGTTGGTGTGGCCGATGTCGATGTCGGTGTGGCCGATGTCGATGTTGGTGTGGCCGATGTTGGTGTGGCCAATGTCGGTGTCAGTGTGGCCAGCATTGGTGTGGTGGGTGAAGGCGATGACAGGGGAGGTGAAGGTCTCTGTGGATCTCCGTGCAGGGTGCAGGCTCACCCTCCCCACCTGCACCAGGCACAGTGGTGGGCATGGGGCAGTGGCAATGCCACCAGCAAGGACACACCCCTGGGTGACACTGACCTGCTGGTTGTCGCCTGCCCACCAGGCTTGGGCATTGGTGGCTGGCAGGGTCCCAGTGCAGTCAGGGAACAGATCCTCATGGAAGTCTTGGACAGACTGTGGGAGAAGGGATGGGGCAAGGTGGGTGTTCCTGAAGTCCCACAGCCTCCATCCTCCTGCAACTGGGGCAGTCCTGGACACTCCCAGACACCTCCAGCACCCAGACTCCACTACCCAGCACCCAAATTTCATCCACTTTAAGCACCCAGCACCTATTGCACAACAGCACCCAGCAGGTGGCACCCAGCTATCAGCATCCACTCTCCAGCACCCCAGTTCTACATGCAGCACCCGGCTTCCCAAATCCAGCACGCAGCAAACTCACACTCTGTGACCCACTGCCAGCTCCCAGGTTTGACCTCCTCTTCTGCTCTCCCCAGGCTGGGGATTGGGGTCCCAGTGCACCCGGGTGCCTTTTGTCACCTGGTGCTGGCGAGGTGTCACCCATGAGATGAAACCAGGCATCCACGATGCAGTGCCACCAGCAGCCCCCCCTCACCTTGCGTGGCACCACGTAGCTGACAGGGACGAGGGCGGTGTCGGTGAGCTGCAGGACACGGAGCACCTCGCAGGCCATGACGTCCAGGGCCCGGCGTGGCACGGCCGCCAGGCCCCGCGTGCTGCCCTCTGTCCGGCACTGGGTCACTGTGGGGAGGGGGGATGGACATGAGGTGGGCAGTGCAGGCAGGGGTGAGCCCCCCAGGGCTACTGCGACCCTGGTGTGAAGTGGGACCTGCTTACCCTGGGTGAGCGCTGGCTGCGTGGGGGTCACCTCAAAGCAGTACAGGAGGTTTTCTCCCTGGAAGAGAGGTGGAGTGGACAGGGAATGAGTGAGGCTGCAGGAAGCACCCCACCGCACCCACATGCACCTTCCTGTACCCCCCTGCACCCACATGCACCTTGCTGCAATCCCTGCACCCCACTGCACCTTCCTACAACCGCATGCACCTCCATATGCTCCCCCTGCACCCTTCTGTGCCCTCCTGTAACCGCTGCACCCACATGCACCTTGCTGCATCTCCTGCACCCCTCTGCAGCCTCCTGCACCCCCCTGCAACCCCTGCATGCTTCTACACCCCACTGCACCCACATGCACCTCACTACACTCCCCTGCATCTTCCTGTACCCCCCTGCACCCCGCTGCTGTGGGACCTCACCTTCCCTGCCAACACCAGCAGCCCCGTGTCGGCGTCATACAGTGGGATGGTCACCCTGCAAGGGAAAGGGATGCTGAGCTGGGGGTGCTGAGCTGAGGGCACCCCTCAGTGCAGCACCCCGAAGGCCGTGGTGCTGGATCCTGCTTCCCTGGCTGGTGCGCACCCAAACCTGCACTGGGGCAGTGCAGGGCAGGATCGGATCCTGTCAGGGGTTGGAGGGCAGTGGTGGTGCTGGGGGGTGCCCTCAGGGTGCTGGACTGGTCCCCAGCTTACAGCTGGACCCACACTGTCCCACCCTGGGGTGACACATTGGCAGCAGGATGGCACTGCCAGCTGCTCCCAGCCCCAGATGCTCGGTGCCTGCTGCGAAGCCGTGCCCAACTGCGGGGCATCCTGCTCCCAGCCCTGCTCCCAGCACCCAGACATTGCACCCGGCCTCACTTAGGAAAACCACTAGCACCTGCAGGGGAGCCCCAGGGCCGGCCGGGCTGGCTTGGCCAGTTTTGGGTGGGCGCGTGGCACACCCTGGCACCTGCGGTGTTGACCAGCCCCGGGAGTGCCCTGAGGCTGGGCTGTGCCCGCTGGAGCGTGTCCCTGCTCCCTGTCCTGCACCCTGTCCCAGCCCGCAGCTCGGGGCTGCTGCACGGCTGGGGGGGACCACGGCTGGGGGGATGCCCGTGACTGAGGGTCTGGTGGTCAGGACATGCTCTGTGGCCAGAGGGGACCATGGCTGGGGGGGTGCTTGGTGGCAGAAGGGGACCAGAGGGGTCTGTGACAAGGAATACTCAGTGGCCTGAGGGGACAGTGGTGACAAAAGCACGGAGTCACCTCTGTGCCTTCCCGCGTCAGGGGTTGATGAGGGAGAGCCGCAGGCAGAGACTGAAGGGACAATCTATTACCTTCGTTTGACATTTCTGTGGCTGTGCCAAGGGCAGAGAGGTGTTCCATGCCATCCCATGCCATGAAGGATAGGTGTGGCTGGTATGGCACTGTCCTGCCCCAGGGCTGTTGACAAACCCAGGCAAACACTGATGGGATGCCTGTGGCAGGCACCGGGGTCCCCTGCCCTGCTGCCACCACTGTCAGCAGCACTGTCACCACCACAGGGGCACAGCGTTGGGACAAGAGCACCCTGGGTGCCTGGTTGTCCCAGCCCAGCCTGTGCCATCCTCACCATGTCTTGTCCTGCAGCACTGGGCACAGCTTTGCTGCCACCAGGGCACAGGGACAGCCCTGTGAGGGCCACCCACTGCCTCCCATCCCCCAGAAGACAGTTGCAGGGGCTCTGTGGATGCCAGGGGCATGGAGGGACCAGGATCCCAGGGCACTGGGTCCCATGGGTGCCAGGGACCCTGATTACCCTGGCCACACTGGATATGGGGGTGCCAAGGACACTCAGCCCTTGGTGTTACAAGTGGTGCCAGGGGTCCTGTGGGTGCTGGGGATATGAGGGAGATGCCTTCACCTGCACCTACCCCCTATACCTGTGTGTCTACACACCAGGGGTGCTGGGGGTCCCTGGGACCCCATCCCCAGGGATGCTGGAGGTCCTGGGGCTGGGGACATGGAAGGTTTGCAGGGTCTGGGAGCTGCCAGAATCCTGGGTATTCTCTTGGTCCTGGGTATTCTTGTGACTCTGGAGGTCCAGGAGATCTCATCGAGTCCCTGTGGATCCTGGGGGTTCCTGTGACTCTGGAGAGCCCTGGGGTCCCTATGACTCTGGGAAGCCCTGAAGTCCTGTGACTCCGGGAGCTCCTGGGATCCCGAGGTCCCTGTGAGTCTGGAATGTCCTGGGGGGTCTCAGAAATTCCTGTGACTTTGGGGAGTCCTGTGATCCCAGAGGTCCCATGGAGTGCCCAGGGGTCCCTGTGACTCTGGAGTCGCAGATGCCCTGGGTGTCCCAGGGGTCACTGTTACTCTGAGATCCCAGAGATCCGGGGGGTCCCTGTGACTCGGGGGTCCCGGGGGTCCCGGGGGTCGCTGTGACTCTGCGATCCCAGAGATCCGGGGGGTCCCTGTGACTCGGGGGTCCCGGGGGTCCCGGGGGTCCCCGCGGTCCCGCCCCAGTCGGGCCCCAGGTGCGCGGGGGGCGGGGCCTCCGTGCCCGCTGTGCCCCGCCCCCCGCCGTTCTCTCAGCCAATGGGCGACCGGTGGGAGGGCAGGCCCCGCCCTCGCGGTTTAAAAGCCGCTCCCCGCGCTCGGCACCGCCACTGCTCGCCCGGTCGCTGATCCGCCCGCGCCATGGACTGACCGGCCTCCCCGACGGCCCCGCACGGCCCCGCACCGCCCGCCACGGTGAGTCCCGCGGCCGCGGCACCGCCCGACCCTCCACACAGCCACCGGGGCTCGTGCGGCGGCCGCCCACGGGCGAGAGGGGGCTCTGCCGGCTACCGAGGGGCTTAGGGGACGGCGGGGCCCGAGGGGCCCTGGGCCGGGCGGCACCCGGGGTGGGCTGGGCACCCACGGTGACAGGGTGTCACCCGGGCCTCGGCCGCAGGCAGGACACCCAGGGCCGGCGACTCCTCCGGGCCTCGGATGGGGGTTGGTGTGTTCTGCTCCCTGCGAGGCCTCGGCTGAGCCAGGGGCATCCGGCTGGCTCCCACCAGGGCTGGTGGTGGAAGGGCCTCGGCCAGGCTGGGGGATGGCACTGTGGTGGGCTGGGATGAGGGTGCAGGCAGGGCCCCTGATCTCCCGTGCCTGTCCTGCCATGGGATGTGCTGGAGTCCGGTCCAGGCACCTCGGCCTGGTGCTGAGGGTAAGGGGAGAGATGTGTCTGGGGCTAACATGGAGCACAGCTCCATCCAGCATGACTGGGTGGCAGTGACCCACCCTGCCAGAAGAGGTCCAGGACCCCCACAGGACTGGCACGGTCCTGGGCCCATCCTGTGGTCACCCTGTCCTGGCAGACTTGGCAGCAGGGCTCTCCTGTTGGGATCAGGCAGAGGTGGGAGCTGCTGACAGCCATGTCCACCACCACCACCCTCCTCAGCAGAGGGCTCGGCTGGGGTGGGGTTTGGCTGCCCTTGCCCTGCCTGTCCTCGGGGGTCAGTGTCCTGGGTCGCTGACCTGCCACGGGGCCAAGCAGGTCCCAAGGCGCTGCTAGTGAGGGTTTCTCCCTGGCTGGCGCAGAGGGATGGGTGCCAGCAGGGCCACCAGCCAGCCTGGCTGCCGGGGATACCCCACCGCTCTTCCTGCCGCCAGCTCCCTGCATGCCTTGTCGTCACCCAGGGTGCAATTGGAGGGTGCTGGCCCCTGTCACCCTCTTTGGATGTGACTTTGGGGCACCATGGGGGTAAATGTTCCTTTCCACACCTGGCTCCCTCCCAGGCTGGCAGTTGCCACAGGAGCCAATGTATCTCAGCAGAGATGCTCCAGTTCCAAGACTCCTCTTCCCAACCAAAACCCCCCAGTCATGTCACCGCCACACACCCACTGTTGTAAACACACCCTGTTCCGACAGGTCCTGCTGGGACCGGGGCGGCCAGGCTGCCCTGACCCAGCGGTGCCGCTGCCCACACGGCACTGGGCAGTGCCGCCGTCAGGGATGACACTAATTACTGTTTTCCCCTGCACCACGCCAAGGCCAGCCGGCCTCGCCGGGTGGCCCTGACGCAAGTGCTGCCTGCCCGGCTGGCTCTGCCGGCGGGACACGGCACGAGGAAGCGCTCGGGGACAGCCGCGGCCACCCCAGTCACTCCAGAGGAATCTGCCCGTGCCGCCCGGGCCACGCGTGGCACCATCACCAGCCTCCTCCCACCCTCCGCCGGCGTTCCGGCTCCTCCCGAGGCGGTTTGGCTGCTCGTGAAGCGGCTCTGCTGGTTTTTCTCCTTGCCAGCACCTGAGACGGGGAGCACGGCCGGGTCAAAGGGGCAGGAGCGGGATGGAGGGGCTGGCGAGTGCTCCCGGGAATGCAATAACCAGGCCTGCATTCCTGCGGGGCTGCTGCGGAAACTTTAATTAAATAGGGAGGGGAGCGGGAGGAGGTGGGAGCTGAGGCGGCGCAGGGTGGGTTGAAAGGGAGGAGGATTAAGGGCTTAATCCTGCATCCCCCCAGCTGGCTCTCGGGAGGGGGCACGTGCTGACATCAGCTTGCTTTGGGGGGTGTAAGGGAGGGGAGCAGCTCTGCATCCTGCCCGGCAAAGGCACCATGTCCCTCCCTGCGGTGACAGGGATGGAGTTCAGGGCCCAGCTGTGAGCAGGGCCCCTGTCCTTCCTGCTCTGGTGCCACCAGCCAAGGTGGCAACCCACCGACCAGCAACAACGCTGGCTTTGTTTGGCCTTGGGGCCTTGCTTGCCGGTGCGGAAAGGGACATCCTGGCTCTGCCTGGTTCCCTGAGGTCCCCAAGCAGTGGGGAAGGGCAGGAACCCCCAGGAGAGTTCCTCCAGCCTGTCCTGCACAGGTGTCACCCTGTGGGGTGGGGAGAGCATCGTCCTTGTTGTTAAAACGTGTGGTGGATGCAAAGTGGGACAGCAGTGGGACTGCCCAGCCTGGGGGGCTGCAGGCAGGAAGGGGGGATGCTGCACTCCCAACCCCAGCAGGCTGGCAGGGAAAGGCTGAGCCGGGACTGGGGGAATCTGAGCCCAGATCCTCCCCACAGCCGGAAAATATGAATAATACGGCAAATATCTGCGGTGCAGGCGCGGGGGAGCCCAGCCAAGGCAGCAGCAGGCCGCTGGCAGGGCGGCCCCAACACCTCCAGCAGAACCGGGGCCTCCTCTCCACCCTTGGGGACCCTGCCAGGACCTGGGGAGGCCGTTTCCCTGTCCTTCGTTTCTGGGGGTGACCTGGGCTGGGTTAACCTCTCGCTGCTTTGAAATAGCATCGGGCCGTGGTGGAGGCGGCGTGTGCCAGCGGAGCGGGCGATGCCGAGGGGGCGGCGGTGGAGGCGTGCGGAGCAGCCGTGCCAGCCTGCCCGGCGCTCGTGGCCGGGCACGGATGCACGGCTGTGGCCGGGCTGGGCGAACCTGCCTGGAGCGGGGAGCCTGGCAGGCGGGGAGGAAATGCCAGCGTAATTAAAGGGACGAAAGAGACTTGGAGTCAGCAGCTGGTTGCAGCGCGGGACACGTCAGCGAAACCTGACCCTGGCATTGCAAAACCAGGCCCGGCCTCGCCAGCATCCCGCAGGCCTGGCCCTGCTCCGGGGCTGTCCATCCGGGCGGCCTGGCACGGTGGTGGCACTGCTGGCATGCCAGCACCTCATGCCATGGGCTCACTTGCCAGCCAGCACGCTCCAGCTGCTGGAGCCATCTCGAGGAGTGCCAGGTCTGCCCCCAGCCTCAAAAAACACTTCACAAGGTCTCCATGATGTGGTTTTGGTTCTACTCCGTCCTTGTGGTCCTTGTGTTGCACACTGGCTGTGATGTGGAGGTGTGGGGGGACCCAGCGGCAGCGAGAGGACTGAGCTGGGGGTGCCGGGGAGGGGATGCTGTGACGGTGACCCCCTGGGTGACAGTGACCCCCTGGATGCAGCACAGCTCCTCCCCAGCATCAGGGGCTGACGGCACAGGTCATGTCAGGGCAGGGCCAGTCAAGCCAAGTGACTCAGGCAGTTGTGGTGACCCTGCCCAGCCGTCGGTGCACCCCACCCTCGGGTGCACCCCACCCTGTGGGGGGCCGGCTTGGGAAGAGGTGAGGACAGAGCCAGTCACCGTGTTAACCCTGGCTGACACCCCAGCAGGGGGACAAGGGGACACAGCACGGGTCCAGACCCTGCTGGCACAGGATGTGGTGTCCCTGCAGCGCCGACGGGCCGGGGCAGGCGGCACGTGCTGCTGTGTGACCCGGCAGCCCCCCGCACATGGAGAGGGCCCCTTCTGAGCTGCAGGGGGGGGCGTTTGCCTGGAGCTCTGACAGCTCTGAGCAGGGAGGAGGTAGGCCACGGCTGGGGAAGGGTTCGCCTCTTCCCTGCCTGGGGACCCCCCTCTACAACCTCTCTTTACCCCTGATGGGGTGGCAGGAGACAGTGGGGCCCTGGCCCAGCCTCGTATCATTAAAAGGGCTAAAAGATGGGGCTGAGAGAGGAACCAGCTCCGTGTGGCACAGGAGAGCGGCTGCAAGATTGGCCGGGGCATCCATGGGGGGCTGGGGCAGGGGTGGTTATAGCCTTGCTCACTCCAGAGCATCTTCCCCTCCATCCCTGCTGTCCCGAATCCCCAAGGGACAAGGACACAGCCCATGGTGCTGTGCTGAGTCCCTGGAGTGCAGCAGGGAGGGGAACAGCAAGGTGACCTGTGGGGCCAGGGGCTGGGTGGGGGTGGGTATGAGCCCCTGGACTCTGTGGGGACACAAGTGGCTTGTCTCCAGGAGGGATTGCTGCCACTGGTGATCCAGGCAGGAGCAGCCCCTGTGGATGCAGCTGCTGGGATGGCACAAGCAAAGAGTTAAGCTGAGCTCAGTGCAGGGAAGGCCGGCCAGGCTCCCACCCCTTCCCCCACCCCTTCCCGGTGCTCTGATTCTCCACATCCCCCGTGTTTGATTTGCACCCTGCTGAGCAGTGGGGGTGGTTGGGGCCCTTGTGTGTACTGGGGGGGGAGGAAATCTTGGTGTGCCACTGGAGACAGTCCAAATACCAGTGGGATGTGTCTCATGGTAGAGCCTGGGGTGCACAATGGTACCATGTCCCTAAATCCTGGAGGTCTGGGGAGGGGGAAGAGCATGGAGCCGGGGTGGGCAGCCCACATGCTGCTTCACTCTCACCAGCTCTGTCCCAGGGATTCAGAGGTGACCCACAGCCCTGCCAGCCCTGGATACCCCACAGCAGGGCCCAGCTCCTAACCCTGGCTTCATTTCTCTCTCCACAGAGCTGACACCATGAACCAGCTGATCCTTTGCACGCTGTTCCTCTTGGCCCGTGGGGAGCTGGCCAGGGCTTGTCCCGCGGGATGCCAGTGCCAAGACCCCAAGACCATCCTGTGTGCGGCCAGGCGGGGCCAGACGGTGCCCCAGGGGCTGCCCTCCAACACCCTCTCCCTCTACGTCTTTGAGAACGGCATCACAACGCTCAGTGAGGACAGCTTTGCAGGCCTGCCCGCCCTCCAGCTCCTGGACCTGTCACAAAACAAGATCACCAGCATCCAGAAAAACATCTTCCAGCCTCTGACAGAGCTTGTCAACTTGGACCTGTCCTCCAACCAGCTGCAGGAGATAACCAATGAGACCTTCCACGGGCTGCGCCTGCTGGAACGGCTCTACCTGCAGAGGAACAGGATCCAGCATATCCACGCTGCTGCCTTTGACACGCTGGAGAATCTGCTGGAGCTGAAGCTTCAGAACAACCAGCTCAGGGCTGTGCCCCCCCTTGACCTGCCCAACCTCCTGCTGTTGGACATCAGCTGGAACAAGATCCCCACCATTGCACCAGGGGCCTTCCATGCTGTCAACATCGAGTCCCTGAAGATTGCAGGGCTGGGCCTGACGAGCTTAAACGAGGAGCTCTTCCAGGTCCAGAACAACCTTCACGAGCTGGATGTCTCTGACAACCTGCTGGAGCGCGTCCCGGCGGTGCTGCGGCGGCTGGGCAGCCTCACCAGGCTCAGCCTGGCCGGCAATGCCCGAATCTCCCAGCTGCCGGCCGACAACTTCCAGAGCCTTCACAACCTCCAGGAGCTGGACATCAGCAACCTCAACATCAACACCATCCCTCGAGATTTCTCCAGCTTCTTCCCCAGGCTGCGGGCTGTGACGGCCGCCGGCAACCCCTTCAACTGCATCTGCCAGATGAGCTGGCTGGTGCAGTGGGTGAACGCCAGCGGTGTGGTGCTGCGGCGCCCCGAGGAGACGCGCTGCCACTTCCCCCCAAAAAACTCTGGCAAGCTCCTCCACCACCTACAGTACTCTGACTTTGGCTGCCCTACCACCACCCCCACGCCCACCACCCCCCGCACCACCACGCTGCCGCCACCCGCACTGCTGCCCACCACCCACCGCCCACCCCCGCCCGCCAGCACCGCTGCGCCCACTCCGGGGGCCAGGGACCCCCAGGGCAGCTCCACACCAGTGCCCTTCAGCGGCACCCCGTCCCCCACCAGCTCCCCGCCGCCCATCTGTCCCCCTCGCACGTGTCTGAATGGCGGCACCTGCCACCTGGGTGCACAGAACCTCCTGCAGTGCCTGTGCCCCGCGGGCTTTGCCGGCGTGTACTGTGAGGTGGAGGTGAGGGGGACGACGCCCGCCCCGGGCACACCGGCCCCACCGCCTGGCCGGCGGATCAGCATCGCACAGGTGGGCAGCACCTCTCTCAAGGTGGACCTGCACAACTACGTCCAGTCCAAGGCACAGCTGAAGGGCATCCGCCTGAGCTACCGGAACCTCTCGGGGCCGGACAAGCGGCCGGTGATGCTGCGTTTGCCGGCTTCGCTCTCCGAGTACACGGTGCGGGCGCTGAAACCCAACTGCACCTACCGTGTCTGCATCGGGGCGCTGGGGGAGGTCCCCAAGGAGGAGCACTGTGCCGAAGCACAGACCCTGCCCCTCAGCCTGCAGCAGCATTCCCCTGTCACCCAGAGCCAGGACCCCAACCTCGCCCTGATCCTCGTCCCTGTGGTGGCCGCTGCGCTGCTGCTGGTGGTGGTGGTCACGGCCGCCATGTACTACCGCCGGCACCACCAGGCCAAGGCGCGTGCCGGCGCCGGGGTGGACGCCAGCCCGCTGGAGCTGGAAGGGGTTAAAGCCTGCCTGGAAAATGGGGACTTGAGCAGCCATGGCTGCAAGGTGCCGGAGGCGGCAATGCTTTCTGGTGGCTCCGAGTGCGAGGTGCCGCTCATGCAGTCGCACTACCCCAGCAACAACAACACCCCGGGGCTCAAACCCTCCTACTTCTGAGCCCTGGACACAGGAGGGCTGAGCTCCAGAAGCAGCACCTGGGCATGTCCCTCTGGGATACAGATCGCCAAGGAGCTGACTGAATTGAGGCAGAAAACCCACAACGTGCAATTTCCGCGAGGCTGCCTCGCTTCGGGAGGAGACACGAATTTTACTGCTCGGTGCCTTGATTCCTGTGACTCTGCGTAGAACATGGGTAGTGGAAGAAAGGAGGGTTTTAATTTGGGGGCTGGGAGGGGGGCTCCTTTTTAGCTACTGCTAAAGAGAAAGCTGCCGTGACTCGGCTGAGGGCTGCCCACGTGCTGGTAACAAGGGTCCTTTAGCAGAGCACAGCCTGTGACTCTCGACTCCCTGGAAGCTGATGTGAGCAATATGGCCCGGCCGAGGTGCTGGGACCCTCGGGACCCCCTGGGCCAAAGGAAGTGCCAAGCAGGCAAACCGGGAATTGAAGCTTTAAGAACTCAGAGAGAATATTTATACACCGTTATTTCCCATTTCTTCTGGGAAAACTTGGTTTTTTTTAGTACAGGTTTGTGTACATCTCTTTTGTAAGACAGACCAGAAGGGTGTCTTTTTGTAAAAAAAAAAAAACCCTAAAATAATTAAAATAACAACAACAAAAAGTTCTGTGCCGCCCTGAGCACCCTGGCAGGGGTGTGGGCAGGGGTGTGGGCAGCGTGGTGTGTCCCCTGTGGAGGACCGGGAAGGTTGGAAAGGTCAGCTGCGTCCTCTCATTGTTGTTGGCAAGCACTGGGATGAGTCAGGGCCATGGGGGGGGAAGTCTTCCCGACTCTGGGCGCTGCCCTCCACCGTGGGCGCTGAGGAGGGGTTCCCAAAACAGAGGCCACGGGGTTCAAATCGGCCCCTGCCCTCTGCATCATCCAGCCTTACTTCATCCCTTCCCGCCTGCCAGATGGCTCTGGGGCCAGCTGCGGGACAAACAGCCCAGCCCAATCTCCTGACGTCACCCCCAGCAGCACTGGGACCCTCAGAGCACCCGTGACAAGTGTCAGCCTGCAGGGCCCCCCCACCCCGGGGGTGCAGCCAGAGCCCCCACTGCCCGGCCCCGGGAACAGCCGGTTTCATGCGCTGGCCCTGGCGGGGAGGGCTGGGAGCCGGCACTCGGCAGGTTCCCGCTGCCAAGTGGTTTCTGCTCCAACTCTCTGGTTTTAATCGTTTTCCAATCCTTTATCTTTCGGGCTGGAATTTTCCAGGTTGAGGCCCTGCCCGCCGAGGTATGTTTGATTTGGAGAGAAGGAGCACAGTGCGGGGCTGACGCCGAGGGTCACCGCCGTGCCGCACCGCGCCGGCCGCTCCGCCACAGGACACGGCCCTGACCCCGCCGGCCCCCTGGTCCTGCTCACCCGGGGCAGGGAGAGGCTCTGGATGCAATTAGGGGCGCGGGGTGGCGGCGGGGGCCGTCTGGCACAGCCCCCCCGGCTCCCAGGTGGGCTTCCGGCAGGGCTGGCTCCCATTAGGGCCGGCGCAGCGGCAGGAGGGGCCCCTCGCCAGCGCGGGCGGCTCGCTGCGATGGCCACGCTCGCCCACTCAAAGGGCCCATTGTGGTCCTCTCCCCACAGATTTTTCAAATTAACATCCCAAATTCCTCCCAAAATTGCTGCTGTGTAAATATTTTCACTGCGAGCTTTGTATATTTTCCAGCCTCGCGAGGAGGAGAGAAGAAAAGTCCCTGGCGGAGCCACGGCCTCATGCCGGGTGCCCCCGGCCGGCCGCCGCCACGGCCCCCCGAGCCTGGCCCAGCCCCGGCGTGTGCCCACACCAGCACTGTCTGCAGGGCTCTCCAGCCCCTCCTGGCCCCTCGCTTCCCCCCTCCTTTGCCTTCGTGACGTGCCCTTCTAACAAAGCTCATTTCCCCACTTGCAATCAGCTGGAGGTTTGCAGGGACCCCCCCCACATGCCAAGTTTGCAGGGGACCCTCATTACGCCTCAGCAAGTCCCACCATTCCATGGAGGTTTCCAGCAGCTCCAAAGTGATGGGATCTACAGTGAAAATGCCAGCACAGCAGGAGCCAAGTGGGGGCTCTGCTTTGGCAGGTGCAGCACCACCGGGGTGCCCCAAGCCAAAGGTTTCAGGGTGCCAGCCGGGGGGCTGGAGCAGCACAAGGGGGGCAGCGGGGCTCAGCCTTGGCACAGAGGTGATGGGGACACTGTGGCCTGGGCAGGGCTTGGTCCCTACCCAACACCCATGTCTGCACCCGGGCAGCCCTGCAGGAGAGCAGCATTGCCCAAAATGGGACTGTCCAGCCCCTGTGGCTTCCTGAATCCCAGCACAAAATTCCCCCTGGCCACTGCCAGTCCCGTCGCATGCCAAGAGCGGCTCCGAGCGGCACATTGTGCGGCGCTGCTAATTCCTCCAAGCTGAATCAGCGCTGGGAAGGATTGCAAAACCCCCTGAAATGGACCCAAAAACAATCCCTCTCAGTAAGCAGTTCAGCAGGGCTGGTAACAGAGGGCCCTGGCCAGAGCCACCGGCAGGATGGGGGGGCCTGCTGGGAAGCCACGATGGGAGGAGCCTCCAGCTTCACTGGGGCAAATCCTGCCTGCATCCCAGCATGGAGGGTTCCAGTCTCCCAAAAAAACACCCCTGGCCCCATGGAAACCAAATCCAGGTCCCCTTGGTCCCCCAGGTCCCTGTGGCCAGAGCAGAGCCTTGAGGGGCCATGTTGCCTTGGTGCCATGGGTCCCCATGCCCACTCCCCAGGGTGAAGAGAGGTGTGTGCCCATCCCACAGCCCCCAGTGCTGCCAGGAAGAGTTTTGGGGGGGGCAAAAATCCTGCTGCCTTCCTGGAAAGCTGGGGAGGCCAGGGAGCACCCACTGGCCACAGAGGCTGTGACCCATCTGGGAGTGATTTCGGCGCTGCCATCCCATCGCAGCTCCATCCACAGCACTGGGCTATTTTTACCCAGTGGAATTATAGGACAGGCGACGAAGGGCGGGGTGGCTGCCCCTGCCTTAACCTCTTTGTGTATCTGCCCAGCAGCCTCGTGGGGATGAGTCCCACTGGGGTGGCACCTGGAGGGTTGGGGTGGCCTCTCCCCCTCCTCGTGTGTGAGGTTTGCAGCCAGGTGGGGGCAGGAGAAGCCCCTTCCCCATGGATGGCAAGCAGCCACCAGCCCAGGCACCTATGGGATCTGCCCAGGGACTGGGTCAGGGTTGGGGACAGGGATGGACCTGTCTGGCTCAGGGCTCTGCCTGCTGGGGTGGGAGAGACCCCCAAAGCACCCACCACAAACCAAAAGGGCTGCTAAGCCCCAGGAAACAGCAATGCAAGGGGTACTGGGGCCAGGTGGGATGAGAGCAGGACTGGCCATGGAGGTCCCATTACAGTGGGTGCCTGGGAAGAGGTGGCAAGGTGACAGTGGGGACATGTGCCTCAGTTAGGCCATGTGCTCTGGTGCACAAAAGAGCTGGAGCTGAGAGATGCCGGGGCTACAAGCCTGACCCCAGGACCTGGCTCAGCCACAGGCTTTGGCTGGGACAGGGGCAGTGGGTGGGCACTGGGGGCTGAGCACCCCTGGGCAGCATCCCCAGGGAGCTGCCTGGGCCCCTCCATGTCCTTCTTCAGCTCTGGGTGGGACAAAAAAACCCCCAAATCTCTCTGCAAACATCCTGCTGTGCTGGCACCCTGCTGTGGGCAGATCTCAATTCCGGCACTTCCTAGTTCTGTTGGACTTTGCACTGTGAAGAGCAGTGAGGGTCTGGCTGTCCCCATGCCTCCCCATCACCATCCTGCCCCACGGGGATATGCCCAGTGTCAGCACACACCACTGGGACATGGCTCCCTGGGACCTCTGCTGACCCAGGCATCTCATCCCTATTGATCCAGCCACAGCCCCAAGCCGGCTGCGGCACCCCCAGCCTCCCTGGGGACATTTTCAGGACACCAAAAGATGCAGCGACACAAGGGAGCCGCTGTTCTCCTGCCACCACCGTGGTGACAGCACCGTCCCGGGGCAGTGCTGCGCTGGCCGCTGGGCGTGCGGCACTGGGGTCTGGTCGGTGACCCCGAGTCGGAGCCGGTAACCCAACCCTGCCGGTGCTGGTTACAATTTAGGGCAACAATAACCTATTGAGGCCCCTTCCTGGCTCCTGCCCTGCTGCTCCTTGATCTAATTAAAGGGGGCCGGGAGAGAGACAAAACCTGAGCCGAAGGAATGGCAGGTACCCGGAGGCGGCACATTGAGGACCACGGCGCGGGGAGGGGCCAGGGCCACCCACACCTTCTGCCTCCCGCCTTCTCAGGGGTCTGGGCATTGGCCCTGGCACTGTCGGGGTGCTTTGAAAATGAGGTTTGTGCGGTTGGAAACAACTCACCTGCTCAGGATTTGGGATGGGAACCCCCAAGGCACATGCTGATGTGGGGGTGCATGGGGCCAGTGCCCCCCCCTCTCAGCCCTCTTCCCCCATGGATGCTGGGCAGCGTGCAGCCACCCTGTAGGCTGTGGGCATTGGGGTGTATGCGCTAGAGTCACCCCCACCTTGGGGCACGCCATGGCCCTGCCTTGGGGTGCCACAGGGACATGTGGTGCCGGCGCGGTGGGCGCAGTGGGGACGCAGAGGGGACGCAGAGGGGACGCAGAGGGGACGCGGTAGGGACTCGGTGGGATGCGGGCTCCCCTTCCTGCCGGCCTGGCGTCAATAATGAATGGTATGAGTTTCCTGCCCGCCCACTGATTGCTTCCTCAAAGAGCCTCAACGAGCTGCTGCCGCTGCACCCAGCCCCCCGTGCCTCGCTCACGGCACGGCCGGCACTGAGGGACCTGCCTCCGTGCCCCACGCCGGGCACCCAGCGCCACGGCTACTCTGCCATCTCCGGGGGGCTCAGTTCCTCTAGCACTGAGCCTGACTCGAGCAGTGCTTCCAGGGGTACCTGGTGACCCCCAAAACCTGCCACCCCCTGCCCCAGCCACAGCTCCAGGGCTCCCGAGTGTCGAGCCCTTGCTCAGGACGGCTCAGCCCGAGGGAGAGCGCAGCCCCCGCTCGGCACCTCCGCCGGGAGCCAGCCCAAATCCCCCTCCACCATTTGTCATCTCCGCCAGATTTACAGGCGGGAGCGGTTGGGGCTGGAAGCGCGGCGGCCCCGGCGCGGCTGCTTAAAGCAAGCACCTCCCCAGCACGGGAGGGTCCCCCCCGACCCCGCCACCCCCAGCCCCTCTCGTGTGGCCCCACACGCAGCCGCAGGCCGGCAGGGCCCCGGCGTGACGCGCAGGCAGCGCCCGCCAGCCGCATTCCTGGGCCGATAAACCCGGCAGCCAAAATAGCTGCAGCCCGCGCTGAGCCGGCCGAGCGCAGCCGCGGCCCCGCGCCGGCAGCACATCGAGCCGGGCTGGCTCACCCCGGCCCAGCGAGAAGGAGTCGGGGTAATTCCCACTGGATTCTCCGCCAAGAGCAATGATGGACCCCAAAGCCGCTGTGTGCCCCGGCCTCCCTTGGCAGTGTTCGCTCTGGAACTAATGATGGAGGTCACCGAGGCTGCACCGCACGGCTGCCTTTGCCGATTGCGCTGGCGGAGCTGGGGAGGGCTGGGAGCTGCTCCCCGGGGAGCTCGCAGGAGGAGCTCGCTCGGCTTGCTCCCACCATGCTGGCATCTTCCCACTGTGCCCACAGCTGATCCTCTCCCCTCCTGTCTGTCCCGGGTGCTGCCAGCACCAGCCCAGAGCTGACACCTCGGCGCAGCGGATGCCGGTGGGGCAGCCAAGCACCAACCCTGCTGCAAAAGCTCACTCAGCCCCTTGCCAGAGACCCCATATTGGCACCCAGTAGCTGCTGACCATCCAGCTTGCCCTGGCAACTCAGCCCACCAAGGAGCCAGCTCAGTGTCCAGTGAGGGTCCTGGCATCCCAGTGCTTTGCCAGCAGCTCTGGGAAAAGCCAGTGGCCTCTAGTACATACCAACAAGTAGCACAGCCCAAGCCCCCATCCCTGTGGGATGAAGGCACAGCCTCTTCCTCCTCCTCCTGTTTCTTCACCCACACTGTGACACCAGGCCAGCTCTGTGGGCAGTGTGGGAGAGGCCAAACTGAGTCTGACTGGAGCGTTCCTGGCCTTGGCAGTGCCCCACAGACAGGAGACGGCTCCATCATGCCGTGTCAAGAGGCACTGACCCCTTAAGCTGCCAGAGCTCCTCTTCCACTTCCCCAGGGGATGCCTGGTGAGCACCAGCCTGGCCATGGCTGGCTGGGCAGTCACCACGGCACCACAGCACAAAGCACCACGGCGCCGCTGTGAGCGGGAGGTTGGGGCCGTGCCGCCCCGGTGCTCCAGCAGTGCCAAAGGGATTCACTCGCCCACAGAATCTTGTGGTACCGCCCCAGCGCACGCGCCCACCCAGCCAGCAGCCACCTCAGACACTGTCCCCAGCAGTGCCATCACCCACCACAGCGTCACAGAGCACCTCTGTGCCCTCCCCAGCACTGCCACCCAAATGGTGATGGGGATGTGCCTGCGCTGTCCCCAGCCTTGTCTGCAGATTCAGACCAAATGCTGCTGGTGCCAGGAGCTCTCTGCCACCTCCTGCTTCACTGCCACACTCCCTGTGGGTCCCTGACCATGACGTCCCCACCGCCCGCCCTCCTGCCCCGCGGTGCGTCCCCGTCCCTACCCAGGCGAGGTGTCCAGTGCCACGGTGAGCATCGCTCCGCTGAATCGCCGTGTGTCCCACAGCTTCACCTCCCGCTCCCGCATCTGCAGGGACACAGACATGGTGTCAGTGGGCACTGGGGCTGTCTGGCCCTCCCCACGGTGCCACCGCCTTCACCACCCATCCTCCTGCCATCCCAGCAAGGGCCAGGGTGCCTGGTGAGGGGCCCTCTGGCTTTCATGCTTTCAGACCACCTAAAAAGCACTCGGGGCCCTGGCACAGCAGCTGCAGGGAGTGGGGCTGGGACATCCTGGTAGTGCCAGGGCCACCTTCCCAGAGAGGACTGTACCTGGCTGAACCCGATGGAGATGAGGCAATCGCTGGAGCCCATCCAGAGCAGCCGGGAGTCCTTGTTGTTGTCGTGTCCCGGGACACTCTGCAAGGCACAGGAGACACGGCTGTCAGTGTTGCTGCCAGCCCTGCTGGGCACATTGAAGGGACATGTGCCGCACCAGCCACGGTTGTGAATCACGGCAAGGCCGAGCACACGGAGCCGAGCACTGTCTCCCACCTCTGCTGAGAGCGGCTGTGGGGACAGTGCAGTGGGGACAGCCTGCAAGCGATGACAGCCCTGAGCCCCCACCCTGTGCCAGTGCCAGCACGGTTGCCTGTGGAATGGCTGGCCTGGCTCCCGGTGAGCAGCAGGGTGTGGCAGGAGGTAACATGAGCGTGAAGGGGCACGGGATGGCTCCTGGGTCCCCAGGGCTCTCCCCACACCCGGTGAGGGGGTGACAGGGTCAGAGTGCTGCGAGGAAGCTGCTCCATGCCACAGGCACTAGAGGAGGCTTGGCTGTGGCCATGATGACAGAGGGACTTACTTCCTCGGCTGCATCCCCGAGCTCTTTATCCATGCCGAATCCCACCTGCAGGGGCTGGGTGCCCCGTGTGTGTCCAGATGCTACTGAAACACATGGTAAACTGAGCCTGGCCACATTCCCCACACTGTTCTAATCCCCTGCACCCTGCTCCACCTCTCGCCTTGGCTGCCTGCAGGACTGGGACCCCCAGCCCATACCACCGCCTCGTCCTGCCCCCCATCCCAGTCCTACCGAGGACAGGAGGGGTAGAGTTTCCACGGGGCTGTCAGCGGGTGCGTCCTGGCTCCCATGTGTCCCCCAGATGGGCCCTGTGGTTCCCGGCGCCCAGCGGGAGCCGGCAGCCAGCCCTGGCCCGCGGTGCAGGCAGCGCTCGCCGCCCCTCGCTCTCCTTGTGAAGCACCAATAAATGGCTGCTAACGAGTTCAGAGCTGGCAGGGAAAGCGGAGAGCTCTGCCAGAGCCAAACCCACCACGGTGCTTCCGGCACCACTGCGCAGGGCAGGGGGACCAGGCATGGGAGGGGGCAGGAGGGATGGGGGCACCGGGGGTACCCATGGAGGAGCCCTTGGTGTGAGCCCATCCCCCTTGGTGTGAGCACTGTGACCATCAGCCACAGCCAGCAAGGCTCTTCCACCGCGGCAGCCAGCGAGGGGGCACAAAGATGCTGTATCTCCCACTTCCCCACCAGACAAACCCTGCTGGAGCACCTTTCTTCAGTCCCAGCCTCCAGCCCCGGAGAGATGCCACTCTCTGGAGAGCGCCAGGGTGGGAGGAGGCACGTTGTGCCAAGCTCGTCCTCCCTGGCTCTGTCACACCAGCCGCCTTGCCAGCACAAACACGGCTCACTTGGAAGAGGCAGCACTGGCCGAGCTAAGCCCTGTGCTCCCAGCCACGGGAGCAGGATGTGGGGCAGGAGGGGCCCGGCCCCCTCCGCCAACATGCTGGCAGTGGACCCAGCGCTCAGCAGGGAAAGGACCTGGAGAAGGGAACATGTCCCAGGATCGGTGCCAAGAGGGATGGAAACTCCAGGAGCTGGGGCCAGCCCACACGTCAGCCAGGAGAGCACTTCTGCACCTGAGCTGTGCGCCTGTGGCAGCCAGAACTCAACATCTGGAGATCCCATAGCTGATGGTGCTGGCTTCATGGCCCCGGGGCCCTGCGGGTCCCCTGGACCCCCCGGCGGTGGGTGGCAGCCCCCGGGGCGGTGGCAGGGTTGGCAGAGGGCAGGGCACTGCCGCGGCGCTCCCAGCCCGTGGTGTGCCGGCTGCGGAGCAGGGCCATGTTTTCTGCATTAGTTCCATCCTGGCTCAGCAGTACGTATGGCAGCAAGTATGCGGGAGGCTGGGCTGCTCCAGGCTCGCTCAGACACCCGGCTGTGCAGATGTTGCCAGAGGTGAGCCGGCGGACAGCAGTCACTCCTGGGGACCCCCCGCCCCATGTCCGGTCCCCTGGTGTGGGGGGTCTCGGCAGGGCCAGGGCAATGTGACCTGGCACTGAGGGTGGACACTGGTGTGGTTTGGTCAGCTCAGAGCCCTGGGGTAGCCATAGGCCTGCTGCAGATCTCTGGGGCTGGCAGAGCTTGGCAGAGATCCTGGCACCCTTCCTGGAGTGATGCTGGAACCACCCGTGTCCTTGGAGCAGGGGAGCAGCCGCAGCCCAAAGGACAGGCATCCCTTCCGAGCTGCTTGTCCCAGCAGCAGGCTGCAAGGGGCCCACCAGCTCCAGGCCAGCACGTGGGGATCCAAGGAGGCCTCCCAGTTCCCTGCCAGTGCCTAGGCAGCCCAGCTTCCTCCCACCCATTGCATGGGTCCAGCTCAGCTGGTTTTGGGCAGCCCAGGCTGGGGGCAGCCTGCGCTCCCTCCTCAGAGCCAGATCAGCTGCATGGGGAGAGTTTCCAGCATCATCCCCCTCCCAGTCTCGACCCATCCCTCCCACCACAGGCTGGGGTAAGGCGCTGGTACCCACGGGGGTCCCCAGCCCTGCTCCCTGTGCAACACCGAGGGGGCTGCGGGGGGGCCAGGCCTGGCGTGTGGGATGCAGCTGTTGGCAGCGATGCAGCGGCGGGGTCGGGTAAGCTGGTAACAGCTGCCCGCGGGGAGCGGCTGCCTTCGGCTGCCTGGGAGAGCCCCACACAAAGCCAAGGCTGCTCCGGCTCCCAGGCGATCCCCGTCTCCACGGGAACCGTCCACCCTCAGCCGGATGCAGGGCAGGGAGGGCATAGCCGTGGGGCTGGACAGGAGGCAGATGGTGGGGGGGGAGGCCCAGCTGTGCCCTTGGCAGAGCCCCCGTGGATGGCAGGGGCTGGGACAGCTCAGCCGTGCCTGTGGCTAGCAGCCTATGAGCATGGCTAGCAGCCTGCAGGCATCTGATCCCCGTGGGAAGCAACCCCAGCAGCAGGATCTGCGTGGGCACAGGAGGCACCAGAGCCAGGCTGAGCCATTCCTTTGCCAGCAGGTGCCAGGGCAGGAGGGGTCTTGCCTGGCCAGGGCACTCTGGGGGGCTCCAGGGACTGACGCCCTCCAGCTCCATGCACATGGGGAAGCCATTGCTCCTTCCACACCCTATGAGGCAGCTGGGGGCAGGAGGAACAGATTCCAGAGAGCTGAGGGGGTTAACCATGCACAGAGTCCTCCTCTCTGAACAAGAATGTGAGTGATCTCCCTTCCTTGCCAAGTCCCAGTTACTCCAGAGGTGGCCAGGAAAGCAGAGCAGCCTCTCCCAGGCCAGCCCCACTCCTGGTCTCTGCCTGTAGCTCAAGGAGACCAGGATCTATCTGGTCTTTCCAGGGGAGCAAAGAGATCCCACATGGCAGCAGGGATGCTCCAGTAGCCACCACACTGCCAGCACTGGCCCCTGCCCACTGCTGAGTGTGGGGTGTTTGTGTCATGGTGGGGATGGAGTGGGACAAGCCCCCTCCTGCCCATGTCACCTCCCTGATCCCACTGGCCAGGGCAGCATCGCTGTGGTGCCCCTGTGACCCAGGGAGCTGGGTATCCTTAGGCTCTGCCTCTCCCACTCACTGCCAGAGCAGCCCCCCACCTCCACTCGGGACGCTGCCAGCCCAGCAAGGGCAGGAAGGTGAGTGGGCTCCTACCCAGACAGCCCCTACCTTGGCACGAATGCCAGGACACAGGACCAGGATGGAAGCATGACCTCCATCCCTGGGCAGGTGAGGGGGAACTCGCTGGCTGGCCTTGTGGGGTGGGCAGGCTGCAGCACCCATCAGCATCCCTCCATCCCCTCTCCCACATCTCATCTCTTCCTGCAGCCTCCGACCCCGTCAGCTGTGAGGCTGTTATCAAATCCCCAAACACCTCTGCCCTCTGGAGTAGGAGCCTGTCAGGAGTCCCAGGTCAGACACAGGCTTGGGCTTCCAAAATGCTGAGAGGGAGATGCCAACCTATGTGGGCCTGAGCTGGCGAGGCCATTCCCAACAGGAGGGACCGGCATCCAGGCCTATCCATCCGGTGCCACCACACACCCACATCCTTTGAGATGCCTCTGGCTCATGCCGAATCCTCCTCAACTTCCCCATGTCTGCCATACCAAGCGGCATTCCTGGGAAGGACGGCCGAGGGGGAAGCAGAGCAGAGGAAATATAAACAGTCCTGTGCAGCTACGCTGGGGAACAGAAGCATGAGAGCGCCGAGTGTGCGGTGCTATAAATAGGCAGCCCAGAGTCAGGCCAACTTTTTCAAAGCTTCCCACGGTCTCCTTGGGAATGTGGGATGCTGTGGACCTTCCCCCAGCCCGGAGGAAGCTGCTGCCGAGGCTGGGAGTCAGGTACCCCCAGGGTGACCCCAGCGTGGGATACCATGATGATGAGGTGTCGGGGGAGGAAGGCTAAAAGTCTCTCTATGTCCTGATGCGCCTTCCACTGACAATGACGAGTGGTCCCCAGCCAGCCCCAGACTGACAGCTGGACCCTGGGCAGTGGTGGCATGTTGGGGTCCATGGAGTCCTTCCTGGCTGTGGATACAGCTGGGTCACTCCAACCTGGATCTCCACCTTGCCACAGCATCACCCTGCCACCACAGCGATGCTGCCCATGGAGACCCTCTTCCTGCTGCATCTCCCACTGTGGCAGGGACTGATGTGACCCATGGGACGGTGGCCATGGTTTGGGAGAAGGGCTGGAGTCCCTCTCCCACCCCTGGGACTTGGAGCTGGGCTGGGACAGCACCAGGTATGCTTGGGCTGTGAGCCCCAGCTGCTCCCTGTCACTGTGCCCCCAGCACAGTCCACAGGGTGGGGGGACAAACCCATGGTGGGGACAGGCCTGCAGGGATGCTCTCCCAGCTGTCCCCAGGCACCCTCAGCCTCGGCCCTGCTCATTAAAACAGCTCATTACAACACGAGCAGGAGCGTGCGCCGGCCCGGTGCGCGCGGCCGTTCCCTCGCCCCCGGTCCTGCCGAAACGCCGGCAGAGGAAGTTTCTCGTGAGAACAGAGCCAGCTCCTCTCCATCCCACACTAGCTGTGCTCAGCAGCAGCCCCACAGCTTCCCAGAGACAGCTCCTGTCCTGGTCGTGTCCCTGTCCCGGGAGCCAGGTGCTGGCCAGTTGCACACACAGCCCCTGGCATGAGCGTGTGGGGGACAGAATGTGGCCCATGGGCTCTGTACCCAGGAGAAGGTGGCCAGGGCAGTGGGCAAGTGGAGATGCCACTGTAGAAGCCCACGCCGCACCCAAATCGCTGCCCTGCCCTGTGCTGGTGACCCACCTGGGGATCAGCCGGGGTATGGGCACCTTCCCGGTGCTCTGACTCCCTGCTCAGCACTGTGTCCCCTGTCCCACCAAGGGGGACATGGGATGGAGGTTTGGTGGGGTTGACACAGGAACTGCAGGAGGGCGAGGGTGGGAGCAGCGATGCTGAGCCCTGGCAGAGCTGAAGCCGCGAGGGAGAGGATGCGACTCGCTTCCAGGGAGAGGGTGAAGGTGAGGAGGGCGACCACCAGCACCTGTGGGAGGGGAGAGCAGGCGGCTGGGGCAGCGTGGCCTTGGGAGGGGATAAGGCAGCGGACTTACAGGGTTCTCCGCAAGGACAGCAGAGCTCAAACCTGGACCCAGCCAGGCAGCAGCAGCATGGCTACATGGGGTGGCACAGCAGGACCCACTGCAGCCCTGGCACCTACACTGCCAGTACAGGGGCACCAAGGAGGCACGGAGAACAACTGTGAGTGTGAGTACAGCCCTAACACTCAAGTAAGGGCCTGCAACGAGGGGCTGAGCGTCCAGCAGGATGAGGCCACTGCTCTCCCAAGGGAAATCATGGCCCCGGGTACATACCAGGCACCCCACAGGGTCAGCCAGACCCCGTCCACGCTGCTCTCACTGCGTCACACACTCCTGCCTGCTACTGGGACATGCTCAAAATAGCTGCCACGGGCGTAGCCGGGAATGGGGGGTCAGGCCCTGGCGAGGGCATGGCTGGGGTGTGGGCAGCCTGCCAGTCACCCTTTTCACCCACTCTCAGTCGCTGCCCCATGTGTGCTGCATCCACAATACCCGAGAGCAGCATCAGGTATTAGGAGGAGAGACCCCTCCTCCCTGAGCCTCTTATTTTAGCTCCTTCTCATTCTTCTCCCCCTGCTCTAAAAAAAGGAATGTTTAATGAGGCAGGCTTGGCAAATTAAGAAAACCAGCCGGAGGAGCAGCCCAAGGCCGAGGCCGGCTCTTGGCACCACCGAGTGCCGTGGAGAGACGGGGGAGAGCCGGCGGTGCCGAGCCCTCCGCCTGCTGCAGAGGAAACCCAGCCCGCGGCGCCGTGGGGGCCAGCCTGGCTGGAAAAACCATCCCACCGTTCACCTCTGCAAAAAAACAGGCAACTTCTAAGCCAGGAGCTCCCGAGGTGCTGGCACTGCACCGCGGCTGTGGCATCACCTGGTTCTGTAACCCCGCTGGCCCGGGGGGAGAGAAGGAGCATTTCCAAATTAACCAGCCCTCCAGCAATGGGGAAAAAAAGAAACAACAAAACCCAGGAGTGTTAATCCCCTTGGCTAAGCAAGCTCTGTGCAAACTTCCAGAGGATTTATGGCATTTTAAAGTTTTCCCCTTCAGCACGGTACTTCTCGAAGACTAAACATCTCCATCCACTCCGAGCTGGCCGGGGCAGGGCTGCAGCAATGAAGGTGCATATTTCTCTTGGCAAACATGGATCCCCAGCCCCAGGCTGGATCAGACAGCAGTGGAGGGAAGTGAGCTGCCTGCTTTGAACAGCCACCATCATTCACACGTTATTTTTAATAGCTCAGCGAGACAGAGTCCACCCTCCCCAGGAGACTTGGCTCGAGCCCATCGCACTCACGGCTCCGCCGAAGCACTGTTAGACAAGCTGACAGGTCTGGCAGGGGGAGAAGTGGGGGGAGGTGGGGAGGGGAGCACTGGGGCCACGGATGGATAGTCACAGGATGAATTTGGGACCAGGTAGTGGGACCTTCCAGCCCTGCCAAGTGGCAGCTTGGAGCAGGAGAGTGTCACGGGGGCCACTGGAGGGCTGGAAGCACTTTGCCCTGGCTCGCCGGCACGTGTCACCACTGGGTTTATGTTTACATATTGTGGTGGGGTGTTTATAAGGCTGCCTGAAGGGTTAGGGCACCATTTGTACCCACAGGAAGCACCCAGGGGCCTTACAGGAGCTCAGAATCCAGGTTGTGGGCAGGAGCAGATGGAAAGTCCTGGTGCAGTGCTGGAGCACTGGCTCCCTCCAGTTGGTGCCCAGGGTTACCGCTGTGCCTGAGCACAGTGGCTTCCTGAGCCCATGGGCAGCAGGAGAGGCACCAGGAGCATCAGAGCCTGCTGCAGCCATCTCACCCTACTCTCCACTGCATCCCTCCCTTTGGGCCCACAGCCATCAGCAGCCAGAGCCCCCAAGCCACAGGAAACCTCTAATAAGAGGCTGTTTGAACTTGACGTCAAGGCTTAAGTTCTCTGCTTATTTCCTAATTGCTGTTATTTGCTGAGCTGTGCAGATCTGGCCGCCCAGCCCTCACTCTTGCCAGGTCCTCATCCCCAAGAGCCTTTGGTCCAGCTCCTGCAGGGCAGGACAGAGCCTGGGGGCCTGCACAGCCCGGGAGCCCACAGCCCCTACGTCCCCTGGGCTCGGGATTGCTGCCTGCAGTGTGCCAGGGCACTGGGGGAGATCACCAAACTGGGTGGGAGGGCACTGGTGCCAAAAAGGAGGCAGCCCCATTCCCCCTGCCTTCAGTCCCTGCCTCCATGTTGCTTCTCCCAAGTCCTATCCCAGCTGGGATGTTTTGGGGGACCAAAGCCCACCCTCCCAGCAGACACCCAAGTTGAGCAGGGCTGCCTGCAGCACAGCCAGAGGGGATGGTACCTGGGAGGCAGCTGGGCTGGCTCGGGGGTCAAAGATCCGCAGTTTCTTGTCCTGGTGAGATAAAAGAAAACAGAGGAGGGTTAAGGACCCTGGGGCCAGTGGGATGTCAGGATGTATTAGGCAGAAGGCTGCAGCGAGCAGCCCCTCTCCTTCCTGCCCATCACTCTCCTGCCTGAAGTGTCTATTCCTATGGATGGCTCGCATTGTGTCCTCCTAGTCCTGTCCCACACTGTGGGCAGGGGTGCACCCCCAGCACCCCCAGAGCCTCACCAGGACCCCAAGACACTCTACTCCCAGACAAGGAGGGAGCCTCCTAAAGTACAGCCAGGGCTGGACATCCTGGCAGTGCTGGAAGGGAGCAAGCCCTCTCCTGCCTGGCATCCCTGCACCAAAGGGGGCACGGGACCCCCTTCACAAGGGCTGGCAGGGCACAGAGGCAGCAGAGGGGTGCCCCGGTGCCAGCCTTACTGCCAGGGTGCTGTTTGGGGAGCACACACTGCGTCAGCCATACGGCACAGCACGGGGGCTGCCCCACATCACAGATGGCACAGCTTGGTGTTGTACCCTCTGTGCCCAACCCGCACGCTTGGCAGGGGCTCCAACCACAGCCGGGACTCCAGCTTAGCCCGCACTCTCTGCATCCTTGGCCTCCGAGCGCCATCCCGAGCCCACCGGCTCCGCAGGACCGCCTGCGCCCTTGGCGCGGGGAGGGGGCCGTGCTCTCAGCCTGCGGGCTGGGTCTGTGTGCTCAGACCTGCTTGCTCAGCCTCCAGGCATGGCCTGGGGGGCTTCTGGCTCGGCCGCTCATCTTGCCCGCCCGCCTTGCCCGCCCGGCCGCCGTGCGAGCCCCGCGACCGGCCGGCGCCATCTAGTGCCGCATCCCAGCGGTACCGCCGACCGCGTTCCTGCCCTTTCCCACCCCGAAACTTCCCGTCCCTCCACACTCCCCACCCCTGGAAGTGCTCAAGGCCAGGCTGGACGGAGCACTGAGCAGCCCGGTCTAGCGGAATGTGTCCCTGCCCACGAGATGAACTTTAAGGTCCCTTCCAACCCAAACCAGCCTGATTCTATGAAACTAAGCACACCAGGGTGCAGCTGGTGGCCAGCCCTGTCATGCTGTGCCACAGTGAAGTCACCCACGTGTGCCACTCACCTTGCAGGAGGTGCCAAGGAGGTGGCCATCTCGCTTCCAGGTCAGGCTCTGCAGCTGGTCCCCATGGGAGTCCAGGGCTGCAGGAGGAAAGCAGGGTCAAGAAGGGTCCCTCCCACGGATGGGGCAGAAGTCATCGCTCTCCCACCTGGAACACTTCCCAGGGGAACTGATCTGTCCTTTCTGAAGGGCTGGTGGCAGCCAGGACCCAATGGGACACTGCTGTGTCTGTACAGGGAGCATTCCTGAGCTGCTGGAGCCCCACAGGCCTGTGCTGCCACCCACCTCCTCTCTCTCTTGGGTTAGCTGAGGTCTGGGCGAGCAACCACCCACGGCACCCACATCTGCCCACGCCCTGGGACGTGCAGGGAGAGGGACACCCTGGGCAGTACCAGTGCCTTTTACACCACTGCACCAGAGCGTAGGGAGCCTGTGCACAGGCACGAGGGACTGCAGTGCTCCCATCCCAAAAAGCCACCCCAGCTGCCTGTTCCATGACACCAAGGTCAGGACTTGGGCTCAGGCACCGGCTCTGCAGACCGACATTTCAGGCAGTCATGGCCTTGCCTACCTGTCAGGGGCTGCTGCTGCCCCACGTCCCAGACGGTGACTCCCTTCCCTGCGCCGCTGGCCAGGACTCCGTCCGCTGTGGGGTGGAACTGCAGCATGTCCACTGGGCCCCTCCCAGGCCCCAGGGTCAGCCCCGCACCACTGGGCATGTCCTGGCCGCTCTCGGGCAGGCGCCACACCTTCACCTGCAGCCCCAGGGAGAGGTGGGTCAGTCCCCAGGCAGGTGAGCAGGACCCAGCTGGGTGCCTGGGCTTGCTGCTTTTCTGGGCTTTGGTCCCTGAGGACAGCAGGTGACCCCTGGTTGCAGCTCAGATCCCAGACAGGAGAAGGCTGATCCTTGTCTGACACCATCTGCTCTGTCCCCCACAACCTGGGGATGTCCCACTCTGCTCCCCAACTATGCTCCACCCCACACTCCTCTTACTTCCATCATTCCAACCCCATCTCCTCCAGGGCTCCACAGTGAATCCCAGGGACATGCTGGAGGACATGGGGTGTCCCCTTGGGACCCCTATCACTGAGCACTCACCATCTCATCAGCAGAGCCTGTGGCCAGCAGGAGCTGATCGAAGGGCGAGAAGTCAAAGTCTGTGACCATGTCTGGAAGGAGAAGGGCAGAAGTTTGTCCCCACCTTCCCCCTGCAGACAGCGTGGCAGTCCCTTCCCTCTTCCCCAGCCTGATTCCTTCCCTACACACACACACATGTGGGCAACCAGGGGCAGATCCAGACCCACTGAGGTGTTTTGGAGCAGCTCAGCTTTGCTGTGAGCACCTGAGCCCATCCACACTGTCCATCAGGTCTTGCACCCCTTTGGCAGGGGATGGGGGCCCTGAAGGCATCTCCCTGTCTAACCCATCACCACCCACACGTGGCTATGGTGTCCAGATGAACGTCTCCCTGAGGCACAGGGAGCAGCATGGACAGCACAAGGCTGTCTGTGCTGACCAGATGCTGGGGGCCATGGCCTGCTGGAGCCATGCTGGTAACAAGGCTCCCTTTGTAACACCCTGGCTCGGGATGCCGGCGGCAGGGACACTCCTCGCAGCTCTGGCAGCAGGGCCCAGCGGGAGGAACGCTGGCACCATCAGCAGCAGCCCCTCGGATGCATTTGGCACGCTCGGAAAAGTAGGTCACTGTGTACTTTCCTGCTTCCAGGAGACAGGCCCCAGAGGCACGAAGAGCAGGCAGCTCGCTCTGCTGCATCCGCCTGGGAGGAGAGAAAATCCCTTCCCTGCTATGGAGGCACTGCTGTGGCACAGCACGGCTTCAAAGGGCTCGTGCTAATCCCATTAAGAAGCCATGGATGTTGGGCTGGCTCCCATGCACCCCTCTGGCACTCCCGAGGAAGCAGCAGAGCTCAGTGGCCGGTTTGCCAACACGAGGAAGCTCCTGGTGCCAGAGGCCGAGGTGGCCCAGGCAGGGCACACTGTGCAGTCCTCCGGCCATGCCAGGGCACACACACAGGAAGGTGGCGCTGGGACTGGGTCCCACCTTGCTGCTCTGGTGTAATTTTTGGGAAGTGAGTGGTCAGCACACCCCAGGCTGGCACTGCTGCTCCGACAACCAGGAGAGGGGCACCCTGAGATCCCCACAAACCCTCCCCGTGCCCGGGCAGGAGGCAGAGCCCTGTTCCTCTGCCAGCAGCGATGCTGCCAGTGCCTCTCCCCTGCAGCACTTGCTCTGTCCACGTCAGAGCTGCTGGTCCAGCCTGTTCCTCCTGCCACTGCAGCCAGGTACAGCCGTGGTGATGCCATCCCCAGCCTGGCACTGGGTGTCCTGGGAATTTCAGGGTGTGCAATGAGTAATGTGGAAAGAGTGCGTAGTAGAGCGTGAGGAAGAGCTACATCTCCAGGCTTTGTTGCAGCTTCAGAGATGAGGGAACACGGATCAATTCAGCTCCAGCCTGGCAGTCTCTTGTGGTCAGCATAGCTGCAGGTGCCTTGTGAGACTCGTGAGGGTCACCCTGCCCATGGGTGATGGTTCCCTGGGAATTCAGCAGCTCCCCATGCCCCTTGCCTGGCAGGCAGCCCACCACAGCCTCCAGGGCTGGGACTCAGCACCAGAGCCCCCGGCACAGCCCACATGAGGCCAAACGCCTCCTGTGGAGGTGGGAGGTGGGACCTGACACCCACCTGAGTGGCAGCAGAGCTGGGACACGGTCCTCTTGCCCCCATCCTCGCACTCCAGCGGCACGATGCCCAACACACCTACAGAAGAGGGCACAGCAGCAGGTCACCAGCCACCCACCAGCCTGACTATTGCCTATGGGATGCTCCCAGGAATCCCCCAGCCTGGGATACACTGGGGGGCACCCAGCTTTGAAATGCAAGCCAAGAGGTGTGGGACTTGCAGCAATTTTGAAGATCTCAGGGAAAGCCTCCTCCCCTCACCCTCGTGTCTCTGGTGTCCGTGGGGCTGACCCCCCACCCAGCCCCATAGGGACAACTGGGACAAATCCATCCCACCCCACAAGCTGTGCAGAGGACCCCCTGTGCCTCACCTGCTGCCTCGGCATTGAACGCGATCCAGCAGCAGCTGGACTTCACGTGGTTCCCACAGGATGCGATGGAGCCTGCTCGGATACCCCCAATCCATGCCTAGGATGGAGAGGGAAAACCCATGTCAGGAGCTGCCTCTGTTATGGTGGGGCCTGATGCCATGGCCAGAGCACAGCTGGAGGGGAGACATTGGCACTGCATGGCTAGAGACCCTCAGCCCCAGCGGAGCTCCCATGCCAATGGAGACCTGGAGGCTGCCAATACCAATGGGATTGTGCCAGAGGCACATTTGTAGGGCCCTGTTCTCTGGGATGGCCAGAGCAATGTGGCTGCTCCTGCTCCCAACATGAGGTGCAGTCCCTTGCTGGGGCTGGAGGATGGCAGGCAGGAGCATCCTGGCTCCCAGCACTGCCTCTCCCCAGAACTGTCCCAGCCCTGGGCTCTGCCACTGAGGGAAGGGCTCAGAGGACTTTGTGATAAAAACTGAGGTCAGGGAGTCTGGGATGGGACAAAAGCTGTTGGTCTGTGAAGCACCACAGGGTCAGGCTGTGGCTGACCGAGGCAGCAAGCTTCCCACATGGACATGCAGCCAAGGAACTTCATGACAGCTCCAAATCCAAAATCCCACTGTGCAGTAGTGGGAAACATCCCACTACTACTCCACAGCTGAGCACTGTACCCGTGGGGCACTGAGACACCCTGCATCAGCCAGACCTGCTCAGATATCCGACCTCAAGTGGCCACCAAGACCAGGAGCTTCCTGGCACACCCAGAGCCAAGTCCAACCCTTGAGCAATGGCAATGGCAGGTGTTTCACGGGTGCCACCATGACTGTGTGCCCATGGCAGCCACTGGCATCACGGAGAGCTGCAGCAGGTGTCTGGAGCAGTGGACACCCCACAAAACCAGGCAGACACCCTCGAAGGGGAGGGAGCTGCGTACATGAGCCCCGGGTTTCCTCTCCTTGCACAGCTTCCTTTTGAGGCCTGACAGGGAGCAGCGGTTCCTGCAGCACTTCCTCCAGCCCTCACAGCTTGGTACAGACCTCTTAACCCCTTACCTGCCAAAGGGAGGTTCCTCTGCCTGCACCTGGTGGGTGGGCAGGGGGCTGCAGTAGGGATGGGGAACAGGTCTGGAGCATGAGCAAGACCCGGGAGGAAGGGTCCTACAAACTGCATCCCGTCACTCTGCACTGGTCCCTCGAGGGGGGACACCAGCCACCTCTGGTCCCCAGCTTCCAGGGGAAGCTTGTGCTGAGGTTTCGCAGAGGGACCACTGAGCTGGTCCATCCTGGCCCCACAACTTCCCTGTGCACAGGCAGGAGCCCTCAAGGAAGTGATCTTTCCCTCAGCGTGCCAGCACGGCCGGGAAAGCATATGGAACCATCCTGGCTACATCCCTAGAACAAACTGTGAGCTCTCAGGGGGCATTTGCCAGCAGAGCCCTGCAGACGCTGCCCAAAGAGACTCAGATGTGATCCCTCATGTTTACACTGCGCTTCCTGATCCGGCCAGGTCAGGTGTCTGCCTGAGCCTCCACAAACAACCCGCTCAGCCAGGGACCCAACAGTGTTTCCCGCCGTGACACCTGAGATGGGTTTTGAGACGAGACATCCACCTCCCACCTCCTGCCCTGCAGAGCTGGGTGGTGTGGCCTTGATTCCCAGGGATACATTTCATGCTGCGTGGCCTTTTGGAAAGGCCACCTTGCACAGTGGATGCCTCCTTGCACACAGGGGCAAGAGCCCACTGTCCCTCAGAACAACCCCACTGTGGGAACCGACCCCAGGGCAGTGGTGACGGGGACGTCCCTGCCTGGAGGATGCTGTATCCACACAGCCAAGTGTCCCAGCACCCACACCCCCCAGGCACACACACTCCGCCCTGCCAGGGGCTCATCTGAACCCTGAGGGTCGCAAACATTTGACCAGCTGAGATTTTGACGACCCGCCACCTGTCCTGCAGACACACCAACGCTGGCATGCCATGGGGAGGGGGGGATGCTCAAGGCTGGGACAGTGGCAGGCGCCACTACGTCCCCTCCTACAGCTGAAGCTCAGAAGGATGTTTTGGGTGCTTACCAGGTTTGCAGAGTTGTGTGAGCACAGGTACAAGGGTGGCTTGGGAAGTTACAGGGAAGGAGTGCACTGACATCCAAGGGTTGGGAGCAGCACCAGCCTCACTAATGGTCACAGTGCTGAGGAGATGCTTGGAGTTCCCAGCTCAGGAAGCCCCTGGAAGGGCTGTGTCCTGATAACAGTCCCCAACGAAGCCCATCTGGCATAACCCACCCCTGACCCCACATCTCTGCCAAACCTGCAGAGACAGAGATCCAAGGGAACGCCCTGGCCAAGCTCCACAGCCTTGTGGAGAGCACGGCAGGATTACCTACTGCCAACACCACGCGAAGAGGTGGATCATGACACTTGGCACGATTGGGGCTGGTTATTCATGGGGCTGAGACTGGAGCTGGGCACCACATGTTGCCCAGCGAGACCCCATGGACCTGCCTGGCCTCAGCAGTGCCGAGCTGTGCAGCTCAGGGGCAGGGTGAGGGAGCTCAGCACCATCCCGCGGGGCCCAGCGCTTCCTCTTTGCCTGCGGAAGTGGGGCAGCAGGACTAGGGTGGCAGGAGCAGGGTGGCAGGAGCGGGGCCCAGCATTTCACGCTCAAGATGCATGGCTCCCGGCTGGGTAAGCCCGCGCTGCCCGAGAGGGCCGACCGAGCAAAGGTGAAGCACCGAGCCGAGCTGGGGTGGTGGGCAGCAGGAACCGGGGATGAACTGCCTGTGGCCACCCGTGTCCAGCGGCAGGAGGGTGCAGCACCACGGAACGGGTACCCCACGCCAGCAGCTCCCGGCCGGGGGGGCTGCACTGCCCCGGGACAGAGCTGGGGCTCCCCACCAGACCCACCTGCGGAGCGCCCCGGGGCCGGGAGCCTCCGGCGCCAAGGTGTGCCAAGGAAGGGCCGCCCGGGCGACGCACTCTGAGCGCGGCCGGGGGACCCGGGCACGGCCCTGCCGCACCGGCGGTGCCGCAGCCGCGGGAGCTTGAGCCGCGCCCTGCCGGTACCGCGGGGCCGGTCCGGTCCTGCCCTGTCCCTGTCCCTGTCCCTGTCCCTGTCCGTGTCCGTGCCCGTGCCCGTGCCCGTGCCCGCCGACAGCCCCGGCCCCGCCGCCCCCGCCCGCACGGTACCGGCCGGTCCTACAGCGCTCACCTCCCTGCGGGGCAGCCGGGCCTCGGTGTGCCGGAACTTGGACGCCTTGAAGCGGTTCATGGCGCTCCGGTCGCGCCGCACCGAGCCGTGCCCAGCCCAGCCCGGCTAAGCTAAGCCCAGCCCAGCCCAGCCCAGCCCGGCCCAGCCCAGCCCAGCCCGGCCCGGCCCCGCAGCTCCGCCCGCCCCGGTCCCGCCCTCTGGGTCCCGACACGCCCCCGACACGCCCCCTCAGGACCCCCCGCCCCACGCGTGTCCCGTGTCCCCGCTGTCACCGTGAGCGGGGCACAGACCCCCACCCCCGGGACCCCCATCAGAGCCTCCAGCCCCAGCGTCGGAGTCACTCCGGGGGTGACTGTCCCGAGGGGTCGCCAGCCCCTTCCCTGTTCCCGCAGAGGGTCGGGGTCACCGGCCCCAGGGGCACCCCGGGTTGTGATCCCCGGCTGTCACCCAGCTCTCCTGCCAGACAAGGGCAGACGTTCCTTCGGGCTCTGGGCAGGGAGGATGGGGGGAGCGGGAAGTTTCCAGTCCCGTGGGCACAGTGTCCTCATCCCCTACGGCCTCACAGCCGGCAGTGAACAGAGACCTTTGTGTGCACACACAGCTGCCGGGGGGGGGGGGAGAGGAGAAGGAGCTCTGGATCTGAGCCCGCTGAGCCTTCTGGGCCCGGCTGTGCCATCACCCATGCTTGGGGTCTCACCCATGCTTGGGGTCTCACCCGGGTCTCACCCTTGCTTGGTAGAGCCTGGGTGTCACCCATGCCCCGTGGAGCCCAGGCCTCTTTCCCTGCTTTCAGCCGGGCTGTGAAACGCCAGCAGGAGCCGGCAGCATCTGACACATCCCCCTCGCTGCTCAGCCCCGCTGCTGTGGCCTCCCACGCGCCGCAGGGCCGAACCTCCGCTGAGGAGCGTTCCGAGGCGCCTGGTGACGGAGGTGGGAGAGAGACGCGCTTGGCACGAATTATCCTCCTCCCTAGAGAAAAGCTGCTGCCTCAGTGTGGGCGGTGTGTCAGGACAGGCGGTGTGTCAGGGTGCTGTGTAGGTGTGGGTGCTGTGCCAGGGTGCTGTGCCAGCATGGTGTGTCAGGGTGGTTGCTGTGTCAGAGTGCTGTGTCTGGGTGCTGTGTTATGGTGGGTGCTGTGTTATGGTGGGTGCTGTGTTATGGTGAGTGCTGTGTTATGGTGGGTGCTGTGTTATGGTGGGTGCTGTGTTATGGTGAGTGCTGTGTTATGGTGGGTGCTGTGTCAGTTTGCACGCTCACCTTGCCTGCAGTGTCACCTGCTGTATCAGGGCAGTGTGTCAGTTTGCACACCCACCTTGCCTGCCTGGCCACTGTGCAAGTGCTGTGGGTGGGCGCTGTGTCGGGGTGCTGTGTTATGGTGGGTGCTGCGTTTACGGTGGGTGCCCTGTCAGGGTGCTGTGTCGGGGTGCTGTTGTTATGGTGGGTGCTGTGTCAGGGTGGGCACCGTGTCACTGCAGTCGCTGCGGTTTCAGAGCCTTTTTTCCCGACCTATGACAATATTTCCCCTGCTAGGGGGACGAGAGCAGCCCCGGAAGGCCGCAGACCCCTGTCCCAGAGCACCGGGCAGGGTTTCCCAGCCCTGGCTGCCCCAGCGTGTCGCAGGGGGTGCGGCATGGCCGGGCACGGCGGTGCCTGGCAGTTCCCGGCTCACAGGGCCGAACTGTCCCTGCCCCGGCCCCGCCGAGGGCTCTGAGGGTCGCGTGGGGTGTTCTGGTGGCCCCGGGGGCTCTGAGGGTCCCCCCCGGGGCTCTGAAGGTCCCCCGGCGTCTCAAACGGTGCCCTCGCGCTCCGACCCCGCCGCCTCGGCCGAGCCCCGCGCATGCGCAGCCATAGCGCCACCACAGGCGCGGCGCTGCCGCGCACGCGCGGTCCCTCCCTGCCGTGGCTGTGCGCAGGCGCCGCGCGTGGGCCAAGATGGCGGCCGTGAGCGCGTCGCGGTGGGTCGGGGCGGCCGCGGGACGCGGGGCGGGGAACGCGCGGCCGCCGCTGCTGCTGCTGCTCCGCGGGCTCCGCGTCCCGCCCGCCCGCGCCCCGCGCCGCCTCCTGCTGCTCCGAGCTGGGCTCTGCGCCGCGGGTGAGCGGGGCGGCAGGGCAGGGACGGGGGGCGGCGGCGGGGCGCGGGTCCTTCTCCCGGCCGTGTCCCTCCTCTTGCCCGGCCCGGCCCTCACCGCAGCCCCTCTGTCTCCCCTCCCGCAGGGACGAAACGTGCTGCCGCCGCCGCCGCCTTCCACAGCAGCGGGGCCCGCACCAAGGAGGACTATTACCAGGTGCTGGGGGTGCCCCGCACCGCCACCCAGAAGGAGATCAAGAAGGCCTATTACCAGGTGCGTCCCGCCGGGGCTGCGCGGGGACAGGGACAGAACTGCCTCGCTGCCTGTCCGGCGTGGCAGAGAGCAAATCCTCCCTTGAGATCCCCGCTGGAGACAAGGGGAGGGAGCAGTGGGACAGCTCAGCACATGGCATTGGGGATCTCTTCCAAAGTGTAGTCTGCCTGTGGTGTCACCTCATGTCTCCTTCCAGAAGGATCTGGGCTTGCTGGGAGGATCAGGAGCAGCTCCTGTAGTTCCTTATATTGGGTTGATAATGGAAAATGAAGGGATTTAGTTCCCTGAAATAGAGATAGTGTATGCTGAGCTGTGCCTAATGTGTTTTTCCTGGCATGTGAGATACACTGAAGTAAATAACTTTTGTTTTTGTTGTTTAGTTGGCAAAGAAATACCACCCTGACACAAACAAGGATGACCCCAAAGCGAAGGAGAAGTTCTCTCAGCTGGCAGAAGCCTACGAGGTAACAGCAGGATTTCATTGTGATGAAGAGGAGGAAAGGTTGGAGGGTAGATGAGGGGAAACATTTCCTGTAAAACCGTGGCTGTTTTTTGATGCAGTTCAGGCTGGAGCACCTCTGTCCCAACGGTGTCTCCAGGAAATTACTTGGCCCAAGTATCTGGTTTAGGTACTTTGGGCTCTTTCAGTTTGTGCTCTTCTTTAGGAGTAAGTCACTGGCATGGATGCAGCAGTCACTTCCATGGGATCGTTGTCAGGTTAAAATAAATAATCAAATAAAAAACCTGTCAGTAGGTGTTTGAGACAGAGGAACCTTCATTGTGCTTTCCCAGCCCTGTTTTTTTTTTAACCCCAGCACTGTTACCAGCTTTCACCTGATATATTAATGACTGATTACGTAATAGGCAAGTTATTCTTGCTTATTATAAGTCAGTAAGATTGTCATTTTCCTGATTTTGAGCCAAGAGAGGAAGAAGCAGCTTGTGGTGCCGAGAGCTCAGCGAGCCCTCCCGATGGCAGGAGAGTCTGATAAGCTTGGGCTTGTGGGGGCAGTGCCAGAGCCAGGGCTTCTCCAGGGCACTGGGGATCCGTACCATGCCCAGATGGCACCGTTCTGTCCCCCCCAGGTGCTGAGTGACGAGGTGAAGCGGAAGCAGTACGATGCCTATGGCACGGCGAGCTTCGAGGCCGGCGCTGCCGGGGCCGGCGCCGGCACGGGGCGGCAGTACTGGAGCGGTGGCCCCTCCATTGACCCCGAGGAGCTTTTCCGGAAGATCTTTGGGGAGTTTTCGGGATCTCCTTTCGGCGATTTTCAGAGTGTCTTTGACCAGCCACAGGAGGTAGGAGGGGCCTTTGTTTAGAAGTGGAATTAAAAACTCAAAAGCTGGGGAGGGACGCACTGGTCTGTCACAGAGCACTCTGGGGGCAAGAGCTTCAGCAGAGGGTTATTTCTGGGAATGTCAGTCTGTGAGTATCCCATGGCATGGAGGGAGAGTCAAATTTTTGATAAGCTGCATCTCCAGACAGAGTTGTTTTTTCTGGACTTGAGCTACTTCCTCTGGTGTTTACTGACCCCAGTCGGTGCTGCCCAACAGTTCCATCGCTGTAGAGGCATCTTTGCTGCTGTGGGTTGATATGCATATGCCTGCTGTGATCTGTAATGCTAAAACCCACAAAACACCTTGTAACTGTAAACCAGGCCTTCCGGCGATAGGTTTGGCTGCTTAATTGGTTTAATTTTGCAACTTAATTAGTTTAACTTTGCAGTGGAGCCCATAACAGAACGTGTCTTGTTCTTTGTGCTGCAGCTGAATGCTCCTTTAAGTGTTGTCATTTCACGTGCTGTCTTCAAATACCAAGTGTTTCTGGTACTTCTGGCTTTACTAAAAGTGACTTTTTCACTATAAAGAGAATGTCCTCTTATGTGCAGTCATCTTTGCTGATGACTTCACTTGGCAAAGAAAAAGTTAATTGGGGAAGAGCAGCCACTGCCATTGGGATGGAAACCCTTCAGCCTCACCTGTTGCTGCATTCCCATGAAACAAAACCTTTAGAAACAAAAAAAAGGGTTTTCCTGAGAGCAGGAAAACACTCGACTTCTCTTTTTACTTCTTTTCTGTTTTTAAATCTTGTTGCTGCTACACAGCATTTTCATAAAAATTCTCATTGCTGCCACACAACCTGATGCTTATCAGCCTGGGGTAACCATCATTCCTGTAATGTCTGTGATCCTTTTGCACCCCTTTTTTATTTATTTGAGACAGATTATTGATTCTTCAGATTAGATGCACAGTCATTCAGAAGGGTTTGCCTATCTGTTTCTTCCTCCCGCTCTATTACCTGGATCTGTTTTCAGCATTGTTTGGTATTTGGCCTAAACCAATCTGTTTAAGACCCTATCACACATCAGTCACAGATCAATATGCATGTTTCCTATGCAGTATATCATGGAACTGACATTCACCCAAGCTGCAAAAGGTGTTAACAAGGAGATTGTGGTGAACATCCAAGATTCCTGTGAGCGGTGCGATGGCAAAGGGCACGAACCGGGCACCAAAGTGCAGCGCTGTCACTACTGCAACGGCACAGGCATGGTAAGTGCTTTGTAGGACACCAGTTCTGCTGTGCTTTTCCTTGTTGGGGCAGATCAGTTCAGTCCTTGGTGAAAATTCTCACCCCGGTCACCAGCTGATCTCGGGTAAAGCCGAGTTAATGTCAGCTTGATGCTAATCGGCCCTAGGAAGATTGTCTTAGTGTTAAAGAAGTGCTGTGCTCAGCTGAAAGCACAGGCCTTCAGGATGGATTCTCTGCTATTGTACAAACCATATTCATGCCACGTAAGGGCTCTGAAATTCCTTGGGCATTAAATGGGATCCTTTGACTTGGGGTGGAGGAAGGTAATGATAGCCCCAGGGTAACCATGAAGTAAGGAGATGCAGGTAATGATGGAGCTGCCAGGCTTTGAGTTTCCATGCATCTGATTCCTCATGTGCTGCGGTCTGGAGGGCTGCTCTCACAGTTCACTCCAGAGCTTAGTCTCCGTAACGTTTTCCTGGACACTGGCAGTAATTCATGCAAGTGGACTGTCCTTGGATTCCTCAGAACACAGATGTCTGTAGCACTGTAAGAAGCTTTGTTCCTTCTTGTGCGTTAAAGGCTGGAGAGGGAAGGTGTTGTGTTTCCCTTCCCCTTGTTTGTAGTAGTGATGGTGTTCAGTGGAATTCGGAATGCGCTGGCAAGAGAACCTCATCCAGCTTCTCCCAAGCAGCATCCTCTTAGGATTTCAGAGCCAGCTTTCTGCTCCAGCCCTTGCTAAAGGATATTACTGTCCTTACAGGCTGTGTGTGTGCGATTAGAACTCCAGCGTGCTGGGTGAAAAGTACCACCGTGGTACTCAGTGCTCGTACAACCTGTTTCCCTCCCCAGGAGACGATAAACACGGGCCCCTTCGTGATGAGATCGACGTGCCGGCGCTGCGGCGGCCGGGGCTCCATCATAACCACGCCCTGCGTCGTGTGCCGGGGAACGGGGCAAACCAAGCAGAAGAAGACAGTGATGGTTCCTGTGCCAGCTGGTCAGTGTTGTACTCGTGTGCTGCTCTCTGTTAAATGAATGTAGTTATTTCCTGCCACTTGGCCAACAGGTACGAACGGGAGAGCAGCGAAAGGAGTTTTGCTGCAGAGAAGTTTGTCTTTCAAACAAAGCAGGTCAATGGAACGGGCTAATGATGAGATGAACCTTCTGGCCATGGATAGAAATGTTTGCTTTGCCCTTCCTGAGCTTTGGTTCTTGTCTGGATCCTCCTAGGCAGGCTTTGAAGAGTGAAACTCTCCAAAGGTTTTGTTGCCATGGGTCTTCCATTTGTCCTTGATAAAGCGTGGGGAGAGGGTGGGAATCTGAAAGCCTTGGCTTGGCTCAGAAGGATGTGCTGATGGCCTTCCTCACCAGAGAGGATGAGACAGTGGTGGGACTGAAGACTTCTTTGAGACCACCCTGGGTGAGCAGCCTGGAGTTTTCCTGCAGCTCGTGGAAGCTGCTGTGTTCTTCAATTTGCTGCATTTCCCTAAAGAATTCTGTAGGGATTGAACCAATGAGCCTGCTTGGGGTGCAGTGATCACCTCAGAGGTACAAATACCTTCTTCCTTGGGCCACAGCTCCTGTAGAGTGTCACTGTGATGCCTGCTGGGAGATCTTATTCCTTATGTGCTGCAGTGGTGGGCTGCTCTTGGGTTTGGCGGGGTTGTAGATACACATGTAACACATGGATTATAACCCAAGGTAACATTCCCTCTTGTTCCAATCGCAGGAGTTGAGGATGGGCAGACAGTTCGGATGCCTGTGGGGAAGAAGGAAATTTTCATTACGTTCAGGGTATGTATTGTAAGCTGTATGTGTGTAAGTTGTTTTTACCCTTCTCAGCTGCCTGGGACGTGGCTGCAGAATGGGCAGAGAAGGAAGAGTGAGTGATCCTTTTGAATATCTGATGTAACACGATCCATGTGAACTTTCTGAGACAGCAGATTTGCATTGTAACAAGGGGGGTCACTTTGAATCTGCTCATGAAGAATCCAGCTGCTTGTTCCAGGACCAGGCCCTTAGGGTAGTGTGAATAAAAATGCAGAGTAGGTTCTTCATGCCTCGAGTTTTTGACTTGGAAATGTGAAGGAGCTGCCTGCAGGCAGGGATGAGAGTGCTGAGGAGGGCTGTGGGAATGCCTGCAGCAGGCTGGCTGGTCGAGTGTCCTCCTGCAGATCCACCTTCAGGGCTGCTTTGCACCTGTGCTGTAGCTGGGCCTCTTCTCCTTGCGGAATCCTGTCACACACATCTCTGTCAAGGAGAAAATTTTTTTCAACACTTCTTTTGTGGTGCAGGAGGATTTAATTCTCTTCCAGCTTGTGAGGCCACTGCAGAGGTGCTTCCCTCCCTCTTCCCTTCTGGCTTTCTCCTGTTCAGGATACTGGACAAGGCAGTGTCTGTCTCTGCAGAACCATATTGACACAGATAATTTAATAGCAGCATTAGGGGAGGGAGGTGCTGAGGCAGGAAGCAGGGATCCTCCTAAGCTTTTGGCTAATTATGGTTGTGTCAATATCTGTGTTTTTCTAAAAGACCAAATATTAACTCATAGTTCTTAGACGAGCAGTTTGTGGATGGTATAAAGGGTCAGGCTGGTATATTCTTCTGAGACCCTTCAGAGCAGTTTACCGGGAGAACTTCATGGTGGTGTGCTCACTTCACCTTGGAACTTCCCTGCCTTTTAGGTTCAGAAAAGTTCTGTGTTCAGAAGGAATGGAGCAGATATCCATTCGGATCTCCCGATCTCAGTAGCACAGGCTGTGCTGGGAGGCACAGCCCGATGTCAAGGCTTGTACGAGACAATCAACATCACAGTAAGTACCATTACATTGGGCATGAATCAATGCTGCAAAGGTGGGGAAAATCTCCCAAGTCTGCCAGTGCCATGTTTCAGATTCCTTCAGGATTGAGCCTCGGGTAGCTTGTGACCTGCTGTGTCACAGCTCCTTTCTTGTCACTGTGAAGGGACAGGGAAAGGAAGGGATTGCTGGACAAATCCCATCCAAGGGCTACAGGCTGTGCCAGGTTCTTTGCTCATTCCTTCAAAAGCTTTTCCATCGTTACTGACACAGCTTCAGCATGTGTCCTGGGTGTACCAAAGCTCTCCCATCCTACTTTGAAGCTTGCCGGTGAAGTAGATAATTTTTATAGACACCTAATTACTATATAAATGGTTAAACTAGAGTAATAAATGTGACATTTGTGTTCATAGATACCCCCTGGTATTCAGCCAGACCAGAGAATTCGAATGAGTGGGAAAGGCATTCCCAAGGTCAACAGTTATGGCTACGGAGACCACTACATCCACATAAAGATAAAAGTCCCTCAGTAAGTAGAGCTAAAGCAAGTTTCTGCAAAATCTTGAACTTCTTGCAAAAAGACATTCAGAATTTGTGAAAATTTTTATTCCTTATGGTTCTTCTCAAGCACTTCAAGATATTTTGTGATTTTCACTGCAGTGGAGTGAAATGCAGTGGATCCTGTCTCTCCTCTTCCACTGTGTGGTTATTATTTATAGATGGCTCACTGTAGGGATTCCTGGTGTATTCCAGGTGTGTTCACCTTGTAATTCCAGCAGCTGCCTCTCGTGGGTGCTGCTGGAGAGGTTTCAGGAGGGCTGTAGGTACACCTGGCCCCGAGGACAGCCCTAACCATGCCCTGTGTTGGGCCCACAGGAGGCTGACGGATCGCCAGCGAGCCTTAATGATGAGCTACGCGGAGGACGAGACGGACGTGGATGGCACAGTGAACGGGGTCACAAACACAGCGTCAGGTGAGCGGGGGGAACTCCTGCTCCTTCCTCCTGGAGCTGGTGTGGGTGTGCAGAGCGCTTCCTGAGGGTTCCTGGGGGGGAAGGTGAGCCAGGGTCACCTGGAGGTGGTGTGGCAGCACTGCCTGCCGAGCGTGGTGTTTTGGATATAGTTGTAGTGTGGTGTTAACAGGCTGTAGCACAGAGCAGGGAGGCAGCCTCTTCCCAGGAAGCTTTGCTCCAGTACTTGTCAAATCTGTGTGTGTGAACAGAGGGCAGGGACTGAGGTACTCAGGGTCCTGACAAGCTGTGGTGATGAATGCCTCCTGCTCCCTGGCTCCCTGTGCCAGGACTCTCCTTAGAGGGGTAGGAAAAGACAAGGTCCTTCAGGCCAGTTTTCCATGCGAGTCCATCTGCTGTGCTTCTGACTGTGCAGCAGGATGTTTCTCCTGGAATGCTGATGGGAAGTTCTGCTGTCAGGCTGTGCCCTGGGCACGTGGGGGAACCTGGGGTAGGAGTGTCCATTGGTGCCGAGTGTTGGCTCTGTCAGTAGACAGTGTCCACTGTGATGGAGGAGCAGAGTCAGCTGGGAGCTTTGTGAAGCTGCTCTTCCAGCTCCAGATGGAGAACAGATTCAGCAATTGTTTTAAGTTTCTGGGGTGAGGTACCTGGCAAGGACAGCAGCTAAAGGCAAAACACATGGTGAAATAATAAGGAAGGAGCTTTGTCTTTCAGTACTGGAAAACACTTTTTCCTTGCTTAATTGGAACAATGAACTTTTTAAAGCCATTTGGATTCCTTTTTTGGCTTGAAAGCAAACAGAGCATTTAAGACTAGGCAAAGGTGGGAGCCTTTCAGAGCTGCTCAACGATCCCAGGAACTCAGGTCTGCTGTACTACATGCCAAAGCCTCAGGAATATAGGCTCAGGTGGGGGATACTGGAAGGCAGCATCTGCCAAATATTTGCCAATGTTCTGTTTTATAGTGATTTCCTAATATAGAACTTATGTCTTTCCCATGTTACAGTCACCCATGGGGGGAAGGGGAGAGCGCTCTGACCACTAAACTTCCATTCCAGCTTTTTAAAGGCATTTGTGTGTCAAAGGGAAAAAAATCACTCTCCAAACTAATTTTTTTAAAAAGCAAACTTTCCAGTTTTCACCACGGTGAAGCAGCAAGGTGGATTAAAACAACCCCCAGTAGGTTGCAGTGTAGAGACAGGCTGTTGCTGAAGGTGTGTCCTCGCTCCAGGCAGCAGCAATGCAATGCCCCGGGTGGACAGAGGCGTGTTCTGCCTCGGGATTTCATTCCATTGCATCAGTCTGAGCCCGGCACTCAGCCCTGGGAGGATGGGGAGTGCTGGACTTCGTGTTCCCTGTGTGCAGAAAAAGCTTTAGGAGGATTTTGGGGTCTTGTTATTGATGGATTTACTGTAGAAAAAGCAGATTAGCAAAGAGATCTCCTTTGTTCTTGCTGTAGCCACTTCTGGAGGGACAAACAACTTTTCAGGACCTCTATATACAGGACAATTATAAGATTCCTTATCTGGACACTTGGTCTGAAATACTTGTAGTCTTTTTAATTCTACTTCGAGTTCATTTTCTCCTTGATACCGTTTGTCTGAGCACTGCTTGCAATGACACAAATCAGGCTCCTGGTATGGTTTTGCACTGCTTTGCAAGGACACAACCTTGAAACAGGACGAGCTTGTTCCACGGACCACCAGGACAGCTTTTTTAACCCTGTAAAGCCCTGGCTGGCTGTGATCACTTTTTAGTGGCAGACTCTCAATTCCAAGTGCTTGCTTCCAAAGCCTGTGAGGATTTCCCTCATCAGCTGGAGGGCTGGGGAGAGGGGAAGGGAATGGTGGAACCTGAGCCTGTGGTTGGCTTTTCTGGGATCTCTCCAGTGCCAAGTGGTTGTGGGTATCTTACTGCCATGTGAGGATGCAGCACAACCAGCTGCCTTTGCTTGACCATTCCCTGTCTAAAATAACCCTCTGGTACTGGTGGGAGATGTCTCTGACTGCAGCCCTTTGCTGTTTGTGTCCAGGTGGCAGGGCCAAGGCTAGCGCTGCTACAGGCGGGGATAGGCCTGAGGCTGAGGAGAACAAGGAGGGATTCCTTTCCAAACTTAAGAAAATGTTTACCTCCTGACACCCCATCTGAGGTAGGAGGCCTGTTGTGTTTCACTGTTGTCTTTCCCCCACACTGAGCACTTCTTGGGAGCACAAAAAGGTTGTTTCTCACTTAGCCTCAGGCCTTCCAGCCGCGGGTGTGCAAAACCCCAGCTGTGCCCTGGGACCTGGAGCAACAAGCCAGGGATTAAACTGCATTGTTGCTGCAGCCAAAAGCTGCACAGATGCTGGGTGCATCCTTGGGGAGGTGGCTGGGCCTCCCCTGCAGCTCTGCTCCCGTGTCCACCCAGTAGCTGTGCCTGGTTCCGAGCACAGAGGTTGTTCCCGTTAGCTGGTCCCACTGAGACCAGGTTCTGCCCAGCCTTGCCAGAGGCACAGGGGTGCCAGCACACTGGGGTGGACTTGCCCCTGCCACGGGCTTACAGCACCAGGGAGGAGTCAGCCTTTGTCACAGAGCACAGCAAAGCCTTGCCTACACCAGACCAGAGTATAATTCATGTGCCTTCAGTGAGTCTTGGCTGCTCTGAGGGAGCACTGGGACTTAGAATCATCTACAGCAGACATGGTGTCTTGGATTCCAGGGGCTCAGCTTTGCATCTTTGTAGGCTTCAAACTTGTCTGTTTGGCGTGGCTGACAGTGTGACGGCAGGTTGGGAGGGGAGGTGCTCCCGAAGTGGGCTGTGTGCCAACTCAGCCAGGAAATATAAACTTTCCTCTCATTTCAACCGCAGGGAAACGTTCTACTGGGAACTAGGAGCCAGCAGCAGCAGGTCATCTGTGCAGTTGGGGGTGAATCTTTCTGGCAGCAGGCTCTGGAGAGCACAGGATGTCAGTCGGCAGCACAGCAAGAATCTCAGCTGGAGAGGCCACAGACCACCGAGGCACCAACACCCATCGTGATACAACCCCCTCACCACCATCCAAGGAACTGGCAGTGAAGGAAAATGCCAGCTTTGCAGAGATGGGGCTCTCTGGAGGCTGCTCCACAGCCCTACTGCTGCTGGAAGCTTATTGGGTAAAAATTAAAGTTGAAGTATTATTTAGAATCCAAACCAGAAGAAATGTGAAATAAACTGTCCTTCCAGCACAGAGCAGAGCAGTTTGCTGTATGGAGCCCAAGTCTCCACCTGCTGCTCACTCAGGTGCCCTTTGCAATGCCAGGTGTGCTTGGTGAACTCACCACTGCTCACCTTCTCCCAGGAGACCTGGTGGGTCAGGGAGGTTTAACCCTGTCTTCACGACAGCCCTGCTGCCCTGCACAGCTCCGAGTGGAATCTCCCTGGGCCTTGTCCAAGCCCCCGTGCCCTGGCTCCCTCACAGCCGTGGGCTTTCTCAGCCCTGCTGATTGCCTGCACAGAGCAGTGGTGGCATCTGCACTTTGCCTCAGGTTTAACCCCCAAATAACTAAAGTTACCACACAACTGCTGTCGCTTCTGAACGGGTACAAGTTGATCACCAAGCCCTTTGCCAGTTGGGGACAAAATCTTTTTATTACCTTAGCGCAACACCCGTAGCATAAAGGATTGGTCAGAGCATCGTTGTTTTACATGTGTGAGAGTGCAAGTGAGGTGGATCACTCCTTCCAGGTGCAGCTGAGCTCTTGCAGTGAGTATCCCATGGTTACTGTGTTAGTGATACCATGCAGGTACCATCAGCCCACGTACTAATAACCAGTTAAACAGGGACATGTTGTAGTCTTGCCCTTCTTAATTTGCTGAAATAAAGCACGCGTTGCCTCCTGATTAAACTGTCTGTAAAGTGATTCTGTATCCATGTAAATAAGATGGACTTCATAAAGATATTTAACATGTGCTGTGCCTTGCTGCCTTGTCTACTCTTCCACCTGGTCTGTCACCTGCTTTCCCTGGCCCAGTAATAGGAATGAAGGTCTCTGGGACAAAGAGGGACAGGGGTTGGGTGGCTTGAGCATCTCTTGGGGCTGGGATTGATTTTAAGCACAGGAAAAGCTGCCAAATCCGAGCAGTACCTTAAGCATATAAGGGTGAGGGGGAAGGGGCTTTTCCACTGAGTCTTGGACAGTCTTGAAAGACTTCAGTTTTACTCATGGGGACAGCGACTGAAATTAGCTCCATGATCCTAAAGTGATGGAAATTACCTCCAGGAGCCCAAGGGTCAGGCCCAGAGCTGTATGACTTGAGGAATCAGGCTCAGTTTTGTGTTACATGCACAGGAATTGACTGCACAGTCCCTGGTTGCAGGGCTCTGTCTCTCTGCTGGTTCACCTGCAGTGCCTAAATCAGGTCCTTGGAGAAATCATTATGTTTTCAGCTTGCTTAGGAGCCTGCAGCAACACTGGCCATGGGTACCTGCTGTGAAGGTGTCCCAAGGTACCTGCCTTGGGGCCCAGGGATACACACCTTCAGCCCACCAAGTGCTGCCCTATGCTCAGAGCTGCCTGGGAAAGGGCATGATCCTGGGAAAATGAGCCACCACCAGCCTAAAAACACCCAGCATGACTAAAGAAACACCTCCCTGAGGACAGTGTGCAAAGGTAGCACTTCTCCCACCCGTCTACCTGTGCTGTGCAGCCCTTCCTCCTGTTCTGGTTGCCTAAATAGTCTCAACCAAGCTGCAGCAGCACACGCATGTACCAGCACATGGACCAAGCTCTCCCCAGCTGGGGCAGGATCAGCCTCTCCCTGGGGCACTACTGGGAAGGCAGTGGTGCTCAGGGCACCTCAGCCAGTTTCCCCTACCTGGCACAGAAGCTGAGGAGGAAGAGCAGGGAGGGGAAGGCTCAGAAGGCAGCCTTGTTGTCTGCCACCCACTGCTGGAAGGTGCGGGCCGTGGGGTTGAGCTTCATGGTCAGGGCCACGTTTCGGTCGGGCTTCAGGGCATAGAAACGGAACATGGCAGCCAACTCCTTGGCCCCGGGGAAGTTACGCTTCTCGTACTCCTCTGGGGAGATCTGCCAAGAGAATTGCGGGAAAAGCCCTTTCATAGCCTGCTGGGGCTTTCCCTCAGCCCGTGTGGGGAAGCTGAGGGCTCACTTAGAGCAACCTGTCACAGCATTGCCACCGGTGAGGAGGGCTCTGCAAGGCACTTCTGCTGGGGTTGAGCAAAGGAAGCAGCCCTGCCTGGCAGGGAACAGCCCTCCTAGCCTAGAGCCAGCACCTAGCTCTGGCACACAGCTGGCCTGGGCATGGAACTGACTCTTCCATGAGGCAGAGGCCTGGAGCAACTACAAGGGAGCCCTTACCTGAACCAGGGCACAAGCTGTGGCTAAGGATGTCTTAGTTTAACAAGATTACAACTTAGAAATTAAGAAACTTCAGGTGGAAGTGTGGAAAAGGAAAAAAATCTGAATAAACAACAAATGGTGCAATCAAAAACTTTCAGAAGAAACAAAGTCCCAGTTCCCCAGATGGAGGGGGAGAAACCCACAGCAACCTGGGGATCACTGTGCTTCTGCACTGCCCTAGGGAGGAATAGAGCTGCTTCTTTGTCCCTGGGTGAGGGGGCAGAACCTGCAGAGAGCATCAGAGGTGCTTTGTTTCTGCTGAAATACACTTGGTTCTCAAAGCAGAGAGCCACCACACCCCTCGTCCATTGTACTGGTTGCCTGAGGCACAGCCCAAATGCAAACAAACATTAAAAAGAAGTTATGCAGGGGCAGGGAATGGCCAGAAGTGCTGTAAGGGTGACACAGCACTGAGCTAGGAGTGCTGTATTGGTGACACAGCAAGGCCCTGGGGGAAGCCGTGCTGAAGGGAAGGGCATGTAGCAGAAACCTGTTCTATAGGTGCCCATCCCTAGTTCCTCTGGAGACCTCCCGCTTCAGTTATCCCTTGGAGCCAGGCACGGGCCTGCCTGGGCACACCTGTGTGCTCCACGAGCATGAGTTGTCCCAGTGACGATGCCAACAGGGCAGTTTCGGTGCCAGGCTGTGCTCCAGCCGCACGCAGGGGCAGCAGGATTAACCCTGGGCACCAGTGCTGGGCTGTACCAAGCCCATCCACTGAGCTGTGAGTCCTACCTTGCTGGCTACCACAGTCTTGCCCATCTGCTGGGAGAGGACGGCGGCGTACTCTGCCTCAGTGAGCTTGCTGGTGCTGAGCCCCATCACTTGGCCGATGTACTCCCCCGGGGACTTCAGCAGGGAAACCACAACAGGCCCAACGTCCTCCACGGCCATCCCGTCCATCGGGGTGTCCCCCATGGGCAGCTCTGTATGGAGAGATTGATCCCAGCTGCAGTGCAGCCCAGCTCTGAGGAGGTACAGCCGGAGTTTTCAGCACTCAGCCTCTGAACACAGGGTGAGGAAGGGATGAGAGCACCCATCAGTATGGTAAGGACTGAGCTATGAGGCCGTGACAGCCAGAGCAGCACCGTGACTCACCTGGATCTGCAGCCTCCCCACCTCCACCATCCCCAATGCAGGCACTTGGGGTGTCCAGAGCCACTGCAGGATCTGCAGAGCAGCCCTCAGCACCACAAACAGGCCCAGGATGTCACTGATTTCTTGCAGGCCACCAAACAGGTCTGAAAGACCATAATACAGCAGCAACTTGCTGTGGTCAAGCCTCTTTACCCCATCAGCCCACAGCCCTGGTGGTTCCTCCACCCCTCAGCCCTTGCATAGTGGGAGCAGACGAGAACACTGTCACAGGACAGTGACCCACAGCTCCTGCTTACTCAGGACAAAGGTGTCTCCCTGAGGGGCCTTCTGTGGCTTGAAGATGGAGAAGAAGTTCTCAAAGTAGAACGGCAGCCGGATGACCGTGGTGGGAACACCAGTTCTCTGGAAATACTCCTCCACCTCCCCTTTGCCATCAAAGTGCAGCACCTCCAGCTGGCCCCCTGTCAGCTTGTGCACGTTCTCCAGGCCACTGAACACAACGTGGTGCAGCCCAAGGCGCTTCGAGAGGTTGGCCACTCGCTTTCCCTGAGCAAAGGAAGAAGGTGGCCATCAAGAGGGGAACAGGACATTTGGGGGGGCTCTCATCATCCTCACACCCCCCTTCCCCTTTGCAGCACTGGGCAGAAGGGCAGGATCCAACTCACACCAGCTGAGCACCTTGAGCCCTCAGATGGGACCAGGGCTGAGCACACCAATGAACCCAGTGAGTTATCCAGGTGGAGCTGAGTCCTCTCCTTACACCATCCCACTTCAGAAAGACCACACATCCTCCAGCTTTGGTGCTCACTGCTCCACCAAGCACACAAATACCAGCCCAAAAAATCTGCCTGGCCAACATACCTGCCCCAACATATCTTATCTTTTGTTTGCTGCCATCCAGGTGTGGCAATCCTGCCATCCTGGGAAAACCGTCCTGAGGTGAGCACCGCCCTTGGGATCTCTGATACTTACAAGATTTTGGCCCCAAAGCTGCAAGCGCAGAGAATTACAGGACTGCAGACAGCAACAGACCCAGATCTGCCCGAGGCAGGCTCTGAGGAGCCAGGTGTTCACATTCCTGCTAGTCCAACTCCTGGGCAGTGCTTTCTGCTACATATTTAACAACTCCCTGAAGACACCATATCTTGCAGCCAAGTGACTGCGAGGGAACAGGGAACAAGTTCTGGCTTTGTGAGAACTGGAACCTGGTGTTCGTGAGGCCTCAGGGCTCTCCTGGACTCAAACCATCGGGGCTGCCATGGCTACTCCAAGAGCTGTCCCATGCTCCCTACCCCGATGCCACACGGCTGTCCCTCGATCCCTGCTCCCCGACCATTCCACGTGTGGTCCCAGTTAATGCCAGCACAGGTACCTGCTCGATTTCCTTCTCTTTGCTGCAGTGCTCCCAGAAGTCGGTGACAACGAAGGCTCCGTAGGCACCCGCCAAGGCCTGTTCCAGCGATGGCTCATCGTCCAGATCCGCCTTCACCACCTCGGCTCCTCTCCGCTTCAGCTCCTCCGCCGCTATCCTCCCGGGGCTCCGCGTCACCGCCCGCACCCTGAAGGTCCCATCGTCCAGCAGCGCCCGGGCCACGCTGCCACCCTGCGCCCCTGCGGGTGCAGCCGGTCAGGGCCTCCCCGGGGCTCGGGGTGCGCCGGGGCCGCGGGACGGAGCCCCCCGGGCCGAGCTCTCCGCCCGCTCCCCGCGATGCCGCTCGGCCGGGCGGGCACTTCTCACCCTCCGGGCCCCATCGGCGCCTCAGCCCCTCGCCCCCCTCGGGCCTCCCCCCGTCGCACTCACCGGTCGCCCCGAACACCACGATCAGCTTCTTGCCGGCCATGAGGCAGCGCGGGCGGTCCGGGGGCTCTGACAGGGAGAGAAGCAACACGGCCGCGGCTCAGCCCCCGGCCAGGTCCCGCTCGGGAGGGTGTCCCCGGGCACGGGAGGGAGGGAGCGGGGCGGCTGCGGGGCCATCGCCTGTCCCGGCGGAGCCATCGCCGGTCCCGGGGCACCGAGCGCGGATCCCTCACACGGATCCTCACCTCGTCTCCGCTCCAATCGGCTCCAATCGGCTCCTCCCGGCGCAGTTCGGCTCGGCTCGGGGCTAATCGGCTCGGCTCGGCCCGGCAATGTTCGTTCTCTGTTCGGCGCGGCCCGACTATGTTCGTCTCCGTTCGGCTCTGCTCGTCTCCACCCGACTCCTCACGCACACCTGGGCGGGGCTCCGATGTCCATCCCCCCCCGGCCCCGCCCACCGCCGAGACAGCCGGCAGGGGGCTCCGAGCTCGAGCGCATCCCATCGCATCCCATCGCATCCCATTGGATCCCATCGCATCCCATTGGATCCCATCGCATCCCATTGGATCCCATCGCATCCCATT
>NW_016690204.1:2137852-2172155 GCF_001604755.1 Lepidothrix coronata | reverse complement strand
GTGGGCCACTCTTGGCACTGCATGGACACACAGAGCTTTCCGTGTTGACACCTCTTGTCTGGGAGGAATCTTCCTCCGTATGGAATTTTGGGACTTGGACTGCCAATTCCTGCACAGGGCTCCTGCAAGAGAACGACTGCATTTCCACCCTGGAAAGAAAGCCCTTACCCTCTGTGTCTCATGTGCAGTTGGTGGGCCAGCCTGGGCACTCCATGGGCAGCAAGAGCTTTCTGCTGTGGCATCTTCTGTCTGGGAGGAATCTTCCTCTGCATGCAGTCTTGGGAGTTGGACTGCCAATTCCAGAGCATTGTTCCTGCAAGCGAACGACAGTGTTTCCAACCAGGAAAGAAAGCCCTTACCCTCCATCTCTCATGTGCAGTGTGTGGGCCACTCTTGGCACTCCATGGACTCACAGAGCTTTCTGTGCTGGCACCTTTCATCTGGGAGGAATCTTCCTCCGTATTCAGTTGTGGGAGTCAGAACGGAAATTTCAGCACAGCTTGTGCTGGAGCAATCCTTGGGAGACATATGGTCCATCATGGAGGTCCAAATTCCTGCTTGCCCCCACCTTTCCTCTCCAAACAGAGTTCACTGGCCATGAACCCACTCTGACCCCCACCATCACTTCCACCATCAGTCATTTCAGCCTGATCTGATGAAGGGAAAGATGTGCAATTACACATCTACATTTAGATGCAGTTTAATTAAAACAATGTGAAAGAGAGAAATGGATAAACTCCACCACCACCCCCTCCCTCCAGGGCTAGTCCCCCAACAGGATGTTCATCTGTTCTCACCACTGACTTCTGCTCACCCTGACCCCTCCCAAACCACCTCAGAGCTGGGAGCTTTTGGGCCCAATACCACACCACTGGGCACAAGGCAGGCAGCAAACCTCATTATCCCATTTTTTTTGTGGGATGTGCTCCCCCCTTTCCCCAGGCATTGCTGCTCTGCCCCAGGACTCATGGAAAGCCAAGTTACTTGCCCTGTGTCTCGGTGCTGACATCCCACCCTGCCCACCTGCCCTCAGGGGTTTCTCTGCTCAGCACCTCAGAATTAAGAGGATTTGCCTAAATGCCAGCAAAATTTTTATAGGGTTTACAAATTAAGGTTTTTGTAGAGCAAAAATGCAAAATAATGATTGAGCCCACCTGCTTGTGTGGTGTGGATCCCACTAGTCCCACTGCTGGTGCCTCTGGCTCCCTGGGTGTGGACATGGCACTCTGTGGTGGGTTGGGATCCACCTCTTTGGAGGTTAACTCCTAATCCCAGAAAGCTTCAGCACTGGCAGCAAAATGGTTTTGGAGAAAGGGGAGGTTATTCCTAGCCTTTTATTCTGCTCTTTCAAGATACAACTCATGGAAATATTTCCATGCACAGCCCAGCAAAGGGCAGAGTCACTGTGACTCCAGCCTCTTCCATGGAATATTCCCAGCATTCCTGGTTATGTAGCAAAACCCCGAAGCTCTCCCAGGCCAGAGTGAGCTCATCTCAGAGTGGTTTTTCATCAAGGGAATTCTCAGTAACTTGGATGTTGTTGAGGTTGGTTTTGTGGCTCCTGGGAGAAAGCACCTGCAGCTGGGGAAGTGTCCATGCATGGAGCATCCCACCAGGACAGACCTGGCTGCTGCTGCTGGGAGCCAGAGGGGCTGTGGGCAGCCATCACAATGCTGCTGGTTTTCAGCTGATAACTCACACTGATTTGCATAGTCGTCAGCCCCAGGCTGACAGGAAGGAAGATCAGCGAGACCCACAGTGCAGGAAGGAGCGAGGAAAGAACGGAAAGAGAAAAAAGCCACTGGGCTGGAACTGGCAGAGGGTGGTGGGGAACCCAGACCCACCTTCCCCGGGTGCTGCCCCAAGCACTGCCCCGGCCACCGGGTCCCACCGGCTCCACGTGTCCCCCAGGGACCATCAGCTGGAGGGGCTTCCATCTTCTACCTTGGCCTTGAGCATCCCCTGAGGAGGAAGCAAAGTTTGGAGGATAAAAAGCAGAGCAGGGCACGGAGGGGCTGCATCCTCCTGCTGCCACGAGGATGCCCTTCCCATGCTCCTGCTCCCACATGGAGCTGGGGAAGGCAGCACAAGGCCAAGGTAAGGTTTTGGGAGGGCTTTGGAGGGGTATGGGGAGAGTGAGAGCAGGGGAAGGCAGCACAAGGCCAAGGTAAGGTTTTGGGAGGGCTTTGGAGGGATATGGGGAGAAGGGGAGGTGTCACTTGGTTCTCTCGTGTAGGGGGACAAGAGCTCTTGCTGTGATAGCCACGTGAAATGGACTCACTGGGCCAACATGGCAGGGCCAGGAGCTGTTTGGGGAAAGGTTTCTGGGATGGGCAACATATGGTTAACTGCCAGCAGCACCCAGTAGGGCAGCCTGGCATGGCATGGCCACGGGTGCTTGGCAGGAGCAGGTGGAGACCTGTGGCATGGTGCAAAATTGCACCAAAGAGCGAGGCAGGGTCTAGGAGCAGGTTGGGGAGCTGGAGCTCAGTGGGGACACATGGCCCTGCACCCAGGTTGGCACAGAGCCTGGGCATGCTGGGCTGCCTCAGGGCATTAGGCTTAATCCTGCTGTTATTTGAGCACTCAGAAGTTGTTACAGGCACTGCATACCCCATAAATACAGAACTGCTGGAGAGAGGACCAGCTGGAGCATGGGCTGGGTGCTGTCACCCACTGGGATGTCACAAGCACCAGGGCTTTGGCCCAGCACATGGAAGGGTTTGCCAAGGCCAGCCATGATTTGTTCAGAGCCTGGGAACAGCTGGCACAAAAACTGCCCACGTTGCATGAAAATTTCTTTCTGAGGCTGCTTTTGGGGATGCTCTGTAACCCAGAAAGCTGGGGCTGACCCTGAGCAGTAAAGCCCAGAGGGTGCTGAGGCAGGTACCACATCTGTCAGCCTCCCTGCAGCCCCAGGGTCAGCAGCTGGGATGGGGGCAGGCTGGCAGCAGCCTCTTCCCAATTTTCACGATGACATCCTGAGATCCTGTGGGCGAGAAGGGCAGAAGCTGTTTGCTGGGAGGATCAGCTTTTCAATCAGCTGTGTGTCTATCCAAGGAATAACGTTCAAGGGGCACAGCCAGCTCAGTAAATGCGTCATCCTTCATTCTGCAGCTTGTGAGGTGCAGCAGTGCCCTGCAAGGGACCTCCTCTCTGAAATTAGCTTTTTAGTTGCTTGGAATCACCCGTAGATGGATTTTTTGCTTTTTCTTCTGGTGAGATTTGAGGTTGGCACTGCTGACATCCAGCCCAGGGGCCCTTCACAGCTCCTCACCTCCACGACTCACCATTTAACCCCTGCTGTGTCTGGGCCCTGTTACTGGGGTTGGGGTTCAGGGAAACAAAAATCAAACCTTGCAGAGGTTAGATTTGACATAAAACAGATTTAGCAACGAATTTTGCTGGCATTGAATCCAGACCAAAAAAACTGAGGCTGCATCTGAAAGTCATATATAAACCTAGATAACCAAGTTACCTGCAAGTCTGCAAGTGTCATAGTTGGGTATAATGCTGAAGATACTTTATTGCTTCATTTAATTCATAGAAATTAATGATGTGAAATCTCTTCGATTCTGCCAAAAGGTGGCAGCCTGCATCCTGGCATCAGGATTTGCTCTGCTCAGAAGGAATGGCTGGAGATGCTGGCTTGGGAAGTGTTTTCATGTATCTCACTGACCTCTGAAATGGGATCAGTTCAGGGTGGATATGTGGCAGCAAAAATAAATAAAAGCTCTGAAGGTATGTTGGTAAAGGACTCTGAGATTCGCTGGAGGAAATCCACTGTACCAGGAAGTGGTGGAAAGGTCTGGCAGGGCTGGTTTCTCTCCATCCCTGAGTCTGGAGGAGGCAGAGCAGTGCTGAGAAGGGGCTGTGCTGCCGAGGCTCCTGTCACCCCAAACTGGAGAGCTTTGCTGCACAGGCAAACCCTGCAGTGATGGGTCAGGAGAAGGCAACAGCCAGAGTGAGGTTTCGTGTGTGTTTGGGGCACAGAGCTGAACTGGAGTGGGTGCTTCCCTGCTCCTGCAGGTGCCGGTTAATGGTGCGATTTTTAGCTCATATAAAAAGCTTTTAAGCTTATTTCAGTACTGTAGATCTGCCCATTTTCTGATATTTTCTCTATGTGGGTCCCTGCAGCCATCCAGAGGCTCCTGCCCAGCACTTTGGTGCCTGTCTAGTCTTGACACTGCTCAGCCCTTCCCCAGCCCACTGCAGCAGGTCAGGTCTTCCAGGCTCTGTGAGCTGGTGCTTGAGGTGCCAACCACTGTCTCCTGATGCTGCAGGTGAATCTGCTTACGAGTCCCTGGGAGGTGTCAACCACAGATTTCCGACTGCTGGGTGTCACAGCCTGATGCAGTCCAGGTGCTGCTGGCAGCTGCTGTGACAGCTCCTGGCATGGCATGGTCCTGAGTCCTCAGCAGATTCCCACAGGACAGAATGATGGATCTGTCTGAGGGGAATGTCTGGAGGAAGATCTGAGAGGCCAGGTAGAGCAGAGAGGCAGTAAATACCTGTTGTCTCCAGACAGCTTCCTGCAGTGGCCACCTCCGAACTGTCCCTTCATCTCAGATCCCACGGTGAGCTGCTTTAGTCATGTTGGACTTCCAGGAGAGAAACTGTCTGTACATAACTAGAGCCAGAGATGAGCTGCTTCTAGGTCTGTATTCTTTGGTGTTGACGCCAGGCAGTTTGAATCCTGGAACAAGATGGACACAGTGAAAAGCACAGAGGCTGTTTGGGAGATAATTGTCTGTGCTGGAGGTCAGAGACCTGCCAGCATGGTGGTTGTGGCTCCCAGGAACTGACTGTTTTTGGGCAGGGACACTCTGCTAACAGGTGTGGTGGGATGTGAGGATGGTGGGATGTGGGTTTGAAGCTGCTGGAGGAACATATCAGTGTTGACTGGACAGTCCTAGACAGAGGGATTATCCCCTGGGCTGGGCTTTGGGACCACACCAGGCAAAAAAAAAAAAGTGTTAATGCCAAGTTCTTGCCAAGAAAATCCCCCTTTTCCCTCCCTGGGCCTTGCAGGTGTCATTCATCAGTTTGACTGGGCAGCCTCCTGCCCTCTTGTCCCGGTGTCCTTGGGGACACAAGCAAGGCAGGGCAGACACAAGCCATTGCTGGATCACTGCTCCTCCAGCTGCTGGTGGGACACTTGTCCCTGCTTGATCCTGGCCAAGTGGTAGCTACGCTACCAGGCTGAGGTGCACGAGTGCAGGATTGACTTCTGAGGCACAGAGTGTGGCAGAACATGATTCATGCCAGCAACCCTGGAATGAGCTGGAAACCCCTGCAGGGGTTATAAAGCCTGGCTTTGGCTGGCCCTTACTCTTCAGACAGCTCTTGTGAGAGCTGATTATGTCCTTCACCCCCATAGGATGCAGCCTCCAGCATCCCTGTGTGGTCCCGGAGCTGCACCTGAAACTTTGCTACTGGAACCAGAAAAAAAATGGCAGCACCTGTATTATTTCTTCTGCTGCTTTGTCTTCTGCTGCTGTCATTCTCCTGGTGAGATGCCTCTGCATGAGTTGGCCCATGGCTGCTGGTTTTTGATGTAGCACTGGAGGACACTGTTGAATATTCCCTGGTGTTAGGGCAGGTTTCCCCCATCAAAGGGCTTTTTCAGAGGAAGGGCTGCAGGAAACATCCCTGCAGGCAGCAAACCCCCTTTCATTCTGGCTGTGCTCTGGGCTGCATGGCAAAGAGGAGAGACCTGGGCACTGCAAAGACTTAATTGAATTTTCCAGGCTGGTTAGAGGCAAGAAGACATAAAAGGGTGAACATTTTGCTGTGAATTGCTCACTGAGCTCCTTTAATTGACGGCATCTTAATTGACTGGGCCACTGCCTGGGGGGTGAAAAGCAAGAGCAGCTGTCAAAGCCCTGCTCCTCCCTGTATGGAGAAAAGGCCTTTGCTGTGGGATCACCACCACTGCCAGGGGCACGTGGAGCTCTGACACTGTGGAGTCAGGGCTGGGCAGCCAGGGAAGAGCAGAAGGACTGGGGTTTCCCTCCTGGAGAGAAAAACTGTGAGAGAAAAGCTCAAACTGTGAGAGACAAGCTCAGACCCAGCTCCGACGGCACCTCCCACCCCTACGAGGGCTTGTCCAGGAACCACTGGGGCAGGTGGGGATGGGCTGGTGCTTTGTCACCCAGCACCTCTCTGTCACTCACCTCATCCCATAGGATGCACCACAAAACAGCCTCAGTGAGAGATCCAGCCAGTGAGGGACTTGGCCCTGGGAGATGCTGTGTCTGGTCCCCTCCTGCTCCATCCACACAGCTGAGCTCACATTCCTGGTGGGAGAAGTAGATCTCTGCATGCACACCCAGGCAGGAGGGTGAACAGAAGCAGTTCTGTTCCAAGCACCTTGACCTGACACCATGCACCAGAAACTCTACCAAGCTACATCTGTATTTTCTCCCTGGGAGAGGTTGAGTTTGACCCAAGGAAACGAGTGTTACCTGTACCTGTTGTCGAGGCTGCACCAAAGCCCCCACAGTGTCCACATCTCCCTCAGGAGTGGGTTTGGCAAAGGTAATGCCTGTGGGCAGGGACTCCCTTGAAATGCCTCTGACTGGCCTGCACGGAGGTGTTCACGTGGATCTAGAGCATCCTGGGAGCTCTAGGATGGAGGGGAGGAAAGGATGCTGTGCCAGGACACAGGAACACTGTGTGTGCATCACTGATGTGATCAGACATCCTCTGGGGCTAAGAAGGTCCTATCTGGACACAGCCAGCAGCTGGAGATGACTTTGGGGCTGGTGGAGATGTCACAGCACAGTGCCACCTGCCAACACAGGGGAAGCTTGGAGCACTCTCAGGCATTGAGGCATTGCCCTTTCCACCTCTGCTCAAAGAACAACAGGACTCTGAGCAGATACACTTCTTAAAAATAAAACACCAAGCCCTCAGCGTGGTTTGGCAGCAGCTGAGTGGGGGGAGCAGGTAAATGCTCCTTCCCTGGCTGATGATTCACCAGTGCTGATGAAAATGGAGTAAATTCAGAGCTCTGCAACAGGATGTGGTGTGAGCCACCCTCAGCAAGCCCAGACAGAGGCTCTGGGCGGCAGCAAGGTGAGTTCGAAACCAAAACAGGCCCTTCATTGCTCTGCCTGCTGCCCCACAACTTCCTCCACGACACAGAGGAGAAGGATGCACGAGCAGTTCACAGCCCTGCATCACTGCCTGAGAAGGGTTCTGCTAAAAGCGGCGGTGGTAAAGGCACCAATTTGTGGCACATGAGGTCTGCCAGAGATGCTGCAGCAGGATGGCACAGTCTCTGCCCCTGCCAGGCCCACAGTGATGGGGATTCTGGTCTTACCAAAAGCTGATGAATGGACCCACAGTCAGCACCAAACTGGCTTCTGATGCTCCTGATGCTTTTCCTCTTCTTTCACCAGGAACACGGATGAGGGCTGAGAGGCTGCAGGTGATGCTGTGAGCTGGCCAGGGGTGTGGGATGGTCCATGGGACAGCCACGCTGCTGCCACAGCACTGCTCGCCTGGGGATCACCCATGTCACGGGAGGCCTCTGATGGAAGGTGAGCTGTGGATGGGCAGCCAGAGATCCATCATCTCTGGGGAGTTCCAGTCTCAAAAATGGGACAAGGTGGGGCACTCAGCATTTCTTGGTCCAAGGGCCTGGGGAGTGCTGTGCTGGCACAGGTGGAACAGTTGTCTCTGAAGAGAAATGATCTTGCTCAGACTTTTTCTCTGCATGGGCTTGGTTTCCCAGGAGGAAATGCCTTTTCATGATTGTGTTCCTCAGTCTCTTTCAATAACTGCTGCCTTGACCTAGCAGCTCCTAACAAAACACCCTCACACTTTGGCTTTGGGATGGCATCATCCCAAGGAGGACTTGGCAGGTAGCTCTGGAGGGCTCCAGTTTACTCCCTGTTACCTTCAGAGTCAGAGGGAGCTTTCCACTGCTGCCCTTCCCTGTCACCCCTCAGCAACATGCCCGGGGCTTGCCAAGACCCAACTGTGCCACTCTCCTCTCCTGCAGAGGTTTGGATCCACCGGTACCACAAGCAGCTGGTGAGGTCCATCTCGCCGCAGTTCCTGGAGGAGATCATCTGCCACCTGGGGAGGCTGGAGCTCCTGACAGCAGAGGAGGCCAGCCAGGCACGGCAGGAGAGCTCCCTGCCCGAGCAGGTGAGGGCCGTGGTGGACGTCCTGGCCAGCAAGGGCAGCCACGCCTGCCAGACCCTGCAGACCTTCATCAGGACCACCAACTCCCAGCTCTACCTCCACATCACTGTCTATGGTAGGCAGCACACTGTGCACCCAGCCAGGGGGGTCTGGACATGTGGCCTGGCTGTGGGCACTGGCTGGAGCACCCCAAGATGTGCGCAGAGCTGGGTGGCATTGGCAGATCCACTGGGGGCATCCGTGGATGCAATGGTGCCACTGCAGGTCTCTGCTGGGGAAGGACATGGCTGAGGGTGACAAGGGCTCTCTGCCATGTCTGAGGGACCTTCCTCAGCACACCTCTCTGGGCAGCCTGAGGGGTCTTTAAGGTCCTCAGTGCCCGGATCACATCAGTCAGTCCCAACAGCTGGGCTGGGAACAGGGGGATGGCAGGAGGATGGCTGGGCATCCCTGACCACATCCATTGGTGGCTGCCCAAACTTCAAGCTCTCTTTGCAACCCTCTTGTTAGGAGAAGTTTCCCTTGTTTCTCTCCTGCTGGGGAGGCTCCAGCCTTGGCTGGTGTCCACTCTGAATCTCTTGCAGCACCATTCCCTGCTTGTCCAGTCTTTGCTGGAGGGTTAAATTTCACTGTACCAGTGCTGTGATACCTGAGCCAGGTGAGCAGGACAGGTCCAGGTGGTCACCAGGTGGTCACCAGGTTCAGCCAGGAGTCCAGCTCTCAAACAAGTCCATGCTGATGAGGCAGGACTGAGGTCAAGCCATGAAGTCAATCCAGAGGTCAGGATCAGGTCCAGCAACGGAACCAGGTTCAGACACAGTCCAGTGATCACCAAGCAAGGACAGAGCGATGAGGTCCAAGACCAAGGTCCAGATCAGGAAGGTCCACCACAGCAAAGGCATGATGGGGCTGTAGCCAAGTGCTCCTACAGTGTAGCTTAGTCAGGGGCTGAAGGCCCAGGCCTGAGCTTAAATGGGCTCCTGGAATAATGGCTGAGGCTGTTCAGGGCCATTTAAGCCTTTTAGTGCCCTCTGAGCCCTGGCACGTACCTTCCTGCCCAGATGTAAACCCATGAGGTTTCCCCTCTGCGTGGGCATGGCAAAAATGTGAGGCAGCTTCTCTCATTTGTATCTGTGACTACCATCCTCCACCTTCTCCTCACCCCCCTTTTTCATTTCTCTGTGCAGAGCCCATGGTGCAGAAGCACCTGGAGAGCCTCCAAAGCTACCATGGGAATGGCTTGGAGACAGGTGCCCTGCAGCGACTCACCAACCTGCTGCTGGTGGAAGGATTGACCGATATCCAGCAGCAGGAGCACGACATCCTGCAGATCGAAACCACCAAAGGCCTACCAAACACATCCAAGAGCATCCCTCTGGAGAAGCTCTTCCTGCCCCTCTCCAAGGTCAGCATCCCACCACGGATCTGTGTCACCATTGGAGTGGCTGGGATTGGCAAAAGCACACTGGTGAAGCTGTTTGTCTGCACCTGGGCAAAGGGGGAGATCAACAGGGACATCATGTTTGTGCTGCCCCTCACCTTCCGGGAGCTCAACACCCATGAGAAGCTCTCTGCCGAGAGGCTCATCTGCTCAGCATTCCCTCACATCACGGAGCCCAGCTGCATCCTGGCAGGAGCCACCAGGACCCTGCTCATCCTCGATGGCTTGGATGAGTTCAAGACTCCTCTGGATTTTTCCAACACAGTGGTATGCACTGATCCCAAAAAGGAGGTCCCAGTGGACAACCTGATCACCAACATCATACGGGGCAACCTGCTGCAGGAGGCTTCTGTCTGGGTCACGTCGCGGCCGACGGCAGCCAGACAAATCCCTGCAGGGCTGGTGGACAGGATGACGGAAATACGAGGGTTTGGGGCTGCAGAGATAAAGGACTTCTTGGACCAGATGTTCCTTGATGACAGAGACCTGTCCAGCCAAGTCCTGCAGCACATCAGAGCTAACAGGTCGTTACACATCCTGTGCACTGTTCCTGGCTTTTGCTGGATTTCTGGCTCCTCAGTTGCCTATTACCTAAAAACCAGTGTGGGTCAACGCCAGGAAACAACCGTTGTCCCCAGGACCCTGTCAGAAATCTACTCCTATTATTTTAAAATGGCTCTGGTGGGCAGTGACTGGCCAGAAAAGCCAAGAGAAACCCTCAGGATCGAGCAGGCTGTGAGCAACAGCAAGAAGATAGTGGGCAGCCTGGGCAGACTGGCCTTCTACGGGCTGCTCAGGAAGAAACACGTGTTTTACGAGCAGGACATGAAGGCACATGGCATCGACCTCTCCTTGCTGCAGAGCAGCCTGTGCACGCGGCTCTTGCTCAAGGAGGAGATGCAGACCTCCACAGCCTATTACTTCTCCCACTTAACCATACAGGAGTTCCTGGCAGCTCTTTATTACTACACGGCGGCCAAGCGGGCGATATTTGACCTCTTCACGGAGAGCGGGATGTCCTGGCCCAAGCTGGGCTTCCTCAGCCACTTCAAGAGCGCCGTGCAGAGATCGCTGCAGGCAGAGGACAGGCAGCTGGACGTCTTTGTTCGTTTCCTCTCTGGGCTCCTCTCTCCGCAGGTGAACAAGCTGCTCTCCGGGTGGCTCCTGGTGAAGGACGAGCAGAACGGCTTCAGGAGCCAAGCGACCACCTTCCTCCAGGGCTGCCTGGACACCGACTACGCCATCTCCCTGCGCACGGTGAACACCGTGCGCTGCCTGCACGAAATCCAGCACATGGAGATCGCCAAGGCTGTGGAGGAAGCCATGAAGAACCAGAGCCTGGCCGGGATGCTCACCCCTGTGAACTGCTCTGCCCTGGCTTATCTCCTGCAGGCCTCTGACGTCTGCATGGAGGAGACAAACCTGTCCAACTGCCTCACCTACAATGTCTGTAAGAGCCTGCTCTCCCAGCTCCTCTTCTGCCACAACCTCAGGTGAGTCCTGGTGGGGTTGCACTGGGAAAAGCAAGCAGGGATGCTGGGCTGTGACTCATAATCACAGAATGGTTTGGGTTGGCAGGGACCTTAAAGATGATCTCATTCCAATCCCCTGCCGTGGACAGGGACACCTTCCACTAGACCAGGTTGCTCTCTTGTCCAGCCTGGCCTTGAACACTTCCAGGGATGGGACAGCCCCAACTCTGGGCAATCTGTGCCAGGGCCTCACCATCCTCAGAGGGAAGAATTTCTTCCTAATTTCTAATCTAAATCTCTCATCTCTTAGTTTAAAACCACTCTTCCTTCTCCTATCACCATCTGTCCATGTAAAAAGTTGCTCTCCCTCTTTTTTATAAGCTCTGTTTAAGTCCTGGAAGGCTCCCCCCTGACTCAAGTGTGACTCCAAGGTCTCAACTGAGACATGGGCCCACCAACAACCACTGAGTCAGCTCTGCTTCTGTCCTTGAGTTTCTCCACCTGTGATGGGTAGTTGTCATGGGAGGGTTGTCTTTCTCTGCTTTTTTCTCCTCTCTTCTCCAGGCTGGACAATAATCAGTTTAAGGACAATGTGATGGAGCTGCTGGGCAGTGTGCTGAGTGTGAAGGACTGCCAGATCCAGAAGCTCAGGTAGGACCTGGCCCAGGGCAGACTGAATGTCCTGGGGATGCAGCGTGGACTTGGGGACACCTCAAAACCAGTGTGAGGGTCCTCCAGGAGCGTCTCCCCACTGGCTCCCTGGGTGTCTACTGACAAGGACAGCCCCACATGATCTCCTGCACCAAGGCATAGTGACCTTACCCCATGTCTTCACCGTGGCTGGGCAGGTTGTTTTGTCCAGCCTTCCTGAAGCTTCTGCCTCCTCAGGCTATCCCAACAAACTGCTTCCTGAGGTCACAGCAGTTTGCTGGACACCTGAGGCTCTGCAGGGAGGATCTGATGTACGGAGGGGACAGGCTCCTGACCCCCATGCAGGAAGATGCCTTGTACTGGACAAAGGGGTCCCCACTTTCTTCACCTCCCTGCCCTTCCTCATGGCTGCACAGAGTCCCCCGTGCTGCAATCTGAGCTCCATTTCATGACACAAATTATTTTTAACTCTAGAAACTCCCTTTCTACCCTGTCCTTGCAGTCCTTTGCCTGGTGTCCACCCCAGAGAGCAGACCTCAGAGCACCCACAACTTTGGCTGTACCATGAACCAAACGTTCCACATGGCTTTCCTCTGCTCACACAGCCCAGCTGCATCCTGGGATATGCCAGGAGCTGTGAAAGTCTCTTTCTCCTCCAGAAAAACACCCAATTTTTCTTTTTCTGGGCAGCTTGGCAGAAAATCAGATCAGCAACAAGGGAGCCAAAGCACTGGCCAGGTCGCTGCTGGTGAACAGAAGACTGATGGCACTGGAGTAAGTGTTCCCCCTGTACCAGCTCCTGCCATGCACATGTTCCCCACTGAGAACCATTCCCATGGCTGCACTGGGGCTGGATCCCACCCAGCCTGACTGAGCTTGGAGGGCTCTTCAGCCCCTAAAGCCACCAGCACTCAGAGGTGAAGGTAACCCTCGTGAGCTGCCAGCCTGATGTTCCACCTCAGCAGTGCTACAGGAAGGCATCTGGCTCAGACAGGGTGTGCCCCTGCCTTTGCTAACCTTGGCTTCTCTGCCTGTCCTGCCCCAGCCTGCGGAGCAACTCCATCGGCCCCACCGGAGCAAAAGCACTGGCTGATGCACTGAAAAAGAACCAAATCCTGCTCTCCCTGAAGTAAGTCTCAACTTCTGGGAACAAATCCCCAGGACAAGCCTCCTTCCATCCCTCATCAGTCCCACTGAGGTTTTCCCAACCTCCAAGGGTCAGGATGTGGGGAGGCCCTGGACATAACCTGGTTCTGTTATGCTGGGCAATAGCACAAGTGCAGGTGGCTGAGAAGGTGACCAGGCCAGCCCTGGGCCAGAGATGTTGGGATTCTCCTGCCTCTCAGCCTCGGTGGGCCTGGGCTGAGGTTGAGCTTGAGGTTGAAGCTGAGGTCCAGGTCGAGGTCCATCCCTCCCATGGGAGCTCATAGAGTGCTGCTGCATGGATGGAGGCATCTCCCAGGGGAGAGGAGGGAGGGAGACTCCTGGGCAGGGATGATCGGGGACCAGACCCTTTCTCATGCCAGGGATGAGGGCAAGCAAACGCCAGGGCTGGTGGCCACTGCCCCACAGCCCTGCATGGCCCCTCGCCCCGCTGCAGAATCATCTGTACACGGCTCCATTCCTGTCTCCCTGCAGCCTTCAGCACAACACCATCAAGGAGGACGGTGCCACCTTCCTGGCCGAGGCCCTGCTGACCAACCACCGGCTGGTGACCCTGCAGTAAGTGACCAGGACCTCCTGTCCGCCCTCTGGCCACCCAGCAGACCGAGGTGCCACTGACGGGGACGCGGCACCTGACGCTCACAGGTGCCCTCCTCCCCTTTGCAGCCTGCAGAAAAACGCCATCGGAGCCCAGGGCGCCAGGAAAATCGCGGAGGCGCTGAAGCAGAACTGCAGCCTGAGGGAGCTGACGTGAGCACAGCTCGGGGCACAGGGGGGTGATGCCAACACCACATCCCCCGGGATCTGCGGGCAGGACCGGCAGGAAGGGGGCTGGGCCGTGGGATGGGCAGGATGGGCACTGCTGGCTCTGCCCAAGACGGTTGGTGTGGGTGAAGGGGGCAGGGGCTGCAGTGCTGCCTGTGGAGATGCTCTCCCTGTCTCTAGGGATGCAGGGAGACACGTAAAGAACAGAGAAGCCAAGCCTTCCCTCTGGCAGAGGCAAGCAGCAGGGCTCCAGGCCCTGTGGGAACATTAAAAGCTATTTCAGCTCCAACCAACCACAAGAACAGAGGTGTATATAGGCTGGGAACGAGATGACAGCAAGTTCATGCTCACTGCTGGAGCAGGGAGAGCCCGGGGGAGGTGAATCCCTTGCTGGCAGGTCCAAGGGTGGTAACACCAGCTCTCCCTCTTCTGTCTTAGACTCTCCAGCAACTCAGTGGGAGACAATGGTTCTGTTGCCTTGGCTGAAGCTCTGAGGGTGAACCACAGTCTGCAAAGCCTTGAGTAAGTTCCCCCTCCGTGCTTGGACTCCTTTTCTAACAGAGCTCACCCTCCTCCCTCCAGCTACACCTCCCACCCCTCAGGCCCTCGGACTGCTTCAGACTCTTTCCCTGTCTCTCCCAGTCCACATGCCCTGGAGGGGCACAGGGTTGTGGATGCTCCATGCAGGCTGGAGCACCATGTGGCAACTCCAGCAGCAGCCAGGCTGGCCCTGCCTTCACCAGGAGGGCACTGACAAAGACAATCCTCAACCCAGCGAGGATTTTTTTTTCTGCTTTGGAGGATATTAGTAGCTTTGAGTCTTCTTTCTCTCTAAAATGATGGGAATTGGCTAAGGAGGAAGTTATCAGGCCAGGGCCTGGCAGAGTCAGAGTTGGATGGTGCAACCTTCATTCCCCTTGGGAGCAGCAGCCAGAGACCTCTCCTGCCTGGCCTGATGGCTCCTGGTGATGAGTGACTCTGCTCTGGGTCTGTCCATGGCTTCCCACAGTGTGATAAGGACACCAAAACTGCAGGAAAGCACTTGCCCAGCTGAGCAGGCAGCTGTGGTAAGAGCCAGGTGGGGACAAGGCTGCCCCTAAGTGCTGGCAAACCCCGTCACCTCTGCTCAGTGAGGCCAGTGCTGCTGTGGTCAGCGGGAGATGCTGAACCTGCCCTGACTGTTCCCAGTGCTGGTCCTTCTGCCTTGGCTCCCCCACCTCCTGTAGCTGGGAGATGCTCATTTCTCAGTGAAACGGGCACTTTTCACCCCAAACATGACCCCACAGCTTACCTGTGATGCCAAGACTGTCCTGTCCTCACACCTTCTCTGTTTGTCTCAGTCTCCAGAGCAACTCCATCAGCAGCACAGGGGTCACAGCACTGACAGCAGCTCTCTGTTCCAACAAGGGACTCATCAGCCTCAAGTAAGTGAGTCTTTTGAGCCACCCTGGCCAAAAGCTGCTGCTGGGATGTGGGAACCTTTTGGCATTCTGGCTTGTGCCTGTTTTTTTCCACAAGTGCTCTGGGATGCTAAAAGCAGCTTCTGTCCCTTCTCCTGCTCTGAGGATCTTCTCTCCATCATTAGCTTTCCCCCCTTGGGACAGTATCTGTTCAGCCATATCTTGGAATGAAGTGATGGCAGCAGGGATGGGAGACTGGGAAAAAGCCCTGATGGGCCACCAGTGTCCATGGGATACACAGGGAATTGAGATGCAGGGAATGAAGGTGCTGATGCTAATGGAGTTTCAAGTCAGACAGACACACCTCAAAATAGGTGGTGTCAGCCCCAGAGCAGGGGGCCAAGGGGGCTGTGAGGGAGCAGCTCCTGCTTCTGCTGCTCCTCCCAGCCCCACGTCTTCCCCCAGCCTTCGTGAGAACTCCATCAGCAAGGAGGGGGGCCCTGCCATCGCTCACGCCCTGCGGACCAACAGCACCCTCAGGAGGCTGGAGTAAGTCCCATGGGCCCCAGGAGGGCACCCAGGCTGCTGCATGGTGCCCCTGGAGTTGTCCCAAACACTGTGTGTGTGACCTGTGTCCTCTGTCCCTGTCTCCAGCTTAGCAGCAAACCTGCTGTGTGACGAAGGCGGCAAAGCCATCGCTTTGGCCATCGGAGAGAACCGGGCACTCACATCCCTCCAGTGAGTTTCCCCCTGGACCTGGCCTGGTTTGAAGCCCCTTGCATGGCCACAGAGCAGGGACACTGCTCCTGGCCCTCAGCCCCTCAAGGCTGTGGGAGTGGCACTCCTGGGTCGCCCTCGGTGGGAGGTGTGCTCTGCCATCCCAGACAGACCCACGGGGTCATGCCCAGGGGTCACATCCCAGCCTCTGCCGTGCTGGGTGGGTGCAGAGGGGTGCAGAGCCTGGAGGATCAGGGCACGCTCACAGCTCCAGGCTTCACCTCCCATTTTCTCCTGTTTGCAGCTTGCAGTGGAATTTCATCCAGGCAAAAGCTGCCATGGCCCTGGCACAAGCACTACAGTCCAACAGCAGTCTGGCCAGTCTTGAGTAAGTGGGGACAGGGGCAGATGGGTCCTGGGCAGCACTTTCCTGCTGGAAGGGCCCTTGAACATCATCTCATTCCACCCCCCTGACATGGGCAGGGACACCTTCCACTAGATCAGGCTCCAAGCCCCATCCAGCCTGGCCTTGGACACTTCCAGGGATGGGGCAGCCACAGCTTCTCTGGGCAACCCGTGCCAGGGCCTCCCCACCCTCACAGGGAAGAATTTCTTCCTAATATCCCATCTAACTCTGCCCTTTGGATGTGGGAAGCTGTTCCCCCTTGTCCTGGCACCCCATGTCCTTGTCAAAAGTCTCTTGGAGCCCCTTTAGGTACTGGAAGGCTTCTGTGCCACCACTGCATGTGCCTGTCTGGGGCTGCTCCGAGTGCCTGGTGGCCTGGGGTCCCCCAAGCCATTTGGGAATGGTGGGCACACTGTGCCCTGTGCTTGCTGTCCCTCTCCCTGCTCCTGGGTGCAGAGGCCAGGGGCAGAGGCAGCACTTGGGTGTCTCAGCTTGCAGGAAAATGCCATCGGAGACGAGGGAATGGCCGCCCTCTCTGATGCACTGAAGGTCAACACGACCCTGGCAGATCTCCAGTGAGTATCCAGGCTGTGGCGGGGCCCTGGAGCTGCAGCCTAATTAGCTTGTGTAATTAGCACACCACGTCCACCTCACAACGTGTGCTGAAGGGTCCCTGTTCCCTTGCAGCCTGCAAATGGCTTCGGTTGGGACGGCTGGTGCCCAAGCCCTGGCAGAAGCTTTGATGGTCAACAAGAGCCTGCAGATCCTGGAGTAAGTGCTCAGTGGGGCCATCAGTCCCCACGGCTGTGACACGGATCCCCGGGGTGTCTGAGATCCTGGTCCTTACCTCAGCACCACTTCCACCCTTGCATCGTGTCCAGACTTGGCTTGCTCGTCCCTTGGCTCGCTGGTGTGGGACCACCTCTCCCACCTCCTCCCACCTGGGGTCATCCCGGGCTGTCCTTCCTCACCTCCTGCCTTTCTTCTCAGCTTGCGGGGGAACTCCATCGGCGTGGCAGGGGCCAAGGCCATGGCCAACGCCCTCAGGGTGAACAGCAGCCTCCGCCGCCTCAAGTGAGTATCCCGCTCCCTGGGGTGAGCCAGGAAGAGCCTTTCCAGACCTTCCTGGAGGGAGCAGCGAGGGAATGGCCAAGCCAATGGTTCTCAGCAGGGCAAACCCCTGAGTGGGTGGCTTTTCACAATGTCCGAGCCACGCATTCCCTCCTGGTGGCCACTTCTCCCTGGCTGGTGCTTTCTGACCCTCCTGCCTTCCTCAGCCTGCAGGAAAACTCCCTGGGCATGGATGGAGCCATTTGCATCGCCACTGCCCTGAAGGGCAACCACGGCCTCACCTACGTGAAGTAAGTGGCTGCTGCACTGGACGGTAAAAGCAGAGATGGGGGAGACCATGGGAACCATCCAGGACTTTCTCCACCTGGCACCGCCCAGTCCTGGCTGCCCCACAGGGACCTCCCCAACAGGGCAGGGGCATCCCATGCTCCTCCAGGCATGAGAGCCACAATACCCACACAGCTCCTTTTCAGGGATGCCTCTGTGGCAAAGAACCACCTCAAAAGCCACATACTCCCCAAAATATCACAAGGGAGAAGTGGCTCAGCCCCTCCAGCTCAGGTGAGAAGTGGCTCAGCCCCTCCAGCTCCCCAGGGGTTTCCTCCAGCTCCTCACCTTGGCCCCAGCCTTCAGGCTCTCAAACTCAGAGTCTCCTGGAAGTGGAGTCCCAGGAAGAGCTTCTGGATGGGGTGGGGAGGGTGCAGGTGATGCTGGTGCAAAGCTGGGGAGCATCTCTCTCGTGCCCACCAAGGATCCTGCTTGATCCAAGCCTGAGCTCCTCTTGTCTTTGCTCCCAGCCTGCAGGGGAATCGGATCGGCCAGTCGGGAGCCAAGATGATCTCCGACACCATCCGGACAAATGCTCCCAACTGCGTCGTGGATGTGTGAGGGTGCCTGGCTGCAGTGAGGAGTGTGGCCAGTGTGACCCCACAGGGAGCTGCTTGGTCCCCATCTCAGGGAAGAGAGCTGGGGCAAGGAGAGCTCCTGAGCTCCCTGGCGTGGCCCAGGAGGACCGAGGGTGTCCAGATCAGCAGCGCAGGAGGGTCGAGACTCGCTGGTGTTGAAAGCTGAGGGATGTGTGCCTGGGTCCCTGTTCATCCAGGCTCTGGGGGAGCTTCAAGGAATGAGCAAAACACAAAAAGGAGGGAGGAGGGGGCAGATCCCACATGCCAGACCTTGGTTTCGTGGGTGATTTATCTTCAGGCAGCAGCAACCCCTCCTGTGATCTCCACGGGGTTACAGTGCTGTGCTTGGACCCTGACTCAGACAAGGTGCATCCTGGACCTCTGCTCTGTCCCAGCCCAAGTCACTGTGGGCAAATGTTGCAACACCCCCAATGGGGCTCCAGGGCTCTGCTCCCAGTGCCAGCTCTTCTCTGTCTTCTGCTTCTGGCAAGGATCCCAGAAGAACTGGGTGAAAAGCAGACAGGGTTCACAGCAGCCCCTTCTCACCTGGTTAAATACAGCCTGGTCCTGCAGGCTCCCCTTGAAATGCCATAAGGACACAGGAGGTTTGCTGATTCCTTGCTTGGATGAGGGCGGTGCTGTGGACCTGGGCACTCACAGCAGGATCCTGGGCTGTTGCTGTGCCCTCAGTAACAGGTTGGTGCTGATCAGACATGCCTGAAGGGCTCGGTAGAGCTGTTCTCTAGTGAAGAGACAGGCAACTCAAGGCATAGGAGCAGAACCATCTAGAAAGACCTTTGGAAATGAAAGGTCCTCAGGAAAATGGGAGGAGTAGGAGGGTAAATGTAAGAGGACCAGCACTGCAGGATGAGCTGTCTCCAGCACAGTGTCCGGGTGCTACACCAGGACTACCTCAGCTCCCTGCCCCTCCAGCTCAGGCTGGGGTTCTTGGGTCTCCTGCTGTTGCCATCAGTGACAAGTTCTGTGGCCTTGGGATGCGTCCTCCCCATGTCCCAGCTGCAGGCAAGGTCTGCCCTAGCAGGTCACCCTTTGGGCAGGCTGCTGAAAGCAGAGGTGCCAGGTGATGCCTTAGTGTGCATGGCACAGACCCAGTGGCTCTCCAGAAGGTGCCAGGTTTGCAGGTGAACCAGTAGCCGAACTATGAACCTCCCAGAGCCCCCTCCAGCCACTGCCCCCCTCCCCACTCCACCCCAGCCAGAGCCCACTCTGAGACACGCTGGCACACTCGGGGCAGTGACTGCAGGGACCCTGGGGCTGACACCAGGAACGCTGGGCTGAGCTGTGGGTATGTACATACTTGGAAATAAACTGGTTCCCAGATGAGAAGATGCTTTGTGCAGCCTTCCCCTTGCATTGCACGACGCAGGGGGTGAGCTGTGCTCCACTGCCCTGGCTGCAGATCCTGAGCTGGAAGCTCAGTTCACTGGCACAGGGGTGGCTGCTGATGGTGATGCTGTTCTGGCCTGGCACAAGGAGCTGCAACACAAACTGTGGCCTCCCTAACCCTGGCTGGCCATGCTGGAAGGCTAGGTGGCAGTGCTGCCTGAAGAGAGGCTCTGGCTCTGTGCACACAAGGTATGAAGTCTCTTTTTAACTCTTTCCTATAATATAGGAAATAAACACAGAAAACTGTAACTCTTAAACTGCAGCCCAGACTGGGAGACTGGGCCCTGTCTCGTAGGATGTCATTCCCATGGGTCAGATACATCACAGAATCCCAGAATGTTTTGGGTTGGAAGGTTAAAGCTCATCTCATTCCACCCCCTGCCATGGACAGGGACACCTTCCACTAGCCCAGGCTGCTCCAAGCCCCATCCAAGGTGGCCTTGGACACTTCCAGGGATGGGGCAGCCACAGCTTCTCTGGGCAACCTGTGCCAGGGCCTCCCCACCCTCACAGCCAAGAATTTCTTTCCAATATCCCATCTAGCCCTTCTCTCTGGCAGTGGGAAGCCATTCCCCCTTGTCCTGCCCCTTCATCCCTTGTCCCAAGTGCTCTCCAGCTCTCTTGGAGCTTCTTCAGGCACTGGAAGGGGCTCTCAGGTCTCCCTGGAACCTTTTCTTTTCCAAGCTGAACAGCACACATGGAGGACCAGAGTGGATTCCCTGCATAACATGGGAAAACATTCTGGGAATGGGTCCTAAAATCAGCACCTTCCCACCCCTCAGGAGAGGGATGTGTTAAGCACATACACCTTCCCCCTGGCTGTCACAGGACCACCCTAATGGCTCTGAAGTAGGTGTTTGCCCTTCTCTATCTGCCTTCTTTGAAATAAGCTGCAAAAAGCCAACTAAGAAGGACAAGGAAGCATCCAAACTGTCAGCCAGTCAGCTCAGCACATCACTGCACCCACACACCCCCCATTACCACCCAAAAACGGGCTGTATTTACCTGTCAGCTTTTCTCCCAGCTTGACATGACATTTCAAGCTCTGGGCTCTGCTGATGGGGCACTTTTTTGGGTGTGACAGTTCCACCCTTGGGGTCAGAGATGAAAAACCTCTCAGTTTTTTAAGCAACTTCTGTGCACTCCTTCCTTCATTAATGGAGAGACTGGACCTGAGTGCAGACCTCAGAAGGGGTCGAAAGCAAAGTTACTCGCTGGTGTAAAAAGGTGAAGGGCAGGAGCACAGCCAGGGCTCTGACTGCCCTGATGAACACACACCCCAACAAACTCTTCTCATCGAGCACTGATTCCTGCTCCTCTGAAGACAAACTGTGATGCTAAAGCAGAGCCAAAAGAAAAGAGACAGCCCCCAGACAAATCTGAACAGACCTTCACTGATGGCATCAGCACAATGTACTGAACAAAAGCCCAGATTTTGGCCCATCTGAATGCCTAAATCTGAGCCTACCCCGGTAGCCCCAGTATAATGAAAGGGTTAATTTAATATGGATTTGGTTACAGCACATCTCTCAGGCTGCTCTCAGGGCACTCAAGCTCAGCCCACTGAAGTTTGAGACAATTCCCACTGACACAGCTGAAATACCCTTGGTGGCATTTGAGGACCTCTTCACTTGTTTCCCAGTTTTAACTTCAGTCCTTCAGTCTAATTGGAGCTGCTCTTAGCAGAGACAAGCCCTTGATTAGGTAAAGGATATGTTTAGGATAAATAGATTTAAGCCAGATTTAAAATCAATTTAAATGCATTCCCAGAGTAGCTTTTAATCCAGTTTTATTAAGCAAAAAAAAACTGTTTGGACATAATAAAATGCAGGGAAATCAGGTACACAGTGCTCACTGGAGTGAGACTTCTGGCACTGCAGTGCACGAGAGCCAGTTTAGTGCAATTATGGAAATAACATCACATTACTGTGATTCTCATTATGGATAAACTGCTCATGCTTCGAGAGTCACAAGCCTGGCAATCCGAGTTTAATTTTTAAGTTTAATGACCATTATTCACCAACTCCTAAATTCATGCTGACACGCACTTTTCAAATGGCAGGATATTTGCTCCTGGCCTGCATTCTCTCCAAAGTTTCTGTTTCAAGACGCCTCCTGCTCCTGAAGAGTCAGAAGTCATTATCACTTTGCTCCAGTGGCTCTGGCTTCCTTGCTCGGTGGCTGGATTTGCTTGGGGAGATTTCCATGCTGTCATCTTCCAGATCATCCTCCTCCTCATCATCATCTTCATCCAGGTCAATCTCACTGTCCCCCGAGTCCTCCTGAAGGAAAGGAAACAAGAGGCCATAACCACTTCAGCTGTCCCATGGCAAGGCCACTTTGCCAGCTCAACAGGAAGGGATGGCAGTGCTGGCTCCCTCCCTGCACTCCCAGCTGACTGCAAACCTCCCTCCCCACCCCACAGAGCTGACAAACATGAACTCCTTGACTTCTGCTGGATCTGGGGTATTAAAAACCTGGCAGGGTGTTTAACTTTAAAGTGATACCTTGTGAGAATCAAGGTGAAGTGGAAGAAAATGAACTGCAGGAGAGGAACCCACCTGTGCCTTGGTGGTGACCTTGTGCGAGCCTGGCCGTGCTGGGGCAGGTGTCCCCTTGGAGAACCAGAGTGGAAGGAACAAGAGAGGCAGAGCAGGGAAAAAAAATGTACAAGAACATAAAAGAAAACAGAAAGTAACCAAGGTGGGAGCAGGGGAGAAGGCAGCAAAGGCAGGCACAGCTCTGGCATCATGCACCACACCAGCAAGGGACAGAGGCTCTGAGGCAGGCTGAAGCCTGCTCTCTTCCTAACTCCATGAACTCCTTGAGGGGTTCAAACCAGCCTCAGTTTCCTTCCCTCATCTTGGACACAGAAGCCTGTGAGGGTTCCTGAGTGAGCCTCTCAGCCCCTGGGCCTCCTGAGAGGATGATTCCCAGAGCAGAGCCATAAGACAATCGCAGCTGAGGGGTTCCAGCTGAGGGCAATTGGAGGCTGAAGGCCTTGGCTTTCCACACCTGGATACAATGGAGCTGTGCCAGCAGGGAGAAAGCAGTGAACAGGAAAGTCTAAAGGGAAGAGAAGCAACACAGGATGACTATCCAAATCTGTCATGAACATGGTCAAGGACAATAAGGTGACATCTTCACATACAGCACAGGCATTCCTGACCCTCCCAGAAACAGGTCAGAATGCCAAGGGCATAAATCATTCCCCAGGAGGCAACAACAGCCTTGACCACACCCAGTCCTGCAGGAGCAAAGAGCAGAGCAGGGGCTGCAAGTTACTCTCCAGAGACAAGGTGAGGGTGCCCAAGGAAGCTGTGGCTGCCCCATCCCTGCAAGTGTCCAAGGCCAGGCTGGACGGGGCTTGGAGCAACCTGGGCTGGTGGAAGGTGTCCCTGCCCATGGCAGGGGGTGGAATGAGATGAGCTTTAAGGTCCCTTCCAACCCAAACCATTCTGGGATTCAAAGAGATGTCTGAACTGCCCTCCTCGAGCCAGGCAGCACTGCAGGGGTATCTGCAGGGAGACAGGAAGGCTCCATCCACACCAGGAATTAACAGCAGCACAGGTTCAAACACAAGGCCACAATCATCATAGCTGTACTATCTTCTAGCACAGTTTTGGCCTGTGCCAACCAGCACTCTTCAAAACAATAATCCATCACCATGAGGAGAACAGGGCAGCCCCACTGCTCCCAGGATGCCAGCAGGTTTTTGGGAAGATGGAAAGAGCTTCCTGTATGGATGCAAATCACACCACAGCAGCTGGCTTCAGCTGCCTAGTGCAGATGTAGCCACTCAGGTGTGCCCAGAGGCACAGAAAAGTTGTCCACGGATGCCAAGGGCTGGGCACAGACACAGAACAAGTGCCTCCTGTACAAACCTGTGTGTGCCTTTTAGACTCTGCCCGCTCACCACATAAACCACAACCAGATGCAAAGCCAGGAGCCCTGGGACAGCAGGAATCCCAAGGGATAAAGCTCACAGTCCTGCTCTCATCCCTGTCCCATCATTTGGATGACTGATGCTGCCACTACAGGCCATGGAGAGGGTCCCAGGCGTACGTTTTTAGAGCAACAAAAGGGGATTTACGTCCATGTACCTAACTCCTGCTGCCCTGCACTGATCCCTCTTGCCAGCACTCTGCCCCCACAGCTCACCAAAACAGCATTCCTGCAGCCTGTGTGCCACGAGTTGTGCACTGCAGGACGAGGCGAAAGCACACGGAGCACACGGACCCCAAGAGCAAAGGAAAAATAGGGAATCTGTGTCTATGCTGATGAGAGAGCACAGTTAAAGGAAAGGAGGGGAAAAGCAGGCCTGGGGCATGAGGATTCAGTAGATAAAAGGTGTTTCTCTAGCTGAGGAGAGGGCTGGCACTCTAAAGCACTGTCAGGGAAGCTCTACAGACACATGGGATGGTTACTTACATCTTCCTCCGTGTCTCCACCTTGCATTGTTCCCACGATCCGTGTGCCAGCTCTTCCTGCAAGAGCAAAGAGAATCACCATAAAGCCTGGCTCATGGTTACAGGGAGGCAGAAAAAGCTCAGAGTTTACATTTTAAGGACAAGTCAAACAGCAGTGAGAGGATGAGATCCCAGTGCACGTGAGGTCCCCCCCTTGTTAAGCCTTCAGAGCTCAGGAGAGGGTAGAAGAGGATATGTCTGACAGTAATTCCAGTCAGGATGATAATTCCAGAGCTACCTTATAACAGTTCTGACAGGACAAGAGCTGAGAGACACATTAAGAAACAGGAATTTCTATCTGAACAAAAGAAATCACTTCTGTTTTACTGTGAGGGTGGTGAAACATGGAGACAAAGTTGCCTAGAGAAGTTGCAGAGTTATTCATGGAGATATTCAAAACCCAGCTGGGTGTGGTCCTGGAAAACCAGCTCAAACCTCCTGTTTGAGCAGAGGGGTTGGACTCCATGATCTGGAGAGGTCCCTTCCAGCCCCAAAAATCTGTGAATTGACATATTCCTTCCTCTGCTTTGGTAGACAGAGAACAAAAGTCTGGGGTTTTTGTATGTGATAAGCCTCCTGTCCTTTAGAAAGCTCAGATCCTTTCTGATATTCCAGGAGGGACTGACTTCTCACAGGAATTCCTGGCAGTGCCAAGGCAAACCTCAAGAATTTCCTGTTGAGAGTTTGATGTGTAAGTCTGAAGGGGGAGGTGGAGACCTCAGGGCTGCAGGGAGCTCACTGAAAAGGGAGACCACACTTGTGCTTTGCTGTTTTTGGCAATGCAGAGGCCACAGGAAATGGGGAAGATGCTACCAAGGTCTCCTTTGCTAGGAAGAGAGCCTGGAAGGTGTTGGGAAAGGGGAAATGCTGTGTGTGGGATGCCTGGGTGATTCAGCCCTGCTCCTGCAGCCCCCAGGACGCCCTCAACACTGACCAGATCCTATTTACAGCCGTGCTGTGACCATCCCATTTCACCATCTGCCATCACCAGCTTCCTCTATGTTCCAATCTAGACAATCTAATCCTCACTGTTTTTAGCATGAAAACAAAGCAGCTTTAAGATACATCCTGGCAAACCTCTTTTGTACCTCCCAAGGCACAAAAGATGACAGGTCCCTTCTGTCCCACGCAGATTGATCTGAGTTAGTGGCAGGAAAAAGCTGCCTAACTCACCCACAACTCACTAAAAAACCTTTGTTGCATCAAGGCAGATAATTTAAAGGATTTTATGTCTTTAGATAAAAAGCAGTGTCCTCTACTGACCGGACAGTGGAGATGGAACTGTAAGATTTCCAGACAGAAGATCTGCCTTCAAGCTTTTTGGAGACTTTTGCTCTAATTTATGCAAGACTAAACCATATAAATTTGAAGCTGATTACAACTCACATCATTAGACAACAACAGAATCCTCTTTTTTGCCCAGCCTACAGACAGCTCTGAGAGTTGCAAAACTGCAATTTTGCTCTGTAGAAGGCTCAGCATGAAGTGTAAAATTGGGAATTATTACCTCAAAAGGAGAAAGCTGCAGGGAGCTCCTAAAATAAGACAAAGCTGAGAGAGATCCCGAATATAAAAGAAAATCAAGATATCACGTAAGGAGAGTTGATGGAATAGGACAATTCCAAATGCCATGGGAAGAGCTCAGAGATTCCTCACAGAAGGTCTGGAGGATGCTGCTTTTCCAGGACATCCTGTGTGCATCTAACTCCTTACACCTGGAGGAACACGAGAATCAGGTGCTGCCCAGACTTGGATCCCTCCATTGTTTAAGCCAGGAGCACCTCTCTGAACCAGGGACTGTGGGATTGGCAGGATTAGATCCTGCAGGCACAACCCTGGGATGCTCCCAGAAGGGACCCCAGGACGCAGATGGGCTGGAGTACAATCCTGGGACAGTCCTAGGAGAGACTGCAGGATGGAGAGGGGCTGGGGCTTCCCCTGTGCACCCAGCTGTAAAGAGGACAGCAAGCAGATTTTCCACGTTATTTGAACTTTCACATCACAACCCCCCAAGTTCCTGTGCGTGGGAGCATGGACAGGCAGATGGCCACGGAATTTCCATGTGTGCTGGAGGAGAGGCAGGAAAGAGAGGAGTCACATGCAGGGGGCAGGGAGGGCTGGGGAAGCTGTCACTTGATTTCCTGGGTTCAGCTTGGCTGGGCTCAGCTCACAGCGCCCTCAGAGCCGTGTCACTCCGGCCACGGGAGCTCCTGCAGCTCCCAGGCGGGTGGGAGCCTGTTGTGTTTACTCACACATAATGTGACTCCAGCCGGGACAGGCTGCACGAAGTGATAATTAGGAAAAATGCTCGTAGCGACCAGACAGTAATTCACTGCAGCTTCGGAGTCAAATCTAATCTCCAGGCAGCGCCACAGTTTACAGCCACCAAGCATCCATGATTTGAAGCCTGTGAGCGTTTGCCCTTTTCCCTCTGTGTGATATATGCCATTGTACCAGCCTGTGCAGCTTCCTACAACGGAGCCACAGGACTGCAATGATTTCCAGCTTCTCACTGGGCAGTGGGTACACATTAACCCTGTGTCTGACAGCAAGAAGAGATGCACAACCTGTGGGGTCCAGCCAGCCCCTGGGGAGGGGAGGGTGGATTTGCAGCTGAAACATTTTGCTCTCAGTCTGCAGATCTGCATGGCCAGAGCTTCATGCAAATTCACAGCAAGAGCTTGGAGAAGACACTTCCCTCCACAACACATCCCCTTCCACACAGAGAAAACTGGGATAAACCTCTGGCCTGAACTTTCTAATCTGTGTGTGCTTTGGGCACTGTGTTCTTAATCACAGAATCATGGAATGCCCTGAGCTGAAAGGGACTCACAAGGACCATTGAGTCCAACTCCCTGCCCAGGACACCCCAACAATCCCACCCTGTCCCTGAGAGCGTTGTCCAAACGCTCCTGGAGCTCTGTCAGCCTTGGGGCTGTGCCCACTGCCCTGGGGAGCCTGGTCAGTGCCCAACCACCCTTTGGGGGAAGAACCTTTTCCTGATACCCAACCTAACCCTGCCCTGACACAGCTCCAGCCGTTCCCCGGGTCCTGTCACTGCTCACAGCTTGGAGCTGCCCCTCCACTGCCCCCGTGAGGAAGCTGCAGACGCTGTTGAGGTCTGACCTCAGTCTCCTCTTCTCCAGACTGAATAGACCTCAAGAGCCCTGAGCTGCTTCTCAGATCCTTCCCCATCCTTGTGACCCTCCCTTGGACACTCTCCAGCACCTTTAGATCCTTCTGATATGATGGTGTCCAGAACAGCCCCGGGAGCTGAGGTGAGGGCACTTCAGGGCAGAGCAGAGCAGGACAATCCCCTCCCTTAGCACAAGGCTCTGATCTCAGCAACATCTTCCAGGCACTGCCAAAATCCAGAGGTTCTTTAAGCTCACCACAGGGGAGCTGTGGTGCTGCCCAGGGGAGCGCACTTTAACTTATTTCTTACACCTCTATGGAAAGGAAATCCACTTGGAAGTGAGGGACCTGTCTCCCATGATTTAAGAGCTACAGCCCCTCCCTCCTCCTTCTCCACCAGGTCCAGTGTCATGATGGCCTGGCTGACAGTGCACAGCAACACCTCCTTCCTCCAGGAAGCACCTCCTGACACAAAACCTACAGCCAATGACACCTCTGCAGGGAGCAGATGCCAAGGAGGAGGAAGAAAGTTTAATTTAAGACAAATTAATTTCTCCGAATTCTAAACACGGCCCCTTTTCAGTGTTCCCAAATACACCTGATTGCCCCCTTTCCCCAGCTACATGAGCCTAGTAATACTGCCCAACAGCTGCTATATCAGGGAACTAAAGTCTGCAAAGACTCTTATCTGGGGGACAGGAATCTGCAGAGATCCACACAGAAATACAGGAAAATAAGTGCAGCTGCACCAGCCTTCTGGGTTGGTTTCCTCAGAGCACTGACAATCAGATCTGTGGCTCAAACACTGTTTTTCTCTCCCATTTGACCTGAAGAGGCAAGGAATAAGAGACTAATCTGACTGCCCCAAATGTTTTTATAAGGTTTACAATTAGGACTTGGTTTGGTTTACCAGAAAAGTATATTCCCTCCAGGAGCACAGCCACAAGAACCCACACACGCCATGTGCACAAAGCCCCAGTCAGAGTAAAATTGCCCTTGAGGAAGTTCACAAGGAAGGAATTTATTTAAGTTCTAAAAGCAGGATCAGTTTGGTGGAGTCCTCTGAGGTGTTCTGAGCAGGTGCACTTTTGCAATTTTCTCCCTTGATTTCATATATCACCTTCAAACAGCTGGAGAACCTGAACCCTGCCAATGCACGGCCAGACCCACTCCCTGTGCCTCAGCCTTCTCCCTCTGCCACCACCATGGAATGTGTGAAAGCCAGACCCTTTCACCTCACTTCCACAGACTCTGGATTAAGGCAAACACGTGCCAGGAGATGCCTGCAAACACCAGGGCTCCTCAGGAGCCATCAGGAAGACAGCAGCTGGCCAGGGCAGAGGAGATTTTTTTTGTTGCTCTGTACTTTTTGATAACTGCCAAGAAATCAGACAGGGATTTTCAGAGAAGCTCTGGGGTTACAAACAACATTCCCAAATCCCTGATGGACTGGAAAGGTAAGAATTCAGTGCCCAGCAGAGCCTGTGTCACAGCTGCTGTTCCTGACTCACCTCTGCCCACCTGGTGCCATGTGGGGTCTAAAGCTCTCCCTTCTGTGAGGATACCCAAATCTAATCTGGCCTCTGAAAAAGCACCTGCAAGCCCCACTGCAGATTCCTGATGTTTTTACGACTCAGGCCTTGCCATGCTGGCCCTGCTGGGACACCAGGAGGACACCTGAGCCTGTGGCAGAGGTTTACATGTGCAGCACCCTTGGCAAATCCTCCCTGGGGGCACTTCAGCGTGGCATGACTCTGAACAAGACATTTTCTTCTGTTCTTTTTCAAAAACACAAGCTCCAGGCACTCTGCAGCAGTGGGCAGAACCTGATGGCTGTTTCTTAAGGGTTTCTGAACAGTCTGTTGGGGGGAATGACTTGGGAAGGGAGATGACATCCTGCACTCAGCTGTGTGCTGGTGAGAGGCAGCTGTCCCTGTGGATGAATCTGAGAGATCAGGGATGGGATCACACAGCATCTGAGTGTGCCCACACAGCTGCAGTGGGCTTCAGATTATTTTTTTTTAAATAAACACTCATTTCCACAACAGAGAGGAACGCAACATTTTGAGAAAACCTGCAGATTTGTTGCCACCCTGTATTTGTAAAGATAAATGTACTTGCACATGTCTCTTGGTCTTGGGCTCAGAGATGTAATTTCCTTTAGGAACCAGAGGGAAGGAGAAAATAGACTATTATTTAACATGTGGCTTTAAAAATTAGGCAGGTGACAGCCACAGGAACTCAATGTGAACAAGATATCCATCAAGAAGCAGGCAGCTGTTGCACATTCCCAATTGAATCCCTCCACTCTCCTGTGTATCAATCTCACACCTCTGGTTTCTACACACCTAGGGGAGTTAAAAGGGAAGGCAAACAGCCTAGAAATTCTGTGGCAGAAATCTGAACACAGCCACAAGCTGGAGAAAGAATTTGCACAAGTGGAGTCTGACAATCTCCACTGAGAGCAGGACTTTCCTGCTTTTCAGCAGGAGGGGCTTGGAAACAGGGCTGTGTAGGCTCACCTGAGAAGACTTCTATGTCAAAGCTTCCATTTTCCCTAAAGGATTTAAAAAAAAAAAAAAAGAGGGGTAATTCAGCCTCTGCAGCCTTCCCCCAGCATCCAGGGTACACAGGCATTCAGTGCCCTCACTGCCCAGCTCCTCAGCACATCATCATCACACTGATTCCCTGGGTCAGGGCTGCCAAAGCAAGAGGCTGCAGGAGAGCTGCTTCTCACTGTGTGGCTTTAGACTGATTGTCTGCTGAAAAATAGAGTTTAGCAAAGCTGTCTTCTTACAGGAAAGACACAAAAAAGGCTGAAGTTGTTCCTGTCTCAAGTGGTGAAATGGTCTCTGTGGTCTGGACAGGACAAAAATTCCCCTTAACACCAACATTATAAAAGTAAACAAGAGCTGAAGCATTCAGATAATTGGTTTACAGGAGCTGAAGGACCCTGGCAGTGTGGAATAGAGGGTGATTTACTACAGACAGGCACAGTTCCACAGATCTGCAAGGGCAGACTCTTCCAGCTTCATTCTGTAGCACTGCCCTGTGTGCCAGCTTGTGTGTCCCAGTCTGGCACTGCTGCCACTGGGAAGGGGAGAGATCCTCCTGATGCCAAAATGCATTTCAGACTGGTCCAAGAGGCTGCAAAGATGGATCTGCACACATAATCACAACATCACTTCAAAATCTGCCACTTCTGATAGCATGGATGACAAAAATCCAGTTAGTTCAAGGGGAGACTGGACAGGTTCTCAGGAGAAAATAAATCTGCTGAGGGTTAGATTAAATTTGTGGAAGCCACATCTGGCTCAGGAAATACTCATGGAGGTTGAAACAGATTGAGAGCAGGAGGGAACCTGAGGGAAGTTCCTACACTCTTCCCTAGACATTTTCTTTCAGACAGTGGTGGGGAGAGAAGATCAGGCTGGATGGACCCTCTGCCTGATCCAGCACAGCAGCTTCTGCATTCCCAGGGCAAGACTTTGCACTGGTGTTTCTTCTGGTCCTGTCCCTTGTTCCCTGGGAGAACAGCCTGACCCCCACCTGGCTCCACTCTCCTGTCAGGGAGTTGTAGAGAGCAGCAGTAAGTCAAGAGGATAATTATCTGCCAGTAGTAGTTTACTGAACATCAGAAGGAGACCCAGAGGAGCACAGAAATCAATCTAAACAGCACAGCAGAGAAAACATCTCATAGATTTGAACTGCTTAAGTCTGACAAGCTCATTTTGAGTCTCCATTAAGTGTAATTAATGATAACAAAGCTCTTCCTAGAAAAAAATTCTACTCGTCACAAAATCTACAACTTCTGTAATAAAGCTTTTTACTCTTAAAACTGGTATTAAGAGATGGTTGACATCGCCAGGTTATGGTGCCCTCTGAACTGAAGTTACAGACAGTTACACAGTCACTTCCAAAGCTCTAAAATCCGTGTACAAACCTTTCCCTGAGAAATGGCAATGTAAAAATCCTTAGGGAATATCAGTGTTTCTAGCACTTATCAAGATTTCTCTATTTTTATGAAAACCAGTGGAAAGGAGGATAAAAATGCTTGAATTACATTGACTTGAGAGTGTCAGCTTCTTCCTCTGGTCTCAGAGAGGGGAGAGAAGAATTCCACTCAGAAAAACGCCACATATTTGCAGTTTATCTAATGAACAGGTTCCAGCAGAAGTGGTGGCACATGAAATTCCCTACACAGGCACTTCCTACAGACCCCAGAGAGGCTTTGGCTGGCGGTTCAGGATCCCTCACTGCCAACACAGAGCACTAACCTGATTACCTGGGTGCATTTTGCTTGACTCCAGACTAAGCAGAGCAATTCTTTTCCCACATCAGTGAAACACAGACCCCCCCTCCCCAGTAATTCCTCTAAGACCAGGACCTGTAACTCTTCTGAGCAGGGCTCCAGTGGGATCAGCACCAGAGGCTGCAATTCCACTCCACATGAGCTAGGATAGAAGACAGACATCCCTCCCTGAAAGCAGCAGCTCAGGTGTGTTACCCCTGTGCCCACATCAGTGCAGGCAGCTTTATGGACTCACTGAAGGTCTCCTTTTGAAAAAGCCTCTGCCAGAACAAGTGCCAACAGCTAAAGGGAAATAAATGCTTTGCAATGAGAAATGGCATTGCTTTCCTGAGGCTTTGTATGAAGCTACTTCAACAATCTCTAAGACAATACCAAGGCAGGTTTTTTCTCACACAGTGATTTTTTCCCCCAGTAAATTAATTTGCTCCCCCAAAACCACTGTTTTCTCCACAAGGCTTTATCCTCCTGCAGCTCCTGAGAACTGAGCGGTGCCAACGTCCTGAACTGCAACAGGGTCTTCTCACATCTGAAGTGACTCAGGTAATTCCAGCATATCCTTCTGAATAAAGGCAAGGAAGGAAGGGTTAGGATACCTTGCAGCAGAGCTTCTGTACTGGTGTGCTGCTTCATGATCTGCCCTTCCAGTTCACTGTCAGATCCTTCATCCTCCGGAATGTCGATGTCAGAATCATCATTTCCTGGTTAAAAACAAAAGCAGTTGGTTAATATCACTAAACCAACCCCTGACTCAGAGCAGCAGCTGGGCACAGGAGATACCAGCAGTCTCTACCTTTGTTCAAGCCCAACATTAATTAAAAATGCAGCTGCAGAGAGCATTGGCTCTACTGAAGAGTACAGGAAAATAGCCAATATCCACATCCTAAGGAGAAATCTTTCTGCATGTAAGTGCCAAAGCAGCACACACCATAAACAACTGTCTTGGGATAATCCCAGATTGTACCATAAATGTGCTGTTTAAATACCCCCTCTGGGTATGAATGAAGGTGCTATTTCAGCAACTGATTTAAAGATAAAACTCTTTTAAAAGTTTTTGGGAAGTTATTAACACATCTTTACATATCATTTTGTGTCTTTACCCTGACACAAACAATATCAAAGCCTGTCCCCTTAGTCTCTGCCTTTCATTTAATCATAGGTTAGAAAAGCACAGGGAGACATCCTCAGATATCAGAATGCAGCTACAGCCAAAACCAAGATACCTAGAGAGATAGGAAAGCTTCCCAAGATGCAGGAACTTCTTCAAATATTTCCATCTTCTGTCTTTGTTTCCTTCTCCCTATCCCAAGTAAAGCCTATTTAGTCCCTTAGTCCCAGGTCCCCTGTCACCAAACTACAGGAATTGTATTAAATTGTCCTTCAGATGTTTCAAAAGATGACAGAAGTTTTCAGACACTTAGAAGGGCCTGCAAGGACAAGGGCAAGACTGTTCTCCAGGTCAGTCCCACCTTAAGGTCCACATGCATAGCCAACCAAACTGATCCCCCTCAGAGCCTGTTCTGCAATAAAACTGTGGATGGAAAGTTTGGAGCAGGCTCTGCTCCATTGAAATCTTCTTCTATCCATGAGCTTCTTCCCTCTCTCCTTGCTCATGCCAGCCTGCCTGTGCAAGCTCCTGCTCACCAAGACCAGCTACTGCCACTTGTGATTTACTTCCCCCTTCAAACATTCCACCGACCCTCATCTCCCCTCACTCGTGTGGAGCTCATGAAATCATGGAATATCCTCAGTTGGAAGGAACTCACAAAGACCACTGAGTCCAACTCCTGACTGCCCAGGACACCCCAACAATCCCACCCTGTCCCTGAGAGCGTTGTCCAAGCCCTCTCTGAGCTCTGTCAGCCTTGGGGCTGTGCCCACTGCCCTGGGGAGCCTGGTCAGTGCCCAACCACCCTCTGGGGGAAGAACCTTTCCCTGAGATCCAACCTGACCCTGCCCTGACAAAGACAAGTCCCTCCAAACCAGCTGATCCTACACCCCAGTGCTGCAGGAGCTCATGGAATTACCAGTGCCAGCCCAAACCCAACAGGATCCCATGGGAGGACCCAGCACAGCAACATTTGCTGCTGATTAGTTAGAGAAAATAGGCAATTCTTTCCCAGGTACATTTAATTACACACATGTCTGAGATGAAAATGGAAATAACTACTTTAATTAGGATTAGTAATGAGCTGACACATCTTTGCAATATTTAATTATCAAATATTAGACATTTTTCCATCATGTTTTTCATATTCAATATTAAGTTAATGACAAAATAATAATGGCAAGGGAAGTATTTGATAGCCTGGTAAGATTACAAGGCTCCAGCACTCTCAGCTACAATTTCTATTTGTGTTGCACTTTATTCTTTGGCAAGTGAGGGAATCACTCACTGCTGTGTGACCTCAATGCTGCTTCTGTTTACCTGGCATTTAAGAAAATGAGGTTTTGTTCAGCCCTTGCACAGGCAAACTCTCTAGGAAGAGCCATGAGGATTCAGGTTCATGCTCTCTATGTGAAAGAATGAGTTTATTACACCTGTGATGGCTCTTACTGCTACTAAAGCGCCCTCATTCTTGGTTTTTTGTGGATTTTTTTTTCTTTTTTCTTTTTTTAGGAGCAATTTCTCCCTTCCAGGCTTTGTCATTTGTGCTCCTGTTAGCCAGCCCCACTGGCCAGAGCTTTTTTCTCCTTGCTGGGATCTCCTGAGCATGAACTGCCAGCTGAGCTGGGACTAATGGCTTCCCTCTGCCAGAGGGCAGAGTTAGATGGAACAGTGGGAAGAGATTCTTCCCTGTGAGGGTGGTGAGGCCCTGGCACAGGTTGCCCAG
>NW_016690204.1:2117479-2135700 GCF_001604755.1 Lepidothrix coronata | reverse complement strand
ATCCCTGGGAGTGTCCAAGGCCAGGTTGGACAGGGCTTGGAGGAACCTGGGCTAGTGGGAGGTGTCCCTGCCCATGGCAGGGGAGGAATGAGATGGGCTTTAAGGTCCCTCCAACCCAAACCATTCTGGGATCCTGTGATTCTACACTGTCTGCTTTTAAACTGGAAAAACCCCCAAACTTCTTAAAGAATGTGAGAAAATGCATGTGAAAATATGTGTAAAAAAAGTGAGGAAAATAAAGATCTGTAAATGTAATAATTTGATTACTCTGGAAAACTGTATTTCAGTCTAGTAACATTCACACTTGTTCCTTTTTGCTCAACAAACATGTTTTCCAACCTTGGGTGAGCCTGAGAAAACATCCTGAAATTTTGCTGTGGTCAGTGACCTTCCTTGCCCCTTCTCTCACACAATCCGGTGTCAGAGCATCCAGTAACCACACCTGAACTGGATCTGCCACCACCCTGCACAGTGCTCACCCCAGCACTGTCCAATACAATGTTTGAAGAGTCACTTCACCATTAACTACAAGGGAACCAAGCCCTGAGTTTCAGGCAATTGGATTTTTTTATTTGGCACCAGCCCTGGATGTGGCACCCGGGCAGCAGGTGTGTGAGACACCACACCCTGTCTCAGCTTCTCTGAGAGCAAAGATTAGAAAAATAACAGCAATTTCCTTACTGCTCAGCACAAAAGACACTTCTATACTGCTGCAAATACTTAACTGTGTATGTTTTCATCATGCAGGTAATGCTCAAAGCTTGATCTGTATTTAGAGTTCAAAATCTTTATGTCATTTTCATATTTTTCATGTAATTTAGTGTTGGCTTTTTTTGTTTTTTGTGCAGTGGTTTTATCGAGATGCTCAGTCAGAAATCAAAGCTGATTTGCAATGCATGCTACCAAAAGAAAAAAAGAACCAGACTGTTTATCAGTTATCCTAAACATTTTTGCCCATTTTATGTGATGCCACGACATATCCCTGGACTTTTTACATCCTTAACACAGACCTGCACAACTCAACCTCCATTCCACAGCTCTTCTAGATGACAAACATGGTTTAGGCTTCCAGGATTCCTGCAACTGTACTGCACAGAGAAATGAACTGTTGATTTGGAACCCTTGCTACCAAATTAGCAGGAGATAACGTCAGGGGATGCAGACAACACAAGAACTGCATCAATTAGCAGGTAGGCAAAGAGTTCTTACAGGGGCAGGATGGATACTGACTTTTATCAGTTAAGGGCAACAAATTTATCACCAGGTGCCAGCCCAGGCAGTTAGAAGAACCTCATTAAGTGTTTTGCAGCTCTCAGGGGTGAAGTGTAATGAGAGGGAGAACCTTCCCCTTCCCTTGCAGAAGGTGCTGGCCTGTGCTACCCCTCTGGGTAGGAAATCAGTGAATTTGGGCAAATGAAATTCATTTCACCACCCTGGACCAAGATTCAGCCAGAGAATCTTAGGACACTGGGAGATGCCAAACCAGCCTGCCCACCCTGCACTGAGCAGAGCAGATGCTCATCCCTCCACCTCCAGAACCCGCTGCATGAGCAAGACCAAGTCAGAGCAGGGTCCACTTCAACTGTCCTGTGAACAGGCACAGTGTCTTTGTTGGGCTGAAGGCCCAGACAAAAAAAAGTCTGAAGTTTCTCAACAAACTAAAGATGGAAGAAAATTCAGGATAAAAGCACTTTGCTTCATGTGGGAGGCATTACTCAAAACTCCAAGTGGAATAATGAAGTATTTAGCAGGGTCTATTGCGACAGGACAGGGGGTGATGGTTTAAAACTGAAAAAAGGTCAGTTTAGACAAGATATTGGGAAGGAACTCTTCCCTGTGAGGGTGGGGAGGCCCTGGCACAGGTTGCCCAGAGAAGCTGTGGCTGCCCCATCCCTGGAAATGTCCAAGGCCAGGTTGGATGGGGCTTGGATTCACCTGGGCTAGTGGAAGGTGTCCCTGCCCATGGCAGGGGGTGGAATGTCCCTGCCCATGGCAGGTGAAGCTCTAAGGTCCCTTCCAACCCAAACCAGTCTGTGATTCCATGATCCTGTGAAGTAATTTCCCCTCCCAAAACCTACTTTAGAAAGATGTTTCTGACAGTGAAGAAAAGCCCTTTTTTAATATTCCCTGTGACTGGCTCGTTACAGGGCACATCCTATCTCAGGAGGATGTAGCACTCAAAATCCAAACAGAACTCAAAGAAGGTTTAAGTGCTCATGTATGTAGCACTTCATACCACTTCCTCCCATGTTCCCAGTCCTCTTGATAAAATCACTGCCACATCAGGCTGTAGGTCTCCTGTGAATCCTCTCCAGCAGAAATTCCATCCCGCTTCTTCCTATTTTTGGAGTGCATTGCACTATTAACCTTGGGAGAGGCTGGACAAGCAAAGCTGCTCAGTGATGCTGCAGTGATTCTGCTGCTCTTTGTCTTGTGCAAAACATGTATTTTTCTTGTGATTAGGATCCTGGGATTAACACAGCTCTTCTGTAAACACATCCCTAACAGGACACTGTGCCACTTAGGACACCAACCTCTGCATTCTCTTAGCAAAGCAAATCCCTTGGGTTTGAACTGTATAAAGGGTATCATTTAACTAATAATTTAACTAATGGCCTTCTAAATAATTTTTTTGAATTCTTTCCACTGCCTTGGTGTTTCTGGGGACACCTGTGTATCTTACTTTACATACCTGACTGTTCCATGTGGTCTCAGGGAGCTTTACAACCTCCCATAAATTACCCTCCATGCTCATGACTGGGAAACAGCATCCAAGAGCCAAATTTACTGTCTCAGTTACAACTCTGCAAACTCCCACAGCCTGTGCTGACAGAGATGACTCGACTGGCTGAGGTTATGGGACAGTCAATAAATGAGCCAGCTCTGGAAAACAGGTTCCTGGTGCTCTTTATCACTAAAATGAATACTCATTATGACAATTAAGTACTTGAATAAAGATGTGTTACTGTAATATTTTTAGCTCATTGGAAGTCATAATCACGTTCTGAGGTGGCAGTTAAATCACTCACTAAAAGGTAAAGTTCCTTCTATTTCAGAGCTGCAAAATGACAGAATAGTTTTCCAAGTAAAATCCACAGGCAAGGAGAAAGGAGGCTAGCAAACTTTCACTTTATACTTCACACTGCCAATTACTGAGGATTGATGACAGAGTCCTCTTAAACTGACTTACCTTGGAAACTATCAGACAGCAGGACCTGAACTTTTTCACTCAAGTGAATCCTTGACACAATTCCACATTCTTGTGATTTATATTACAAATCCTATATTTCAGCTGAGATGTCTTCACCTTTTACCTCATTGATATGAGATCAAAGATGGGCAAAAATGAGTGAAATTCCTCTTTCATAAGCCTGCTCTGAAAATCTCAGCCACCAAGGAAACTGTGAAGCACAATTTTTATATCTTTACTCAGTGTCAGCTTCTGTGAACTCTCCCTCTGATCCTGAGAATTAACCTGCCTTCTAGTTTCTCCCACTATCAAGTAAAAGTGCACAGACTGCAATATTAAATTCACAGGGGCAATCAATGAGGATGTTTTTGCTGATGTTTAGCTCAAAAAGAGCAAAATCTTGTTTGTGAGCTTTCTACAGAACCTCAAGAGTTTGTTACTCCCTTCTGATCCTCAGCTAGAATTCTAATTAATTAAGAGTAAGTCTGGGGAAAAAAAACCCAAACAACTAAACTTCTCTACTACCACCAGAGGTGAAGAAATGCCACTTACCTCCACTCTTTAGCAGGTGTTGCTCCTCTTCCTTCAGCCTGTTCTGCATCAGACGTAACATGTTTGCTGCTTCCTGCAAGAGGAGACAACAACTGGATTGGAAAAGCTGCCACACTCAAGGAGCCAACTGGGTGATCCCACCACAACAGTTAAGGGCACTCACAGGTAGAATGAGACTACAAAATGTCAGCATTGAATAAATTTCATGTAAAAAAGGTCTTGTTTGAAACGTGGCAGCTCCTACTTTGACTGTGAGGGTCAGGATATAAAGCGTGTACCCAGGTCAAATAAAGCACTGAAAGGCAACTACACATTCCCACTGGGTGAAACATCACTTATTGCATGGAAAATGAGTTCATTGGTCTTTATCCCACTGAAAACTACTGCTCTTACAGCAGGCAAGTGGCTTTCTTTGGAAAGCAGGCTTTGGTACCTGTTTTCAGCCAATACTCCTTTAAAAACCAGAAGTGGTTTGTGAAATGACTGCAGCTTCCTAACACACATCCAAACCAGAATGAATTCACACATTTCCAAGCATGCAAACAAAACTGGAGCAAATAACCCTTTCAATAAGCTGGAAAAGTACAGTCATGTATTATACCACACTGTGGTGTTTAGGTGCAAAGGAGAACCATTCAAATGAAGGTCAATGACATGAGAAAATCACACTATTCCAACTGCAGCATCAGACAGAAAAATGTATTTTAATGACCTCTAGCTTAAATTTGAATTTTGAATAGCAAACTAAGCATGATACAGCAGGTAAGATATGAATGCACAGAATTAGGTGCAGATAAACCTACAATACTAAACAGGTGGCAAGAGCTGATTGAAGCCACAAATTTTCCTAATTTTAATCTCTTCAATTCCAGTCAGGCAAAGGAAAGCTAATTAACTGTGGACTGAAGTAAGATTTTTCTGAGCCTTTGATTTTTCTGTGCAAAACACCAGTTGCTTTGACATGATCACACCTCCACACTTACAGTGCACTTGAAAAGAAAACATGGACTCATCTAGAATATCCATGGGACAGAGGCAGGAAAGCAAGAAGAGCATCTGGAAGTGGTTGAATTGAGCACAACCTTTGTACACTTTCAGGTGGAAATGTGTCTCCATACATCTGGCAATGGCATGGAAGCTGGGAAAGGAACCTCCAAGGCCCATCCAGCACACGAGGAAGTTGCTGGAAACAGAGGTCTGGGGACAGACTGGCATGAGACATCACAACTTGGCATAAATATCTCACTTGGGGGTTGATATTCATGCTGGAAAAGCCTGCAGAGAAGATGTTTACAGGTGGTAAGAAGAAGTGAGATGTCACCTGTGCCTGGTGAGAAACCAGCTCGCTGCCTCTCTCAAGGGAATAAATTCTGATCCAAAAATCTGCTTTGGACAACGACACAAATTGTCTGCTCTGCAAACTCTCCAATGCTAATAGAGACATCCATGGATGCTGGGAAGGCTGCTAATGAATCCTCTGGACCTAGGAATAACCCTGCAAAACTGAAGCAGGTGTGACAGTGCCCAGGGTGACAAAGCTGAAAGGTCAGGATGCCCAATCACATGGAATGAGACACTCCAGCACAACCCACATCAATATAAATCACTGAAACCTCCAAACCGATGGAAAAATATTCTGCAAGGAGAAGCTAATTCCATCTGCAGGAACAAGGAAGGAAAAGACACAAGCATGATGAAACATTCTATTGAGGACACTGTTCTTTATGAGTTCCTTTGTGAAGGAACAAGTGACAGTGAGGACAGAAGAGTGGGGCCAAAGATTAAAAGAGAGGGAAGGTGCAGGGATGCTGAGGATGGTGTGATTATGGCAAGTGGGCCAATAAAGGTTCCTGTCTCCTTGATCCAGGCTGCTGACCATGGTACAGGTGACCTCCTTTCAAGGCCAGGTTGGGTGGGGCTTGGAGCAACCTGGGCTAGTGGAAGGTGTCCCTGCCCATGGCAGGGGGTGGAATGAGATGAGCTTTAAGGTCCCTTCCATCCCAAACTATTCTGGGATTGTGTGATTGCACGACACAGCAGCCACACCCCTGCACAGCTCAGTTCCACTGAGAAGGGTAACCACTACCAAGGTCTCCTTTGGTCTCCATGGACATGCCCATTCCAAGGCCTCCCTCTGTAACAGTGGGTCACAACATTTCCTGACTGAGCCTCACAGTTGCTCTCTTCTTTCCCTACCTCTTCCTCCCAGTCAGTCACAAGATTTAAAGATGGTCAGTGATTTAAACCAGTCTTGCCCCTGCCCCAGCAAACATTCCCAGTGCAGCCTCCCCACTGCTGTGTCTTTGGGACAAATGGATATGTGAGGAATCAGTCACCCATCTGACTCCCAACCCCACTGGCTGTTGCAGTTTACACAGTGCACACGGCAGAGAAAGGAAAAAAGGGGGACAGAAAGAAAAGGACATTTCCCAAATGTCATGGGGACAAATTCATGAACCCAGAAAGCACACTTAGAATGTTCACAGCCCAGTGAAAAAATGGGCACAGAAACAACCATTGCCTGATCCTGTAATTCCTGGCACACATTAAGACAGCTGAAGCTGGCAATTCCAATTCAGACAAATAAGCAGCCTCCCTGCTCTGCTTCCTGCTCCTTCCCTTCTACCACTCCTGCTCTGGGGCAGCACCTGTGCAGTGACACAAAAGAAACCTGGTGAAAACTAATCCATCCAAACAAAATTAAGCCAGGCAAATTCTCCACTCCAGCTCAGTATGTGTCTACCCAAACTCCTGACTGGCAAAAGGGAGGATGGGGTGCTGCAGTTGTGGGGAGAACAGCAGGGCTAAGAAGATGGGGCTTATGAACTCAGAAAACAAGAGAAATGAAGGCTAAAAGAATGTTTCATCATACAGATGAGCCCTTCTCCCCCTTTCCTCCAGCCTCTTACTTGTGCTGCTGCCAGTAGCTCAGCTGATCTCATCACAAGCCAGCCAAGGGACTAGATGGCAGGAAAAAATGTTGATTTTCTGCCAGTTTAGATTTCTGAATAACTTGATGCATGGCCAGTCAAATGCCACTGTCAGCCCAAGGGAGCTGCTGAGCCTGTACATCATCCCTTCCAATAGCAGCTCCACCACTGCCAGGCTACACCCTGCAAAACCTTAATAAAAACTGCAGCAACAAAACCTGGCTTAAAAGGGCAGCCCTGAACCAGTCAGAACCAGGACAGCATCAGTGAACTACTGGTTACTGTCCTTAACAGTGAGATCTTCAAAGAGGGCAGAAGGGATGGCAGATCAAAAATCTAGAAAGTAAACAGAATTTATCACTTAATTTTTTAAAGGTTTTGAATGCCTGCAATCATCAAAGCTGCATTTTTTGGCCTGACCAGCTTCCACCTTCAACACAGACACCACTCCCCACACATCACACTGTTTTAACAGATGTGATTTATATCAGCTCAGCAAAACCAAGACTGTGACAGTCAGAGATGTTTTCCCGTTTTAGGCTTGGCACTTCTGTGTGATCCAGGGCTGCTGAGATGTGACAGGGCAGAAGATCCAGAGGGTGATGGACTCGAATGCTGGAGATGCTCTTCCAACACACAACACTGTCCACGGGTCCAGCCCCCCTCTCTGTGCAGTGACAGAGCGACAGCTCCACGGAAAAACAGACATGGCCTGGACTGCCTGGAGCTCCTGCAGGAATGACCTGGCTACCTCAGGATGCTGGATGAGCAGGAGCCAATATTTAAGCCCCCTGTTCAGCCTCTCCAGTGTACAAAGCAGGACTGAAATGCAGCAGGGAAACACTCTATGGATCTTACTCTATGAGTGAATTTTACCCAAAGGAAGTGGCAGCTTACACTGTGGACTCACAGTGGCAAATTAACATAATTTAAATACCAATTAACACAAAATCTGAACCGATCTGCCCCCTCAGAGGGGACCCCAGGCCTTTCAGGGTACTAGAGATCAATGCTGCTTTAGGGGCAGACAGATCTCTGCTGAGATGGAAATTCTCCTCTGCCTCATACATTTTGCAGCCTCCCCAAGGTTTAAATCTGCCCAAAGGAATAATCAGAACAATCCCTTTGCAAACAGCCAAGGGAAATGGGCAGCAAGGCAGGATTTGCTGCCAACAGAGAGCACCAGAATGACTCCAGCTGCAGGGGACCTTCAGAAGTCCCAGCCCAACCTCCTGCTCCAGGCAGGACCAGCAACAGAATCGGATCACAGTGCTCAGGGCTGGAGTTGGATCATCAGTCCCTCCAAGGGAGAGACTGATCAGCCTGTCTGGGCAACCTGTTGTAATGGATGACTACCCAAAGGGTGAAAAAGTTTCCTTATATCAAGTCAGAACTACTTTTTATTCCCAGAGATTTGTCCATGGCCTTTAGCACCAGGTTGAGATCTCCTTAGTCACCAGCCCTTGTCTGGTGACACATCAACGGCCCAGACACAGTAAATAGCAACAGGAATTACAGAGCCTTTCTGGTGACATATAAAGGTTTTTAAAACAAGTAAGTCTGGGGCTTTTTTCATCCCCCTTTCTGTTGTTACAGAAACGTTACCTGTCTCTGCAGCACACTGAATGCACTCAGGACAAATGTCTGCTTTTTGTAGATTGGAATTTGAATAAGGCAATACAGATATTCTGTGCCTCAATCTTCTTTAACTAGCAAAAGTACATGACTGAAGACAACTCTGCCCCTGCAGAGAGCAAAGCAGCAAAGCTCAAACTGAGTAAGAATAATAATGATGCATTATTTGATCCTTTAAAACAGCTCCGAGGTTTTGTTTTAAGTTCACCTCTAAGTTTTCTTGGAAAAGGTGTGGGGAAAACACCTGAATACAAAGAATTTATGCCCTGCAGCCAGCTGGCAGACCTGGTTACCACTAAGTAGGAAGAAAAGGGAAAGAGGTGGGTGAAGTAGGAAGGAGATAAGTCTAAAAGCACAGGACAACTGAAGCTCATTGATTTTCTGCGTTTGGATTCAAGCATTTCAATTTTTGCCTAAGCTACTCCTTCTGTTCTCATATTCTCCCAATACCAGAAGTCTTCTAGACATCTCTGTGTCTAAAGTTTTCATCTTAGCAAGGGAAAACAATGTTTCCTACTGTTTTTTTCTCTAGTGATTTGCTAGAGAACAGTGGTGTTCCTACTGCCCTGCCCTACACTGGGGGCAAATCAATTTGCTGCTGGATTGAAAGCCTCGCCCTCACCTTGACTATTCATGTCGGCAGCTGCTCCTGCTTTGTTACAGAACAAAGCAGCTGAGATTGGCTCCTGCCACACTTACACAATGGCAGCCATTTTTCCTAAGAGGTGCTGTCATTCATTCAGCAGGAGTGAGATATAAGGAGGAGGAGAAACCCTGGGGAATGTGAGAGCACTCCCGATGAGAGCAAACCTGCCAGGGACAACAGACAGGGGAGGGACTGAGTTCATGGAAGCACCAAGTACCAACCTACCTGGAGCTCTTCTTTCCTAGATGTTGAGCTACTGTTAAACACCTCATCCTAAATTCGTGTCCAGTTTTAAGTTCTGAATTGGAACGTGGCTGTACTTACACTTGGCTAGACATGACTGCATTGCTCCAGGGTTTGTTCCTTTTTATTCCACTGAGGAATGAAGACTGGGGGAGAGAGGGAAGATCCACCTAATCTTCTGGGGCAGAAGAACCTTTAGCATCAGGCTTGTTGACCTGTGAGGGGGGCTTCAAACAAGGTCTGTCAGGCAATGATGATGATGATGGTGATGATCAGCCTGACAAGGAATGGGGCACTGTGAACACTGAAGGGGAGGCTCTGGAATGTTCCTTGTGAAGGCAGCACAAGCAGGATCCCACCTCAAGTGCCTGATCATAAGTTCATAGAATTATAGAATCATAGAATCAGCTGGGTTGGAAGGGACTTCCAAGATCATCAAGTCCAGCCCTTGATCCAACCCTGCTGTGGTTCCCAGCCCATGGCACTGATGCCACATCCAGTCCCACCTTAAAAACCTCCAGGGACAGAGAATCCACCACTTCCCTGGGCAGCCCATTCCAATGCCTGATTACCCTCTCTGTAAAGAATTTCTTCCTAATATCTAACCTAAACCTCCCCTGGCACAGCTTAAGACCATGCCCTCTTGTCTTACTGATGGCTGCCTGGAAGTTCATCCATCGTAGGAAACAAAACAAGGAATTAGAATGCACTGTGATCCCACTGGGATTACAGAATTGTTCCCACGTTTGGAGGGTTGCTCTCAATGGATACAGACATCCTAGAGAGGACAGGCTGGGAGGTGAGAAGGAGTGAGTGCTCCCTCTACAAAGGAGCAGCCTGAATGCCCTGAACATTCCCTTCTGAGGAGGGAGGAGCCACTGAGTTTTGGTTTTTTTAATCACAGAACAGTTTGGGTTGGAAAGGACCTTAAAGCTCATGAACAAGATGAGCTCTAAGGTCCCTCCCTCCCAACCCAAACTGTTCTGTGATGTAAGAAATACTGCTGAACAACACAGGAACCACAGGTCAGAGCCAAGCAAGCAGAACATCAGAGACAAGACAGCACTGAACTCTGTGCTGAGGATTTATGTGATTGCCCATGGCAGAGCCCAGCTCAAGAGGACTGAGAGACAGAAGGATTGGGAAGGCACTGGCAGGGACTGCAACATAAGACCAGTGGAGATGACAGGCCTTTAAATCACCTGCCAGCACTGAGAGAAATCTAAACAGAACTAAGAAAAAAAGAAGAAGGGGAAAAAAAAAAAGACCAGAGTAACATTTTTTGCCCACCATTTTCAAGTCAAAATCCTTCTGAGAAGGTTCAAGTCAGCAATAACACTGACAAATTCCCAACTGCCTAAAATAACCTGACAGAAGAGGACTTTATCCTGTGAATCAAATGTGTTCTGTATTCATTATTACATAAAATGCAAATTTACCATAATGACGACTCTCCGTTTTTCCTATTTGCTTTTGTGGAAGAGATGAATTATAATGACTCAATAACAGCTCATTGAACATTCCCTTCAAGGATTACATTTTTATTGTAGCGAGCTCACAAGTGGTATTGTTTGGATGTGTAATTTATTTGAATTAGTGCACGATCCTTTAATGTAAACCTGAGGTCAGTTTGCAGCGTCTGAAGAAATCATCATCCAAATTAATATTGATTGGAAGTTGGTAGTTGCAGTGGTGTCTTGCTCACCACCACAAAGCAGCCACTGCCACGTCCCTGCTAGAATGTGACACCTGAATTATCCTCTCCCTCTGTCAGAGGTAGCACAAAGCCTCAAGGCTCGAAGGAGGGTCAGGATTAGTCACTCTTTTCAAGGAGAGTGTTTATTACATTAAAGAGCAGTTGTTCTTGGTGAACTTGGCAGTTCCAGGAACTGATAATGGAATCTGCTGCCTTCTATTTTGAGATCAATTAGCTCAATACAGGGCACATTTCTTGCAGCAAAGAACCTCTTCAACAGGTGGCTGATGCACACTTCAGTCCATTTCTTATTTCTCACCCAAATTAAATGAGAGCACCATCAAGCCCCTCTCTGTGTCTTCTTAGAGCCCAAGCATAGGAACTACAGACCTGTTTTTAACAATTTCTCCAGCTTGAAAACGTTTGCTCTCCTAATTTCTGCTCACCAGGACAGTGCTCTAGTTAATCCTTAGATGACTGGGATAAAGTTATTTTAAAGTATCTCATTGTGGTGGGTTAGAGAAGGAAGAAGTGCAGATGACTAATGATGCAGACAAATCTCTTTTGAAAGGGGATGACAAGCACTGTTTCCAGGACTGTTCATGCACCAGGCTCTGATTCTTTAACACAAAAGGAGCAGGTGATCATCTTTGGGCCACCAGCAACTACAACACCACCAGGTTTCACCTCACCCATCCTGCCTCTCTAGTTTCCATAACTCTGTGTTCTTCTCCACGTAATAGCAGGGGCACTGCCTCATTCCAGTTTACTCTACAGATTCAGAAACAGGAGCTGTTGGCTTAAATATTCTTGTGGCTGAGTAGGAAGAGAGATGCAGGAGGCACTGTCTGAAGTTTTCTAATTACACAAAGGCTGGCAGCAGGTACTTACAGGGAATGCTGCACTGCCAAGGGGAGTCAGGCCCTGATTAACAGGCCAGGCTCTGACCAGGTCAAACCACCACACCAGGTCAGGTTTCTCCTCAATCCTCTCAAAGGTGGAACACAGCTCAAGAAGGAGACAGGCACACAGCTCTCCAGGTCAGCAAATGTAAAAAAAGAGGGTCTCAGAGTGCAGTGGCCTCCACTGGAGGTTTCCATTGATTTCAGGACTACATCACACTCAAGGTAGGCCCAAGTGGGAATGGAAGTGGATTTCTAGCAAAATAAATATGACTCACAGCCCCAGGCCAGAAAGGTGTACAGTCTGTCCTGGGATTTCTTACCTTTCCTTGTTCCCAACGTTTGACCTGCTGCAATTCTTCTGAAATGCACAGCTTGGCCCACTGGTCTTTCCAACACCCAAATCCTCTGCAAAGGATTCCAGCACTGTCCTGGAGCTCTCAGAGAAGGCAGTGGCCGTGCACAGAGCAGTAACTCACACTGCCAGCCCCTGCCAAGGCTCTGCCAGGACATTTATCCAAGTGCTCACTGTTCACACGTGCACAGTGTTCCACTTTCATATGTGTCACAGAACTCAACCAGAAATTGCTTTCACACAGCCAGAAAACTGAGAACTATTTTACTATTTAAAACTCAGCTCTTACTGTTTTGCCCCTGATGAGATTATGCACGTTTGTGCACACGAAAATGCCAATCTCACAGCTTCTCTTTTCCACTAACTACCAGCAGCAGAGCATAAAGCTCCTCAATTTCAGACATCATTTTAACATTACCTACTTATGTCATTTGGTGCAAAGCACCAAACATCAGTCCCAAATTAAGAGTTATTTCAGCTTTTTCTTTCAAACAATCACCCCATTTAAATGTTTCTCAATGATTTAAATGTCGATCTCTGGGGAGGAAACATAAATTGACCTGTTCAATCAGTGTTGCTGCAAGTGATCTGATTGTCTCCTATTCCCAGGGAATTTCAAGCGGTTTCTGTTACATTATTCAGACATTTAAAGTCTTTGTGAATATTCAAAAGGATAATGCAGGCTGGCAAGGAAGGCAGAAAGACCATAACATGTACAAGACACTTATTCATCTTCTTACCAAATGAAGCTTGGTAAAGAGAATATGTGAGACTTAAAGGCAGTATATTCAGAATGCACTGATGGTTTTTCTTCTGGAGTGGAGTCACTGCACAAGAAATTCAGTGAGACAAGTTAAAAACTGAATTCATTAGAGATCAGATCATCAGGTGAGTTTCTGTGTCACAACAAAGAAACTTGCCTGACTGCAAAACTCAGTAGATCCTTTCCCTGTCTTCCTTCCCCAACTGCAGAGTATTTAATTTATAAAAGAATTAGCACAGATTTACAACAGCAGCAAGAAAGAACTAGACTGAGTAGCCTGTGCAGGGGGTTCATATCCAACCACAGCACTAAGGCCAGAGGCACAAGGAACCTCTTTCCCTCTCCATGGGCTGCTGAAGGCAGGATGTGAATCTTTCCATTGCTCAGAAAAACCTGTGATTAGGGTTTCAATAATTTCTTGTCTGATCTCCAGCTCGTGATAAAGTAAGTTCTAGAGTCTGTCAGACATGAACTTGAAGCTGTGAGTAAAATGACCCCAAATCTGGGATCCTATGACAAGTTTGTCACCCACCTGGCACATCAGATGTCAAGATATTCCAGACGAGTACACGGATCTTTGAGCACTGAGGGGATCGATCCCACTGAGATAAACAGAACTCATCTCAACTCCTTTCATTTCCCAGGAAGTCTTCCTGTAGCTTTACTGGGAGACAGCACCAACAGAGCACCAGGAGCAGGCAGGCACACACCTGCCTCAGGGCATCCAGAGGCTCCTCTGGGAGCCTGCAGCCAGTTGCCATGGCATTGCTGGGGGACTGCAGGTTTTTGCTTCAGTGAAATGAATGCACACAGCAACATTTCCATCTTCCCCAACACGCTCCCCACATGCCCTCCCACCTTCTCTGTATCTCCAGCTTCTCCTTTTAGTGATCATCATTTCTCTGCCAATAATTTCTCTTGTCCTTTTCTCCTGTGCTCTCCTGCCCCTACTCCCTCTCTGTGCGTTGCCTTCTCTCTCCTCTACTTTTTTTCTCCACATTTCTCCATTATGGGATTTGTGTGCCTCAATGCACCAATACTGTGATCCTTGTACACTGGACTAAAGGTCAAAATAGAAGCAATGAACAACTCACATGTCTGTGCTCACTTTTACGTCTGATATTCAACACAATTCAGCAACACTGGACCAGCAGTGCTCTCCTGGCACACCTAAAAATGTTTAAACCACTCATAACTCAAATGTACATTAGTTAGAAGATTAAAGACTGTAAACAACTGGTTTTCATATTAACCTTCTGCTGCCTATTTCAATAAACAGCAGTTTATTGAATTATTCATGCAGTGGGAATGCTGAATCCAATATTCTAAGTGGGACAGCTCAGTGCAAAAGGGGTATCTCAGGCAGAACTCAGATATCCCTGTTATGTGCATAATCAGAAGCTCTGATATCAGAACTCTGAGAGAATTTAATGAACAGGGGAGTTTATTTGGAGAGGGTGGGTTGCAAAGGGAAAGTCACAATACAGTCTCTTTATTTGGCTTTTCTTTGTTTAACCATGAAGCACTGCTTACTGAGAGCCACATCATGGAATCAATCATGGAATGGTTTGGGTTGGAAAGGACCTTAAAGCTCCTCTCATTCCACCCCCTGCCACGGGCAGGGACACCTTCCACTAGCCCAGGTTGCTCCAAGCCCTGTCCAACCTGGCCTTGGACACTTCCAGGGCTGGGGCAGCCACAGCTTCTCTGGGCGACCTGTGCCAGGGCCTCACCACCCTCCCAGGGAAGGATTTCTTCCTAATATCCACTCTAAATCTCTCAAATTTCAATTTAAAGCCATTCCCCCTCGTTCTATCACTACACAGCCTTGCAAAATACCACCACGATGAAAAGAAAAATGTTTTAAGCAATCCCAAACCAAAGGCAACAACTGAGTGGCTCAGAACATCCCCATCCCTGTGTCCACCACCTCATGGTGGTCCTTAGTTGAGAATTCACAGTACCAGCATAAAAGCAGCCTGAAAACACCTTAGAAGGAAGCAGCTGCAGAAGAAAGTACTTCAGGAGTGTCCTCTGAGAAGCACTAGAAAGAATAAGCATGTTCTCTCTAGGGAAAAGGCAAATGCTAAAGGATATTGCCAAGTTATTCTGGCATGACACAAACTAATTCCAAAAACACCTTTTTGAACTGTATTGTCTGTATTGTTCTTTAAAAGAGAGGTATTCATTTAAAATCCAGAGACAAGTTCAATACCCAAATCTGAAAACCCCTGAAAATTGTTTTTTTTTTTAGAACAGCTCAAGTTCTAATAGCTTTTGTGTCTAAACATCCAAAACTATTTCATCTTGGAAATGGTAAAAATGAACCAAGTGTGCTGAATCCTTTTACAAAGCAGAAAAATAAGTGCAAATCTTTGAGGAGACACGGCACATAAATCCCTGCCTCAGCACAGAGCTGCAGGAAGATGGAGTAATTCCACAAAAGAACAGAAGCAGAATAAAAGAGGTGGCTGGAAGTAAAAAAAGGTGAAGGAAACTGCAAAGAGAAAAGGCTCTTGTTCAAATTCCTTGGATCCAAGAATAAATATGACATGAGCACTTGTCAATAAGTGTGAGAAACTCACTCTAAAGAGGAGTCATGTGAGGATTTCTGCCATCTCCAGTTGATAATGGACAAGTAATTTAATATTTTTCATAAATTTCAAAGGGCTCCTACATCAGAGGTGCTCTGCAGGAGTGAATTTCATCAAATTAACTGTTTGGTTCACTCAACACCTTTAAGTTCCTTTGAACACAGAGAGTTTCTCAGCCCAGTGCCTGGCAGGAGACTCCCACCAACGGCCCTCCAACCAGCACTCCTTATGAGCAGGAGGCAAAGGAGCACCAGGAGCTACAAAGCTCTGCTCTCCATGTGACTGAGCACCCACAGCACGAAAAACAACCCTAAGGAATCCACACCAACCGCCAGCGCTGCAGTCTGGAAGGGCTCAGTGTCACTTAATTAAAACTGTGTGCCTGGGTGCAATCTTTAAATCACTTTTCTAATTAGGAAATGCACTTTGGCCCAGCTCATCAGCTGTGTGACAACAGCAGGGTGCCAAACCAGGTCTGAGTCCAGCTGCAGGGGAGATTAATCTCATTATTCAGAAGGGTCTCTCAATCAGAACAAAAATTCCTCCTCAAAACGTGCACCAAGTCAAGGAGAGGGGTCCAGGAATCAGTTCTCAGGGCAGCACAGGGAGTGCTGGATTAATCTAATTACACCACTGCCATTGCTTTCTGCTGGCAAGCTATTTAGCAAAATGCAGAGAGAGGATAAAAGAATTGCCTCATGCTGATTCTGCAGAAGATAATTAAGATTTGTTTGGTGGAACAAAACACAAATCAGGGTTGGGTTAAAAATCAACATAATTTTCAGTGTTTTCTGACAGCTGAGAGAGCGTGTACTAAAATGGATTAAATGTAATTATCCTCATTACTTTTTCCCCTGTTGATGCTGAAAATGACACAAGATTATAAACTTTAGGACAACATTCAGCATCGTTTTGGAGCAAATTGTTCTTTTTTTTCAAGCAAGTAATAAACAACCCACAGTTCTGCTTCACCAACAAGTAGCTACAGAAGTGAAGCATCACCTGAAAAGCAGATTGAGACTGACAGAAGTGAGAGATCTACCATTGTGTTCCAGGCTGGCAACAGACTAATCCAAAATGGATTAAACAATGCATTATCTTTCAAAAATAAAAATAGGAGAGTCCCCTCAGTGGTTTGGAAACAGCAGTGCACCAGCAAGTGGCTTAGCTGGGACCCAGATTAGAACCATAGAATGATGGAATGGTTTGGGTTGGAAAGGACTATAAAGTTCATCCCATTCCACCCCCTGCCACGGGCAGGGACACCTTCCACTGTCACAGGTTGCTCCAAGCCCTGTCCAACCTGGCCTTGGACACTTCCAGGGATGGGGCAGCCACAGCTTCTCTGGGCAACCTGTGCCAGGGCCTCCCCACCCTCACAGCCAAGAATTCCTTCCCAATATCCCATCTAACATTCCTTCCCACTATCCCTCTGGCAGTGGGAAGCCATTCCCTGTGTCCTGTCCCTCCAGTCCTTGTCCAAAGTCCCTCTCCAGCTCTCCTGGAGCCCCTTTAGACACTGGAAGGGGCTCTACGGTCTCCCCAGAGCCTTCTCTTCTTCAGGCTGAAATTCTTCATCCTCTTTCAGTTCCCAAGTCCTGGAGCTTGATTTTGAGGACTGACATCTCATAATGACTTCAAGTAACAGTTTAGACTCCAGCACTGCTGAAAATCTGGCTATAAGAGACACACACAACCTCCTCTCCTACCAAAGCAAGAACTTCTACAGCAGAGCAGTTGTGGCTGCCTGAGTCACTGTGTTGCTGCTCACAAAAAGCTGGTCAGAGTTTCATCATTTATATATTTGAAGTATTTTTAGGTACAAGTAACAGAAGTGTGCAGAGAAAACCCACATATTTTTGTCACAAGCTTTTACACTCTTTAATTCTGTTTTATGCCAAAGTGCTGTTTCTGTGCTCATCCCAGGAAATGAAAGGCCAAACCATATGGGATCCCCAGGTGCCTCACAGAAAGAAGGACAAAAAGGAAAATAAAAAATGTTTTCCATATTCTAAGCATGGCACAGCCCTGAAGGACAAAGGCTTTTTCCTTGTCTTATTATCTTTTAACAAAAATCCCCCAAAGAGCCACCAACTCATTAACAAACTTCTGCACATGAATTTATAACCAGTTTCAGGTAGCTCAGTTCAAAGCATTTCTCCTTCGGCTATTAAGTCTCAATGGCATTTGAAAAGAAGGGAAAAATCAGATTTTAGGCTTCATTTCAAGATTATGATTTAATTGATGACTTATTTTTTTTTAGGGCTAAGGATACGGACAAGAACTAGAAGATTATAAAACAAGACATATGAAAATACCAGGCTGACTACAGATATAAGGTGGAAAAATATCTCCAGAGACAGGGCTTATAAAAAGGGGGGGGTTAATGGGAAATTGGTTCACAGGGATTAACAAATTGTCAAATGCCCACGTCACCTTTGAAAAGTTAAGTTATTTTATCCCTCAAGCCAATAATGAAGCAAAATATCTGAGATTTCTCAACAGGACACAGCATGGCTTTCCCTGTGACCAAAGGGTGATGGAGGAAAGAGGAAGCATTGGTTAACAACTGGTTAACTGGTTGCATTGCTGAGGCAACTCCAATCCTGGGATCAGTTCTGGGCCCCTCACAACAAGAAAGCCATGGAGGGGCTGGAGCGTGTCCAGGAAAGGGAACGGAGCTGGGAAGGGGCTGGAGCAGCAGGAGCAGCTGAG
>NW_016690204.1:2050875-2113836 GCF_001604755.1 Lepidothrix coronata | reverse complement strand
GGCTCAGCCTGGAGAAAAGGAGGCTCAGGGGGGACCTTCTGGCTCTGCAACCCCCTGACAGGAGGGGGGAGCCAGGGGGGGTCGGGCTCTGCTCCCAGGGAACAAGGGACAGGACAAGAGGAAACAGCCTCAAGCTGTGCCAGGGGAGGTTCAGGTTGGACATCAGGAAGAATTTCTTCATGGAAAGGGTTGTTGTTAAGTATTGGAATGTGCTACCCAGGGAGGTGGTGGAGCCTCCATCCCTGGAGGTGTTTATAAGGAAGGACTGGATGTGGCACTCAGTGCTCTGCTCTGCTTGACAAGCTGGGGATGGGGCACAGGTTGGACTCAATGATCTCGGAGTCTTTTCCAAACTAAAGGATTCTGTGATTCTGTAACTCCAGGTGTAGCACAACCACCACACCCACCAGCATTGAGGTCCAAGAGGAGATTGTTCACTGAAACAGGTTTTCAACGAAGAACAGAACATACACTGGGTAAACACTGGGTAATGACTGTGAGAAGGATGAAAAGCCAGACAACAAAACATGAAGCTACAGGAAGCTGAAGCAAAGACTGGCTGAAAGCGTTGCAGTCCAGTAAACACCCAAAGAGAAGTCTGGAGCAAGACAAGACACAGATGCAGATTACCCAGGTGGAGAATCCCGCTGAACTGATGCAACTCAGCAAGCTGACAGAAAACAGAATTTCTGCCAAACAAAACTGAATTCCATGGGGGAAGATCTCAGCACATATGATCTCCTCACTGATGCTCTTTGCTGTTTCCTTTGCTACTGTGAGGAAATGGAAGAGCCTTGTGATGAGAAACCCCTATATAAGTTGTTGGCAGACAGTAAAAATAAGCACCCAATATCTCTTAGCACATGCACTGTACGTATGCACATGCACTGATTAACATAGGGTAAGCAAAGACTAGAAATGCTGAGAACCTTCTTCATGTACAAAAAAACATCAACTGAAAACAACTCAGTGGGTCAGAGACTGACAAGGGCCGTAATTACACTGGTCTAACTTCACTAACTCAGAAAATAAAGCTGTGCTGTCATGTTTGGCCAAGAGCTGTAACACCCACTGGGCTGTCCAGCACCTGCCATCACTCAGAGCTGGATCTACAAACAGTGATGTTGTTTTTGTGAAGGGGCACTGAAACATTTTCTGTTCTAAGGACAAGCACTTGGGGCTCTACAGTCCTGCTGACCGTTTCTGAGCTGTCTTACCTCAAACATCTCTTGCTCTGCCCGTCGATGATCATCCAGGAGTTGCTCCATGTAGGTCAGATTACGGAATTTTTCGAGGTAACTACTGTATTGTTTCTGCAGCTGCTCCTCAATCTTCTCGTACTCATCCATAAAAGCAGGACTGGGGAGAACAAGCACAAGCTGCTCAGTGAAATCTGCCTGGAGAAGCTGTAGCTGCCCCATCCCTGGAAGTGTCCAAGGCCAGGCTGGACAGACAAGGTCAAGTGGAAGGTGTTCCTGCCCCTGGCAGGGGGTGGAATGAGAAGGGCTTTAAGGTTCCTTCCAACCCAAACCTGGGGGGTTGGGCTGGGCTGGAACCACCCAAGTTCTGTGATTCTCTGATTCTATAAATATTGCCCTGCATATGCAGAATTCTGAAATGCACTTTTGGTTTTGCAGCTTCCCTTCCATGTCTGCTAAACCAGCCTCAAAGGCCCTTTTGTTTGTAAGGTTTTACACTGCTTCAGAGACCAAAAGCTCACTAAACCATCATGCAGAAACTACATAAAGCAAAAGGAAGGTTACTGTGCACCCACTACCATGACCTGTCACACAGGCACAAAGGCAGCATTTTGGCCCCTTTAGCAGGTGAATTTAAGTTAATTATGCTGTTGTTCCACAACTCCAAAAAATCAGTGTGTAGTGTGGCTGGTAAATCACATACTTTGCTGGGCACTTCCTTGCCACAAAAGTGTCCTGTGTCATTACAGGCATAATTAGACTTGTGTGATGAAGTGATGATGTCCTTAATACCACACAGCTAAATACTGCACCCTCAAAACCACTGCTGCTGCTTGATGCTTCACACCTACCCAATACACCTCCTCCAACACTGATCCAAAGGTGTGTGTGAAACAATGTCATTCCTTCCACCGCTGATTTTTTTAGTATTTCCCCTTGTATTCTTATATTAGGTCAGACTGTAGCTTGTATAAACCTGCAGCCTAATTAAGGGCAAGAAATCAACCCAAACTTTAAACCTGAATACCTTGATACCTCCAGTATCTGAAGGGGCCTACGAGGAAGCCAGAAAGGGATTCTTCCTCAGGAGCTGTAGTGATAGGACAAGGAGAAATAGGTTCAAACTGAAAGAGGGGAAATTTAGGTTGGATATATGGAAGAAACTCTTCTCTGTGAGGGTGGTGAGGCCCTGGCACAGGTTGCCCAGAGAAGCTGTGGCTGCCCCTGGATCCCTGGAAGTGTCCAAGGCCAGGTTGGACGGGGCTTGGAGCAACCTGGGCTGGTGGAAGGTGTCCCTGCCCATGGCAGGGGGTGGAATGAGATGAACTTTAAAGTCCTTTCCAGCCCAAACCAGTCTGGGATTCTATAATTCTACAGATTTTATGTCAGGGTATTCCACTGTTAGGATCAGAAACTGATCCCAACAAGGGATGCAAAATGAATTTTTTAACTGGTGGTTAAACTGGTGGTTTAACTGGTGGTAGAAGCCTCTGGGAACAGAGGGACTGTTTGCACTAGTTCCACTCTTTATGTTAAAACTCATTTATGCAACAGATAATCAGCTCATAATCTTTACCGAACACTTTGTAGAGTCTGTAGCCTCTTCTGGCTTCTTTCCAGTTCCAATTTTCGTTTTTCAATCTTGGCTTCCAAATTGCTTTCATCCAAAGCCACATTATTCAACATGTCTTTAGTCTTTTGGACTTGTTCCTAAAAGAGAAGGATGGTGAACCATGGCTGGCCCTGGAATAATTAGAATTATCTTTCAGATGCTGAACATCATTCTGTATAATTTCATCTGTGTTTATTCAAGTAGGCAATGGAAATTAAAAAGTTCTTTGTGACCAGGATAGTGAACTAGCTGGACACTTCTAAATTTAAAATACCTTATTTTTTTCAGACATTTTTAAAGAAGAAAATGAAAAAAAAAACCCCACAGCTTCAATTTTCCTTCTCACTGAAAAAGCAGTAAAAGATAGGTAGAAGCCTATCTTTTGGAATCATTAAGATCTTTTTGAAATCTGTCTTAATGGAATCACTAAGGTCTTTTCCAACCTTAATGATTCCACGATTCTATCTGCATAAACACAGATGAGAAATGCATTTATTCTTGGTATTATTTCAGGGAATTTTTGGTTTCCATAATTTTCTTTTCCTTTTCAAGGTAAAGGTCGCTTTTGTAAAGAACTTACTCTATCTGAATATCTCCATCCTTTTCTAAATCTTGTTTTATATGTTTTTTCAAACTATGGGAGGCATCCTGAACATTAACACAGGTGCTACAGGAGGGGGAAGTGGGAATATTCCAGCCCATGAGGATGAGCTGAGTACAGTCAGTGTGCTCATGCTCAGGAAACCACAAGCACCTTTTGAGGAAGAGAGAGAGAACTTCAGACTTGCAGAAATTCCAGTAGCAACTGCTGGTGCTGCTCAGCTCAAATAGGTCACTTAATTAACTGGGCCAGAATTAATTAGCTGAGGTACATGTTGTTGGAAGCCAATCAGTTTACTATGCAGCTTTTAGTTCATCAGTGCTACTGCTAGAATGCCAAGTGCATGTTAACAACCTTTAATATTCAGAGAGACTGTGAGCAGGAGCAGAAACATAAGATCACCTGGAATATCTACTGATTGGGCACTGGCTGTTTAAAGCTGCAACTCCACTCCTTGTAAGTCCACACCTGGACTGGATACAGTCTGCAGTTAACTAACTGATAGTAATCACTAGGATTTGATTAACCCCCCTCCTCACACAGTGCAGCAAAGTTTGGAAATTCAGGAACCCAAGCACTGGAGCAAGGACAGAGCTGCCATGACTGGGACAGACAGAAGTTCCTCCAAAATGAGAGCCACAACAATGCCCTGGCAGGGCACTGATCAGCACAGTGCTACTGATTAGTGCTGATTACTCTTCTTACCCTTTAGCTCAGCTATCCTGCTCCCAGAGCCCAGCTTCCCAACTCCAGAGGTACCAGCACATTTTGGGTCACCAAGGTCACTCCCTGACTCGGCAGAGTTTACACAGCTTAGACAAGGTGGGGGGATGCAGATTTCTGTGCTGATTTAGGCCATTTTTATCCCTTCTGTCCAGCTTTTGGGGCAAAGCTCCTAAGAGAGGCAGAGAATATGACTAAAATGTGTTTTCTCCCAAGAGAGAGGCCAAGTGCAGCTATTTGATGAAGAAATGTTTCTGCACATTGAACCAGCAGTCACATAGTGTGACAGTGCAGCAAGGAGGATCCTAACATCTTCTAGGTGCTGCTGCTAGATTTGTTCACCCTTTCTGCTGCAGGTGTGATTTCTGCCAGCTCATAGCCATCACTGTGCCTCAGCTCATTCACTGTTGACAAAAAGAGCTACGTCCTTCTTGCAGCAGAGAAATTATAATTTTTCAATGAAATAAATATAATTTTGCTTACCAGAACACTGTCAATGGCAATTTTCATCACCTTCTCAGCCTCATTTATCTCCAAAGGTCTGGCAATAGATTCTGTTCTTGCTTCCTATGAAATAAAAATACACCAATGTGTTTCCACGCTGCACAAAGCAGTAGTATGCAGAACTGAGGGTGATCAAGCAACAACGATGGGATCATCTGCATAATAAATGGGGTAGGATTTAGTGTTTATTCACCAAAGCTGAGATGATTTAAAGAACAGATGAGAAGAAGTCAGTTAAGTGAGGCATCTTTTCAAAACAAGGTTAAGTGCTACCTTCTGACTGCAAATGTTCCTGAATGCAGATTTTTGGCAACTGCCCTGGTTTTCCATGTGGAGCAAGGTATGCAAGGGGGCACAAAGATTCCTTCACCTTTACAACCACGAAAACAGCAGTGGAGGTAGATGAGCACACTGTCCCAAAAACTGTGGAGCCAGGAGGATTATGAAGCCACCAAACTCTGCAGGCAGCTGGGACAGTCAGCCCCAAGGCTGCCAGAGCTCAAGGAGTGTTTGGACAACGCTCTCAGGCACATGGTGGGATTGCTGGGGTGCCCTGTGCAGGACCAGGAGTTGGACTCGAGATCCTTGGGGGTCCCTTCCAACTCAGGATATTCCATGTGCCTCCTATGCCCCTGTGAAAATCGTACTCTGCAGATGTTTGGGCTTCTCTGGTTCTGACAAACAAGTGGTTCAAACTCCTCAAAGAACCTCAGGGATCCTTCCTTAGATCCCAAAGGATGGAAAAAGCCTTTTCCACTCTCAGGAGTTTTGAGGACACATGTGCTTAGGGGTGCACTTGTTTGATGTCTTAAACACTGACCTGGTCATTGTATAAAAACAACTGCTTTACTTGCTTGGTACTGGGAGGAGGAGAGAATTTTGCAGCCCAATGTCCTTAAAACCATCTCACGTTGGAAAAACATTCAGTAACATGTGGATAAATATGGAAAAAGCACCTCTCTAGAAAACACCCGACTAAGAACCTAAAAATGCTTTATACACATTACAACAGGCAAACCCAGCTTACTCCATGTGATAAATAAATAACTGGGATTCGTGAAACAAATGGGTGATTACATCCAAATAAAACAAACGGATTGTAAAACTTACTTACACCCCCATAAAGAAATAAAACAGACCCTTACAAGGTCAAGGGGCCCTGAAACCTCCCTACTATCCTAAGAATAAAATATGGTAGAACTTTAAATCTTTAGGCGCCTGTTCGTCCAAGAATGCAGGAATTATGACCGTTGTAGAGATAACCATTTAGCTTTAGCTGTAAAAAATCCATATATTAAATGCTTAGCAAAAACCTGTAGAATGTATATGATATAATTAATATGCATGAAGTAGCTAAGATAAATGCCAAATGTACACTGTAGTAGGGGTGCAGATTTGGGAAGTTTGTCCCCATTTCTGTCACCCAGCTGGCTGCTTGCTTTTACCATGTAATAAACTCCTGTTCAAAAACTTATAGAAACAAGACTGTGTTTATCACACTCCGTAATGAATTCTGGAAGTACATACAACAACTTTGCTAAAACCATGCCAGACACTCCAGATTGCACAGGGGCAGAGCCTGCTCCCTCCCCACCAAGTCAAGTCCAAGGAACTGCAGGGTGAACCCAACCTGGGAGCTCATCCAGCCAAAAAACCAAACCAAACCAAAACAAAACAGCTTTTTGTGCTGAGCATATTCCTCTGCTGGACCAAGTCTCTGAGCAATCCAACCACATGCTGCACAAAGGCTTTTTTCCCTGGCACAAGAAGTAGAAATATTATGCTGGAGAGAGTGACAGGAGTTACATCTGTGGGTGGCAGTGACAGCTCACACTGCCTGAAGTGCTTGTGAACATCCCTCTGTCCACAGAGAAATGCAAACTCCTAAGCAGAAGGTCAATTTGGATGAAAACAAGATACAAATAAGATACAAAGTCCTGAATAATTCCACAGGTAGATGCTTTTTGGAGGAAGATGGGCAAGAATAATGTAGCTGAGGAGCTATTTTGGGAACATCAAGCACCTCAAAAGCTCAGCAAAATCCCTCTTTATTTGTGAGGCCTTTGCCAGGACCAGCCTGGAGCAGACACTGCCCTGCCAACTGCACTTGGTTCTGACAGCAACACTGAGATCCCTGCCACTGAGCCAACACACCTCAAACCAAAGAGCAGGAGAAGGGAATTATTTTCCTTCCCGCTTGCAAAAGAGATAAAAGAAACAGTGAGGATTGTAGTTTTTAGTTATAAACAATTCCCTCACCCATTTCCCCTCAGTGAAACAACCCCGAACACACACAGGGCCCTGCACTGGGGGGTCAGGGCAGGGGACTGATGGTTTTACAGAAAATTCTGAGGATCTGCCCTTTAAAGTTGGAATAATTTGTGCAAGTTTAATCTTCTGCCTTCCCTCAGCTTCCTGTGACGTTTCCTGTACAGACACCACAGCCTTTGTGCAAAAATCCACATCATTTCCTACAACAGGGTTCAGTTCTACAGTCACAACTGCTTGAAAAAACCTGTTAGGGCATCCCAGAACAGGGGAAAGGCTGGAATTTGTATTTTCAGACTGTGGAATCGGGGTTAAACTGGAAAATCACAAGGTCAGGGCAATTAACCCCCTCACACCCCAAGAGACAGAGAGGAGAATCCTCTGGACACCCAGCTTGCCCCTAAAACTCTGCCTTCAAATGCACATTTTCCACTTCACTGGTACAAACAGTAGCATTAACCTGACTTTGACTCTTCGGAGGAGTAAGTTTAAGTGGAAAAGATATTCAACATAACAGAAAAAATATTAATATATAATGAAAATATAATGGAAAAAATAAATCTATTTTGAGACTATCAAAGCTGTGAACAGATTTTTTTGTGGATGTTTGTCACTGCTTCCCTGGGTACCCCTCACTGGGCTATTTCTTGTTATCCCATGAACACTCTCAAAGAGAAAACTTTTAGTTTTAATATCTCTTTTCAAAAGAAGGACCCTGCAACTGGCCATACAGAAGAGGATTAAAAGGAAGGTAACTCACATTAACAAGCCTGGATAAACATCCCACAAAGATCAGGAGGATGTTGGGAAAAGCACTTATTCTCAAATAGCAAAGCTGGTCAGTTTAAACACTGTAAGGCCATCAGCAAATTAAATAAAATGAATTTAACACAACCACTGTGACTATCTCTGACTTCCTGCATGAGCAAATAAAATATATTCTTCTTTCAGCCCAACTCATCCTCAGTGGTATCTCCTACCCAATATAAATACACAGAAAAATGACAACTGGGATTTTTAAAAGCCTGGCTTTACACAAAGGCACATCTGTTCTTGCTTAAATCTGTTGATACAAATAGGCTTTACCTGAAGGCAAACCCAATTTTCTGAATTTATCCGAACACTGGGTATTTCATCACCACTGGCTGTACTCACAATTCCTTGTGTTCAAAAAAAAAAAAGTGTGCAAATTAAAAATACAGCCTCGTTCATCTAATGTACTCTTTGTAATTAGGTGTACTCATCAGAATACACATTATGATACTCCAGAGGTTTCCTTTAAATTGACTGTTAAAAATAAGAGTTCTCAGGAGAGATCAAAAATACAGAAAAAATTATTAAGGCGAGAACAGTGATGGACTAAACCTGGTAATTCCAACTGCAGAAAGCAAACCTCCATGAAACCAGAGAGGTATTCATGAACAAGGGGATTGTTTATCACTTCCCAGAGCTTCTGTTCCAAGTGTCCAGGAGCTCCCTGGCTACAGCTTTATCTGATAAATACTGACTAAAAATCAGGGAAGCATGTGTAATATTATTTGTGATGAACTAATTAAAGACAATACATGAAAGCACACAAAAGACACCATTGGTGGTGTTGGTTATCCTCCCTGGTTGTACTATTTGGTGCTGCATGGAAAGGCTGAGACTAATTCCTCAAGTTTTGAATCTTACTTTGGACAAAGCCACCTGGAACTATATACAAATTATTGATTGGTTTAGACTCAAAACCTTTGTTTTCTTCGTAAATGAGAATTTGATTACAAAGCAAGATTTCTAATCAAAAGTTAGCTGACTGCTCAACACAGCAGCCCAGAGCCTGGCCTGCCAGGACATTCCCACGGGACATGGGGAGTTCACACGGAAGCCAGTTCTGCACAGATTGCACCAGTCTGGGCATCAAAAGTGAAATTTCCTTCAAGCAAAACGGAACTGCAGCCATTTCAGGAAATAACACTGATCTTAAGGCCTTCAAAACTCCATCTGTATAAAGCATTCCCTCATCTCTTTTGCTGTGTCCCCACCGAGTGATGAACCCTGGGCTCACACACCAGTGAGGGACAAGGCCACAGATTTGGGGAGCAGGAACCCAAGGTTGTGTCTTGAGATATCAGATGAGCAGCCAGATGTGAGGCAGAGGCCAGGAGCTGAGGTCCTGGGGTTTGCTGCAGCCCCAGCCCAGCACAGGACCACAAGTCACCATTCCTGCCACCACACCCGGGTGGGTGTTGCAGCACAGCTTCCAGCTGCCAACAGGTAACGAAGCCACTGGTTCATCTAACCAGGAATTCAATCTCACCCAGCAAACAACCATCCTGGAGGACACAAATACAGAGCTAGTGACCTTATCAAACCCTCCTGCAGCTTCAGTGCCAGACATCCAGCTGGCTCCAACTGAAAATGCAGGGAAGCAGGATTGCCTTTCCTGGCACTAAAGAACCATTCCACTGCAGCCTTAAGTTTTCTGAATGTGGAAACACGAGGACCTCTCTGCCCCTCCAGGATCCTTAGGGAATACCTATCCTTTACTGGAAGTATAACTCCTTTTAGTGTGTGTATCCTGGCCTGCATCCAAAGCTACAAGAGAGCTGTGGCTGCCCCATCCCTGGAAGTGTCCAAGGCCAGGTTGGACAGGGCTTGGAGCAACCTGGGCTAGTGGAAGGTGTCCCTGCCCATGGCAGGGGTGGAACTGGATGGGCTGCACAGGAATGTCACGGGCAGGAGGATGCTTCCACCTCTGCAAATGCACCCACCACTTCCCCTGCAGGGAATTTTCCCCCAGGAGCCTGGTACTCAGTTAACAACGAAGAGCCACTACTGCAAAACCCGTTCTGCAAATACGCCCACTGAGGTATTTTCAACTGGTGATGGTTTTCCATTGTTACGGACCAAAAATTTATAAACCCCCTTCCTGCTTGCTTCATGTGTGCATAAATGGATGGAATTCCAACCTGCAGGAAGGAACCAAGGCAGGTAATTAGGCATGACCAGCACACAAGTGGCTGATGACAAATGTGGTGCGATAAACGTATGTACTGATGTGCTCGAAGTCTGGCAGAGGTTTCTAAACACCTTTTTTGTGGTGAAGACCAGAAATGAAAGCTTTTTTCTAACACACTGGTCTTGCACCACAGAGAATTTGTGCCCCATCCCTGGAAGTGTTCAGTGCTGGGTTGGATGGGGTTTGGAGCAACCTGGGCTAGTGGAAGGTGTCCCTGCCCATGGCAGGGGGTGGAATGGGATGGGCTTTAAGGTCCCTTCCAACCCAGACCAGTCTGTGATTCTTTCTATGGGTTTTTGACCACAGGTAAAATTCTTCTTTGTTTTTCAGGAATTCTAAGCCTGATGAATGCAGAAGTGACACTGCCACTGTTCCCTTCAGCCTCAATCCAGACAGCATTACAGCCCCTGCTCCCTGCAAACAGGTTTGGCAACTCCAGCTGTCCAGGCAGGCCATAAAGCTCTCCTTTTGAAGAGTTTGTTGTTCAGGGAGTTCACTAACACACACTGGGATCATATTTGGCCAATACAGGGAATGGATAATTAGGCATCATTATATAGGAACAGGAAGTCTCGTGAGGGACATTAAAAACAATCCAGAGCTTCTGAAGGAATCTGACCCTTCCCAAAAAACCCTGTTTTCCCCCTCAAGAGATTAAAGGTACCGATAATTGAGAATTTTGCTGCTTCCAGGCTATGCTGCTTGTTTTCATGCTCATCTCAGCAGTCCTCAAAGGGAATCCATGGAGACATCTCCCTACTCAGCAATGCAGGGTCTCAATCACAGTGCCCAAAGCCCCGGCTATCCCAACATGTAAAAACCACATCACAAGGAGATCTGAGAGAAATGACGGGAAAACATCATTTTCCTGTGAACCAAAAGAACCAGAAAGCCTGCCCAGACAGATCAGAAGTCACCTGCACATGTGGTTCTGCTGAGGCAGGAAAAGGAACTTTAGTGTTGTGGCAGGCACCAAGTTACACTGCTCTGGTCCCTCCCCACACACTCCACCAGGTCTCTTCTGGGTCAAGAGCTGATACCACTGATTCACCCTCAGCTCACAAACTCCAGCATGTGCTTCCTGTGACCTTCCTACACCCCCAAAATCCTCACCTGCAATTTACTTAGTGTAAGGATTGATGACACGCTGCAGTGGTAAAGTTTGGATTAGTCCTCAGCATTACCAGGTGTCACTTCATGGGTCCTTAACCAGGTCTGGGGTGTCTCCTCCAGAGTATGGGAAGATGACAATGAAGACCTCTCTTCTAGAAGAGCAGAAGTGAAGCCTGTGAGTGGAATTCCTAATAAAAACAGATAGAAATGGCCTTGGGCAGCACGGGCAGTGGGAGATTGCTGGTTGTCTTTTAAAGGAAAAAGGAGGAGTCGTCACCAAGAGAACAAAACACCCAGTCAGACAAAAATCTTTTCAGCTTCTCCTTCTTATCCACATTCTTCTGCAACAACATTAGAAATGGAATTTCCTTACCTTATATAAAAAAACTTCAGGAAGGGTTAGGATTTTCTTAGAGGAAAAAAAAAACCAACAAAAAGGAGTGCATTTTTCAGGAGCATCTTTCAGACCTCAAGGACACATAAAGACATCATGGAAAGCTGCAGCAAAGGTGGCAGCAAGAACTGTCCCCCAAAGGCAAAGGGTAAACTTTTCCTACAGCAAGCACTGCCATACAACTTGGGTTTCCATTCCCAGGAAAGCTCAACCAGGGGAGTGGCTGTTGTTTTCATGGAATCCTGGGATCACAGAGTGGTTTGGGTTGGAAGGGAACTTAAAGCCCATCTCACTCCAACCCACACCTTCCACTAGACCAGGTTCTGTTTGCAGCAACAGAAATATCGGGCGGATCACTTTGGGCAGGAAAAAAGGCATTTTAAAGACCTAAAAATACCTAAAATCATTGTCCTTATGTTTAAGTCAGCACATTTTCCTCTTCTGGAATTAAAATTTTGACATGGCTATCCTCTGTGTCTCATGAATAGCAATAATGAACAACCAAAACCTCACCAGATATTCAGAAGACAGTGTTCCTGATTTAGCTTAATTAAGTGGAACTTCTTGCAGGCTCACACAGGTTTCGACAAATGCTGTGACATATAAAAGACGGTTCAGATGGGATTTTCTTCCTTGCCAAACTAGAATGGCTTTTTAAAACTAGTCTAGAACTGAGCTATAAGAATTCAGATCTTCCAGCTACCACTGCATTGACACAACTGGTCCCCAAACCAGCAGGAGAAATGTTCCACCCATCAGTTTACAGCTGATGCCATGTCTTCAAGCTGAATACTCCTGGGAAGTTCACACAAAATACACCCATGTAGCACACAACCACGGTTATGGACAAAGCAATCTATAGCACAGTATTAATCCAATTTTATATTAGAGCTGCAAGGGTTAATTTTGGCTTCCCACTTTCCAACAAGCCCTACTCCTCATACTGATAGGTTAGGTTTGGGTCAGAAGCAGGACAGTTCAAAAACTCTGAAGTAAACCAGGTGATTCTCCAGAGTTCTGGCAATTTCAAGATATACATTTCCACTAGAAATCCTACTCGTGGCAGTTTCATAACCAGAGCCCGGGAAATGAGAGAAATTAGTTTATCAGCCTCCCCCAGGCAGTGTCTGGTACCCAGAAGCAACATTTGGCAGACGGAAAAACGCTCCCAACATTCCAAATAATATAATTCTTTCGCAGCTCAGCTCCCAGGAGCCGGGAACGGCGCAGCCACCTCCCAAATCACATCTCCCTCTCCCCGGAGTGGGCGTCAAACCGCAGCGGGAGGGGAGGGCAGGGAGGAAGGGCTCTCTTTAATCAAAAAGCTGGGAATAAAGAGATCCAAGTTAAACGTCCTCAGTGACAGCTCTCTGTGCTGTAACTAACCCTGTCTGGGCTCTGCAGTTGGATCTGAGTGCCTCTGGCTCTCCGAAGAGTTTAATTCCAGCATTTCACGGCTGGGGTCAGTAACGCGAGTCCCGGTGACTTGCATCAGTTTTGGAACAAGCTGTGGCATCCATAAAAATAACACTGGGAGCAGTGCCCTGTTCTTCCTTCAAAATTCACCCTCCAGAGACCGGGAAACGCTTTATCTGGCTGTTAAAAGCTTTAATCTACAAAACTCAGAAATTACTTTATTTACATGAGTGGATGCAGAGAATAAGCACTTTGTTCAAGGTCACAGGCGGAAAAAGGGCCAAGAGGAGCATTAGAAAACAAACCCTATGCATTGCTCGTCCTCAGCACAAGCTACACACCCTAAAAAAAAAAAAAGATTATTTTCACTTTTCTTCAGTTTTATGGGGCTTAGAGCTAATTAAGTAAAATGCAAACAACCTCGAGGTCAGAAATCTTTCTGCCTGCCACCAGCACGAAGGCAGTTTTCTTCTGGAATTTTTTTGCTTCATTATCTTCCTTATTGTCCAATAATTCAGCAAGTCTAAGCAGAGCAGCTTCCTGACAGGCTCCTGCTAATGTGGCCACAGGACCTCTGGCAGATGCAGGGTGGGAAGCACTTGGAGTCAGGCCAGGGTTAGAAATAGCCAGGAATTTTTCCTTTTGGATGTCCAATGTAGGATAACTCAGGAGCACCCTGAAAAGGCTCATTACTGGTTTTTTTTGGAGCTAAGGAATTATTGGGATCACCTCATCACCCCTCCTTCCCCCCAGAGGTTAATCTGGCCATTTCCCCCACTTTGCCATTTTTTTAGGATACAGAGGACCACTGGCTTTTTCAACATCTTTGTCCACGTCCAGGATGGCAGCACTCAGCTGTGGAGGTCCCAAAACCCAAAGTGAATCCATAGGGAAGCAGTGCTGCATTTGGCCCAAGTACTGACATTAATTCTCTTGCTGCTTTCCTCGATTTTGGGCTTGGCAGCCTTAATCACAGACTATTTTCAACTTCATTTTCTTCATTCATTTAGTACAGTGTAGGAAGACAGAGAAAGAAACCCAAACAAAATTTTCCATCTCCACCTCAAATCCAAATCAACCTCCACCTTCCCCATCCCCCCCAAAAAAGCAGAAAACATATTACAAAAAACCAGAACTCAACATGCCTAGTTACTCTTCCAGGGAAATATTCTGAAAATTAAGGTTACACAGCAATGCAATGCAGACAAAGTGCCCCTGGCAGGAAAGGAAACAGTGAAGACCAAGACATATTTCTCTGTACATGGAATTTGCTTTTCATGTAGGGATCTCACAGTGTGGTACCAAAACTCATCCATCAGCTCCACTACACCCTACCAATCCTACCTGCAACTTCTGTGCTCCAAGACCTGGACCAGCAAGACTGGAAACTGAAAATTACCTTCCAAATGTAAGGTTTAAATGCATTTTAAAATAACAATTCTGTGTTTCCTCCACTGCACTGCCACAAGACATCAATAACCTACACTGTGCTCATTCACAGCTGGGCTGGAAACACACAGCTCCCATGGAATTCAGTAATTATATTGTGATTTTCATCTGATGAGAAGACTATAATTTGGGGGTTTGATTTGTTTTTTGTTTTCCCAAAAAATTTAACATCATAGTCTGAATTCAGAAAAAAACCTGTAGGATTTGTTTCTTCCTCTGTCCTTAATTAAATGTCCTTTTTTTACACTATAAATTAACTTTGGAAGCAGTTTGCACATACAGAAGAACTATCTATTCAGTCAGGGAATAATGTATTTGCAAAGGCATCAGAAAGGCAGAGAACCACATTTCCAAGAAAACAAAACCAGACTTAAACTCTTCCCCAAAAATATGCACATACATTTACAGCACTATCTATCTCCAATACATCTGAAAGAACCATTCCCTTAAACTCTTCTCTAGCTGAAATCTGTTTTCATTCAGAAAGTAATTTATTTTAAAAAAGTGTTTCATGACTTGAAGCAATGAAATTTATTTAATGTATAAACCCTTTCTACACAGTTCCTACACAAATTATGTACAAAAAGACTCCAACAGGGAAGGTAAAGGTTGTTGCACAAATTAGAGTCAACATTTCTAAAGGAAATAATGAGTTTTACTTCACTTATCCCCAATGATCCTTCCCCAAAAGCTGTTCAGACTACAAAAACAGACCTAGACAACCCATTAGTGCCAAATGCTGGCATTTCCTTCACAGTTCCTGGAAAATGAAGCCATCTTCACTTAGGATAGAAACAACATACATCACCAGCCTGTGCAAGCCTAGGTAGGAAGAGCCTTCATTTAAATATCTGGAAATGAATGGATTGGAAAAAGAAAGAAAAAAGAGGTTTGGGGAACACAAACCTCCCATGTTTTCAAATTCATTTAAATGCTATCACAGCTGTTGATGCATTTTAGTCCATGCAACAGGTACCAGGAGATAAAATGGAATGAAAAAATAAACCATACTGTTCTAAACCCCTTTAACAGTACAAACCCTCTGCCAGTGCCATTTACTGTGAGCATTAATTAGCCATGCAGTGCCAAAAGAAAATAACCAGTGGAAATCAATAATCTGCACATTAAAAAAAGAATAAAAGTAACCTTATATTAATGGCAATTAATTTGATATTGCCAACAGAGCTCTAATTCCCTACACGAAGCCAGAATTAACTGCAGTTCTCCTACTGCCCACCTGGAAGCAGGTGGGAAGGGCAGGTAGAAGATGCCATCCCTGAGATCTTCTGAGCACCTCAGCAACCCTATGAAGGATGCAGGGAAGGTGTAGGAGATGTGGAAGGGCAATTCCTCACTGCCCTCAGCACTGGCTCTGTGACAAGAAGCCCAGGCCCCACAGTGGTGGAAGAAAACAGCAGCAATGGGCTCCAAGCCTCTCCTGTGAGGAGCAAATTTCACCCTTCAAGTGAAAGGCAGAGTTGGGGGCTTATAATTAAAGAAGGAAAACTGGAAAAATTCCATTGAAAAACTGGTTAGTGCAGCATCAGGGATTTTTACTTGAAAACTGTTGGCTTCTTTCCAGGCTCAAGTCCCAAATTTGTCACATGCTTATATACCAAACTTGATAACTTAACACACCAGCCCAAAGTGGGCCCTTCAGGTTTAACAAATCACTGAAGAAGGTTGGAACCAGCCACAAATCACAAGAAACAGAGCATGAAAGCCTCTTCTGCTGCTCTCTGGAGGTTCTCACCACGCTGTGTCACCTTTTGCCTTCAGGAGATACACTCAGAGCTAATGACACAGAAGCAAAGGTCATCTTTCCCAGGACAGGACTTCTTAAGGACTAGTCCTGTCTGTCAAACCTTTCTGCAGAATACCTGCACAGGATTAGTTGTTCCTGTCCTGTGCACTCAGCCATTGTGCCACAAGAAACACGTGCTCACTGCTCTGTCTAAGAAACACCATCCTTTTAGAAATGGCACCTTTGAAGATTCATTAATGCACCCAGTGAAAAGTGGCGGCACTTCAGGACTTCCCTCATCTCCTGATTTTTCATCCCATCCTTTCAGCACGCTGCTCTTGTGCCTGTCCCTTTGCCAGGGCCCAGTTCTAAAGGCAGCTTCCTAAAAGCTGTGATTTAAAGTGGCTAAACAATGCCCAATTCCAAACCAATGCTGGAGTATTTTTTTAAAAATGATGCCTTATGCTGACCTATATTTGACTTTTGAGTGGAGTTATAAGGACACTGTACCCAGAACAAAAAAGTTCAATGCTCCATAGCAAATACTAACACATCATGTAGCATTTGTGTGAAAATTAAAGAATTAAGTAAAGAATACAAGATGAGAAGTAACTGATTAACAGTTTTGTGAAAATTGTGTACACTGAATTAAACTGGCTTATCACTTCTGTCTGTTGAAATATTAATGTCCTTCACACAGTGGCATTATCATGTACAGATCCAGCAGAAAAGGCAGCGTTCCATGGATAATCTTCCCAGTGTTATTCCCCACCCTTTGAAACACTTGTACTCCGTTAGACAAGGATCTGGGAGCATTAATAGTGGAGGCTCACAGTTCACAGCTCTAAAGGGTGCACTTCCTGCAGCTCAGATACTGCAGATCTGACCATTTCCAACAACGGGCAGGGTTTCTCTTTTTTAAATGTCCATTTTCAGAAAATGAATAACCCCCAGCACTGCAGATAAGTGCACTGAAGAAAATAACTGCAAGATTTATTGGCAGTGTTTCAGGACACTTCCCTGACTTCATGCACCAGCTTGTGATCTCCCAGCTAAGCTGAAGAACATCCACCCTACAGACCTTCAGCTACTGACCCAGGAATAATGAGTCTTACCCTTGGAAAACTAAGGGCATTAATCATTTATCTTTATGAATATATCCCTCCCCACCACTACAATGTGCACATGAAGTTAGTATTTCCAAACAGTTCAACAGAGAGTATTTCAGTTTCCTGCTAAAGAGAAAATGCCAAACCCTTCTCTCAGGCTTTCTGCAATCCAGGCACGAATACAAGTGGGAAGGAAATGCAAACTGTCAGACCCATTCCTTCAAACTCACCCAATATTCATGGCAGATGCAGCCATTAAGGATCACTGATATTTTTTTAACCTTTTCCTTTGCAGCAGTCAGTGAACACAAGTTTTTCCACACTCTCCAGTGTGTACTCACCCTTAGCTCCATTTCTTTGCCAAGTAAGTCATACAGAACTGCTCCTTTGGAGGTGATTTCAGAAGCAAGCTGTCTAGCTGCCTTCAGGTCAGCAACCTGGGAACACAACAACAGCACTGGATAGAAGAGAATTCCCAGTATCACAAAGAAAATCCACAACATTTATCAAGGTCAAAAAAAGCAAGAGAATTCCCAGTATCACAAAGAAAATCCACAACACTTACCAAAGTCAAAAAACTTCCACAGTATTGAAGAAGTTGTGCAGTGGAATCTGAGTGAACCAGTCTCTTGGCTTTAAAATAATCTAGATGAGGCACCAGTCAGATACAGGTTTTGGGGCGAAACATCAGCCACTTCAGGCCAACAAAAAAACCCCAACAACTCTCCTTACAACTGTGACTCAGGCAATTGTTGGTTCATGTGCTGCCCAGGACAAAGGAAACATCACCTTTTTCATATGCAAAAGTAAAAAGTTTATATACCAAAAGGTCTGTGACCAGCATGTAGCATAAGTAATGAATACTGATCATCTACAAGTGGTTTATTTTTCCAGAGAGACACGTCAGACTTACACAGAGGAAGAATCAGCTGAGGGTCTGACATCTTCTCAAGAATCACAGGATCACGGAATCATGGAACAGTTTGTGTGGAAGGGACCTTAACGTTCATCTCGTTCCACCCCCTGCCATGGGCAGGGACACCTTCCACTGGCCCAGGTTGCTCCAAGCCCCGTCCAACCTGGCCTTGGACACTTCCAGGGATCCAGGGGCAGCCACAGCTTCTCTGGGCAACCTGTGCCAGGGCCTCCCCACCCTCTGAGCAAAGAATTCCTTCCTAACAGGCAAGCATGACATAGTACAGCTACAAAAAAATCAAAACCTAAATACATTAGACTATAAAAGAGGTGCCAAAGCTAACAGAAAACAGTCACAAGAATTCCTCTTATTTAACAAAGTGTTGGGTTGTTTTTAATATCTAGAGAGGCTGTTTCTTAAATATCTATAAATGGCATTTATTTTGAGGGCTTGAACAGCATTGATGTCTGTTAGGGTAACATGAAGATTTCCCTTTCCTTCAATGCAAATGGGCTCAAAACTAATTTGCAGCCAGTATTTTGCAAGCTCCTCTTGCTGCAACAAGGTTAGTAGGGAGAAAATACTCTTTATTCCGGCCTACTCCAACATTTCTATGATTTCAACAGCAGTGGAAACCAAACAGGATAAATTCTGTGCCACTGTTGCATTGTATTATGCTTCTGGTTGAGAATTCAAATCATAAAATCCCAAAACCTCAACTACTGAAACTGAGCTCGAACCACACCTTCCAGAACATGCCCCGCTGAAGTTTCAGCTAGAAAATGGGTTTGTTTTTCCCTGCCCAGAACAGGAGTAAGTACAGGTTTCCTTACCTTTGAGCCCAGATCCAACTTGAACTTGGCAGAGTCCTCCTCCCTGAGGTCTGCCCGCTGCCCCCCCTGGGTGTGCATGGCCCCGTAGAGCACAGAGGTGACCTTCAGCAGCTCCTTCACCGCGTACCCATCGGCCTGGTACAGCTTCTTGGTGTTGAGCTTGAGGTGAGCTTTGGTAGCCTTTGGGGAGGAGAGAGCGAATTCATCATTGGCAGGAACAAACCCCTCGTTTACCTCTTCACCCCAAAGCTCTCTGCGGGGTCATCGCCCCCGGAGGTGCAGAAACAACCCCCCCTGTTTGGACACACCAGTCTGCCTCGTCACGGGCCTGATATTTCCAGAAGAGAATTTTTCTGAAACCTGTGCCCTTCCTGCACGTCAGAACAGCTGCAGAAAAAACCTCAAACCAGCCATTATTTCTTCCCTGCACTAAGAGAAGCGAAAAACCTGTGCACCACTTAAACTCAAATTGAGTGTAAGTGGAAAGTAAGTGCTGCCCAGGTCTTGTGATGATGCTGTAGAGAGGCAAATCTCACCCCTGATGAGTTGCAAGAATAAGATCAATTATCCTAATTTAACTGTCTTCTCTTCCAGCAGCACCTTCAAAATATTGTATTGCTTCTCTCAAATTTTTCCCTGCTATGATATGGGTAATTTTATCCCCTTGTCTTCCATCTCTGAAAAGTACAGATAGACCAGTATGGAAAAAAAACATTAAAAGTTACAATCTTATTTTTTTATATTTCAAAATAATAAAGGGGAAAAAAGAGCATCTGTCACAGAAAGGACACAAATGTTGCTCTTGAAATTCCTGACTAATTTATATTATAAATGGTCACAAGGAGCCAACACAAATTTCAGGGAGCCTTCCTGGTGGCATAATTAAAAAAGGAAGCAAACAAAAAGCTGATCACCAGTTACAAATACAAAAATTAAGCTTAAAAATGACACATTAAGCAAAAAATGACTTACCATCTTCTTTTCGGCGTGTTTTTAAGATTAAAGTTCTGGTAAAATGTTTATCCTGTGGAATATCCCACTCAGTGGCAGAATGAATCTAATCATGGGTTAGATTATACAGCTTTGGTATTACAGTGTTTCTGGAAGTAATTCACACTCCCCTTGGGCTCTGACAGACCAGAACCTTCAACCTGGGGGTGAGAGACTCAAATATTACAATATTTGGCACAAGTTTTGCCCATGAGCTTCACCTCACAAGGTTCTGCACTGAGCTTCACTGAATAATGGGCTGCAGGAAAGAATTCCTGTGAAAATAAAGAGAGAAAGGGCCACATCTCAAACCATGGATTTAGCTCCAGCTTTTCAAAGGACCTGAGGGAACGGCTGGAGCTGTGCCAGAGATAAAAACAGAGGGTAGTTGGGCACTGGACAGGCTCCCCAGGGCAGGGGTCACGGCCCCAAGGCTGCCAGAGCTCAAGGTTCCAACTCAAGATCTTCTGTGATTCTGAGATTCCTGAAAACTGAAGTCCAAACTTCCAGAACAGGCTACTGATGTTGTACACCCCCAGCTGGGGGAATATAAGACTCACAGGACAAAGATACCTAATTGAAATTTTTGATCAGAATGACCTCAAATGAGCCAACATACAAAGTGGAAAGCCAGGTGTGTTCAACTGCCTTCCCTTTCAGCAGGAGAAATCTAAAAAACTCATGGTAGAAACAACAGGTATTAAATTTTAAGAGAAATGTGCCATTAAATTGACATACTCTACTACACATCCCCCGTGCAAACATAACTGATGCCCTAAATCATGAAGGACGTTGTTAAAGGCAGAAATTCTGATTTCAGCTCCACTCGAAATTCAGCTCTCCCAAGACAGAAAAATCGATGTCTAGTAAGAGGGAAAAAAATGGTTTTTCACTCAAACACTACTTAAAAAATAAAAAGAGAAAAAAATACATGGCCAAGTATGTATATTTTTCAGACTGGCACAGTGGCACTGCTTAGTCAAGAAGGTAACTTCATATTTGGAAAGCTCGAAACACTCACCTTTTTTATAACAACTCTAGTTTGAAAGAATAATGAAAATTCACCTCTACTTGTTCTGATGATCAGATTATTAAAATGCAATAGAAAATATAAACACAGAGCAAGAATGGCATCAACAGCCAGAATTTCTCTTACCTTTACAAGCTGTTTATTATTATCAGAGAGCCAAATTCTGACTGTGATGCCTGACTCTTCCAAAAGAAATTTGGTACCTTGGTTTGCTAAGTACGTTTTCACGGATGTATCTCCATGGGATAAACTCATCAGTGGCTTTTTGTTGCACTCTACTTCAAATTTGGATCCCAGGGGGCTTGAGCAGGAGCCAAGTACTGAGCCCCACTAACTAATGCTGGGGAAATGATTAAAAACCCACCTAGGACAACCCTGCAGACACTTCAGGAACTTTTGGCTCTGGAAAGGAGACATTGGGTAAGTTCCCACCGTGAACACAGAGCAATACCTAATTTGTGTGGAAAATTAACACCTCTTTGGGTCTTGTTCAGCAAAGGAGAGCAAAGCCCCAGCTGTACTTCACGATGATGAATCTACCCTGGTATTCTCTTCTCAGACAAATCTGTCTCCGTCAAATCTCACATCTGCCTCCAGATGCATAAAGCCATTAACTCCTGGGGAAGATAACTCTGAATTCCATGGGCAGTGAATTATGAAAGAAATGATTAAAAGCTTTTCTCAACCTGAAAATGCTGAAAACCTACAATAACCCCCCCATTAACTTGTAAAATTAACTGAGACTAAGTGCAGCATGATTAAAGAAATTTCCATTAGTTTCATTTTCTGAACCATAATATGTAATTCTTCAAAACCCTTGGGATTTCTTGCATTAAATCAGCTATTAAAAGGCAAATGCATGCATGACATTATTTCTGAGTCCATACTTGTCCCTTGTTAAATGTCCTTGACTTGAATTTTCCTATAATTCCAAACAAAATAGATCTGATGGTGCTCCAGGCCTCAAAAAGTGCATTCTGATATATACAGGAAAGTACCATGCTCTGAATATAACAAAATTAAGAATTAAGAGCATTTATGGTGCACACACTTCACAAATGAGAAGGAAAATATGGTTACAATGTAATCTTACTGTATTTTAAAAAAATCTAAGTATTATAATGAATCTCAGGTATTAGCATAAAGACTTCCATTGCTTCACCTGCAACCCCAGTAAGTTCTTTTTATATAATTAAGAATGTTATCTAAGTGGATGATAACAGCAAAGGCTCACGCTGCACCAAAATAACATGAATTAGATGAAGAACAATGTTATTTTACTCCCTGAGACTAAAAAATTTGATGGCCCAATTCAAGCATAATTCATGCATAAAAGGTTTGAGCTGAGAAAAACATGTGCTTTGATCCCTGAGAAGGCTCATAGGACATATACCAATACATGATTCTATATCACAATGAAGGTACCAGAGGTTATGACTATTCAAGCACAAAAAAGAATCAGGCACCCAAAGTTGGCAAAAAATAGGATGGTATCTCTTCTAAAACACTTTAAATGGCTTCAAAACATTTCCTGTTCTTCTGCTACCTTTTTATAAATAGCAAGGGATAAGGATATTTTTCTAGCTTTGCAGGGAAAGTGTAAGGGGTTAAGAGGGAAAGCACTAAAGCTGACATGGAACCAGGACTTCAGATATTCATATTTTTAGGATTTCAGGCTGTTCCTGAGCAGACTCACCATGAACTGAGCTACGGCCTTGATGAAGAAAACCCGGTCTTGTTCTGTCTCCACATCAGCAGGAATATCAGTCTGAGGTTCATACCTACAGAAAGAAGGGGGTATAGATTCTGACAAGAAATACACGTGCAATATCAATGAGACTGGTCCATTTGTGAGGCAAAAATCAAACAAAACAAGCATGGACAAGACTGGCAAACAAATGTTTAGTTCCTGCTGCAGAATGGGGACCCAGGGATGCACACGGGGGGCGTGTGTACAAACTGCAAAATCTGTAAAACCTGACACAAAATCTGTAAAACCTGACACACTACCCAGGTTCATACTCAGACATCATTTCAAACACGTTACTTTCGCAAACAAAACTCGCAGAAAAGCAAACTGAAAGACTGTAAAATGCCTTAAAAAGACCACGAGTGAAATGCAGAAACTTCTAGAAGTCGCCAGCCTAAAGGAACAAGGGAGGAATAAAAGCAAATTCAGAATTTGGACCCTCAGGGTAACATCAGCATTTTAAAGGCTATTTAGGTAACTTAATGCGAGTAATTTTGAATGGTTCTAAATATTTCCCTATTTTGTTACAAGAGTATTCAGCAAATTTCAAACAGCTTGCTAATTAAACTTAATGGATACTAATGAGTAGGACGAATCCAGGCCAAAAAACAGCAATCAGGCAAAGGGTTGTGTCACTGTTGTGTTTTCAATTGCAATATTCTACCTTTTGAGGAGCTTTAAAAAAAATAGCGGGGGAGAGAAAATAATGTATAATTTGATTAACATGTCAAGATTCAGAAGTATTTAGCTGAAGTCTGTTAATGGGTTAAGTGGGTGTAAAACTACAAGTGGACAGTAGTAGATTAGGATGGAATCATTTTATTTCTTTTAAACATGTTGTGGATGTGGGACAATACCAGTCTCAACCAACAGTTGTAGCAAAAAGGCAAGAACTGGCTGTATCTTGGGAAGTTCTCACTACAGATTACCCTGTTTGGGTACATGGGCAGGGTGGTGATGGAGTCTGAAGAATACAGGAGAGAGACACTTTTGAATCAGTGCTCCCACTTTCTGGGTGAAACCAGCACTGAGTCATTGGATCTTCTACTCCAGGCGCTACAATTAAACTAAAAACCTGCTAACTACCACACTTCTACCTGCTATTTAGAAGAGCAGAGCTCAAAGAATGACTAAATGTCATTATATTTCACACCAAACCATCAGCTCCAAGGCCACCCTCCACATCCCAGCATCAGCCCCAGCATCTGTTGGCCTCATCACCAACCTTTTCACCAGCCACAGGAGCACTTCTGACACAAGCATGAAGTTTGGGGTGTGGAAATTCTCCATGGATATGAGTCGGGGATACCCCAGCGCCCTCATCATCTCGGTAAAATCTGAAAAACAAGCAAGGGATTCCTTCTAAATATCAGACTGGGGCTTTGCCAGGAGCTCCATCTCCCACAGCGTGCTGCTCGGTTCCCGTGAGATCTGCCCCGTGAAAAGCACTGCTCAAAAAATAAACGTGAATAATTAAATAATATAATTTCAACAGAAAACACGGCTGAGTGAAAAAAGGTGAGTTTTTAACGAGATTCACCGGGCTGAAACGATGCTGAACTGCTTGTCTTTACAAACACACTTTAAAGGACGGGCTAGGGGGCCCCCCCAGTGCAGGGCTGTGCTTCCCCCCCTCAGCGGGGACCCTCCCAGAGAAGGCTCAGCCCCCCCTCCCCGGGGCACCCCGACCCTCCCGCCCGCCGGCAGCTCCGTGTGCGGCCCGGAGGAGCCGCGGGGCCCGCTGGGGCCGTGGCGGGGGTGCCCGGTCCTGCCCATCCCGGCCCCTCGGCCGCTCTCACTGCGGAGGTCGCGGAACGACATCGCCGGGCCGGGACCCGCGGCCAACGCGGCTCCGGGGCAACGCGGCTACGGCGGCGCGGCGGGGCCAAACCCCGCGGGAAGCGAAAGCGCGGCGGGTCGGCCCCGGAGTCACGGAATGCCGGAATCGTTCAGGTGGAAAAGACCTCCCTGCCTTCTGACATCACCGATTCCAACCGACGGCCCGTCACCAACATGTCAAGCAGACCGTGGCACCAAGTGCCGTGTCCAGTCTTTCCTTCAACGCCTCCGGAGACGCTGCCTCCACCAGCTCCCTGGGCAGCACATTCCGATATCTGATCACCCTTTCTGGGAAGGAATTCCTCCTGATGGCCAAACTACACCTCCCCTGGCACAGCTGGAGGCTGTTCTCTCTCATCCTGTCCCTCGTTCCCTGGGAGCAGAGCCCGACCCCCCCCAGCTCCCCCCTCCTGTCAGGGGGTTGCAGAGCCAGAAGGTCCCCCCTGAGCCTCCTTTTCTCCAGGCTGAGCCCCCCCAGCTCCCTCAGCCCCTCCTGCTGCTCCAGCCCCTTCCCCAGCTCCCTTCCCTTCCCTGGACACGCTCCAGCCCCGCAATATCTCGGTCCTGTTGGAGTCAGTGCATCTGCCTTCCACATGCTCCGCATGGGAGAAGAAGGATCTCTCCAAGTGCAGGAGCCCGGCGTTTGTGCGGCAAAAATCAAACAAAACAAGCGTGTATGAGAGTGGAAAATAAATCCCTAACTCCTCCTGCAGACTGGAGTATCCGGAATCTGGAAGGCACACCATGGGTTTGTGTACAAACCGTAAAAAGTGTGAGACCTGAGACACTTCTCTGGCTGGAATTGCTTCTGTGGAGTCCTGAAGACACCTCTTCGGCCAGTTTGGATAAGGAGCAAAATTTAGCTGGCTCAGTCAAGGCTGTGAAATACTGATTTTCAGAAGGAGATGAAAAAATAGCTGCAGGAAGGTCAACTAACAGCATCCAAGATCCTCATGGGTGTGTTTCCCACTGTCACACACAGGCCATAAACACAAAACACAAAATTCCTCACCCTGCTACAATGTTCAATGTATATTCTCTCAGGTTGCTACCTTCAGGCCTCCATTTCTCTCCCAGGTTTCCCTCTGCCATGAGCAGTGGGGCAGGACATGGCTTTGCTCACACCAACACTCAAGCTGAGTGCTGCTCTGCCTCATCCTTGACTCAGAACTCTTCAAGTTCTTTAGAATTAAAGTCAGTTAAAACGGTCATGTATCTTTTTATAGGAAGAAGCGGGAATACCAATATTGGAAATGTTTTATTGACTACTTCTTCAAATTATCTTTTGTTCTATTACTGTCTATATTGTGCCAGGAGGGGATAGCTAGGTGGGGGTTGGCCTCTTATCCCAGGTAACCAGAGAAAGAGCAGGAGGACACAGTCTTAAGCTGTGCCAGGGGAGGTTTAGGTTGGCCATTAGGAGAAATTTCTTACCAGAAAGGTGATTAGATATTGGAATAGGCTGCCCAGGGAGGTGGTGGAGTCACCCAGAAGGTGCTTACACGACTCTGGCCCACCAGGGAAGGGGCAGGAGCATCCCTGGGGTTCTCCAAGAGACACACAGAAGCACTGCTCTTGCTGGTGGGCAGAAATACCCACAGAAAACAATATCCCAAGGCCAACCAACACGTCTTTCTGTGACCTCTCAGCTCTTACCCACAACTGATGCCAACTGATCCTGTCAGCAGCTCCATAACAAACTTCTTCAAGGCTCTCAGTGTCCCAGCTTTGCCCCTACAGACATAACCCAGGGCAGTTTTCATGTTGGTGCTCCAAATAAGAACAGCTTGACAGCTTCTGTGCTGGCAGTGGTGATGACAGACAGACAGAGGAACAGGAGCTGTGACCACGAGGCTCTGCAGAAACACTGGATGAAGCACCTGCAGCTCTTCCCGACAGGGTCACCTCAGGGTGGAAGAAGTTGAAAATAATCTGGATGTCAGGCTGATCTGTGGGTGTCTCAGGACATTTTCAGAGCAATCCAGTTTTTCAGTTCTAACTGCCTGTAGTTGTGAGACACACAGACATGGACTCTGTACTGAGCAGTGCCCATCCACCTGATTGAAACAGTAATCAAAAGCAAGGAAACAGCAATAAATTGTGGAAGAATCAATATTGAAATGAAGTGGTTACATTAGAAAATATGAGATGTGATTAGAGACTGGGTTTCTTATGCTGGAAAGCCATGAGATTGCAAACCTTGAATAATTCACTACTTCTAGAGTGTATCAGACCTCCGAAAACTTGTTCAGGGGCATCAAAGAAGGAAGGAAACATTCCCCTGCTCTGCTCCTGGGTTATGTTGACCAGCAGGTGGGATGAAATATGTGGGGGAAAGCCAAAGCTGTAAAAGAAATTAAATAAATTGAAGAGCTGAGATAAACACTACACCGGCACTTTATAATATAGAAATATTAATTAGGTTTATAATGTTAGGTGGCACAAATGTGGAAGTGTGTTGGATGTAGCTTTGAACTAAACAGGGACCCAGAGAGGAGCAAACTGCATCCATACAAACCAGGGTAGGATCTCAGACCACATCCATGAAAAATAAACCTTTCTCCCTGTCCCCTTCCCATCTCTAGCAACCCACACCTCTGCTTATTCCCTAGACACATAAACCCTCCATGGAAAAAGCTCCCCATTCCTCATCCCACACTTGAGAGATGGGTTTTTTTGCCCTGCTTTATCGCTGCAAAAGTGGAAATTTTGCTGGAAAGGAAAGAAAACTGGGAATTTTGGTGCAAGTTTCTGTGGCAGTGGGTGAGCCATCAGCTGACACTGCAGGCTGTGGGTGCAGGTGGTCATATCTTCCCTGCACATCAGCAGTGCCTTGTCTCCATCCAAACCTTGAATTTAATTTAGGTGAAATTTCTCTTCTTTAGGGCTGTAGGAAGCCACAACTGCTGCAGGGGTCCTGGCAGAGGTGTAGGAAGAACCCAGTTGGGGCTGGTAACACCATCCAAGGGTGTGCAGACATCCAGCAGCACTAACAGGCTGGTTTCTAGCAGAAGGTGGTGACCCCACTTTGCAGCCTGAGCGTTCACAGCCCAGTGTTTGCTGTGAAACACGGCTGGGTATGACAGAATCAACAGCTGGTATTTTCTAGAATCACAGAATTGTTAAGGTTGGAAAAGCCCTCAAAGATCATCAAGTCCCACTGTTCCCCCAAGGCCACCACTAAACTGTGCCCCCAGGTGCCACATCCTTTTAAATCCCTCCAGGGATGGGGATTCCACCACTGCCCTGGGCAGCCTATTCCAATCCTGACCACCCTTTCTATGAATAAATTTTCCCTAATATCCAACCTAAAAACCTTATCTGGTACAACCTGAGGCCATTTTCTCTCATCCTGTTGCTTGTTACCCGGTGGAAGAGACCAACCCCCATCTGGCTCCACCCTTCTGTCAGGGAGTTGTGGTTTAACACCTCATGGAAAATAATACCCTCTACCTGTTTCCTGTGCTGTACATGTGGATTTGGGGGCTCCCTGCATCACTTTAGGGCTAACAATCCCTCTGCGTGTTGCAAGTGGTGCCAGGCAAACCCTTCCATGTGCAGGCTGTTGGCATCATCCTATTTACAGCCTCCACTCTGGTTTCAGGACCCTGGTTTTGGGACCCTTTTAGTCCCTCTGGCTCCCATCCATCCCCAAATACACGACTGAAGTCACCCTTTGGTTCATGAGCATCCATTAATCAAAGGTTTCACTGAGGAACGATTGACCTGGGCAGTTGAACATCACTGACATGCCGTGGGGTCCCCTTTGGCTGAGAAGAGAAGGCTCTGGGGAGACCTGAGAGCCCCTTTCAGTGCCTAAAGGGGCTCCAAGAGAGCTGGAGAGGGACTTTGGACAAGGACTGGAGGGACAGGCCAAGGGGAAATGGTTTCCCACTGCCAGAGGGCAGGGTTAGATGGGATATTGGGAAGGAATTCTTCCTGTGAGGGTGGGGAGGCCCTGGCACAGGTTGCCCAGAGAAGCTGTGGCTGCCCCATCCCTGGAAGTGTCCAAGGCCAGGTTGGACGGGGCTTGGAACAATCCTTCTGCAAAATGGACTGCAAAGCAAAGAAAAAGAGCTTCAGGATTTTCCTGCTCTTTTTCTGATGTTGTCTTACCTGGTTATTCTCACACTTCAAATTCCATCCTCAGTCCCAGGAATGGCAGGGCTGTAGCTCTTGGCTGGGCTGGGACAAAATGTGCTGTTGAAAATATGATCAAGTGAGAAAGCAAGTAATTTTTAACCTGATTTCTCTAATGTTTTTTTAAGTTGGGATTAAAAAAATTGAGTCGAACAGGCATTCTTCAGAATCTTCAGGCACAAAAATCGGAAAACAGTCATCTGTGCCCTCCCTGTTGGGGGAAAAAAAAAGGGTTATAAGTCCTCAGGCTTCTTTTGTGTCCCAGAAAAACCCTCATGTGAATCTTCTGTACACTTCAATATATTCCAGGTCACCTTTTACATACTGTGAAAAAAATGAGAGTGGTCACAATGGTGGAGAAAATATGACCTGTTTCTGCTGGGTTGTTTCCCATGCTACCTGTTAGAAGAGATATCAGCTTTACAAATAGCTTGAGAGATTGGGAAGGGAATCTCACAGAGCCATTTGCTCAGAGGGGGGCTGGTGCAAAAAAAAAAGACAGGGTAGGAAATGATGAGGTTTTAATTCAGCTGGTACATGGAGTTGTCATACACCTTTTTGCATCCCTGTCTGGCTTTTCTTGCAAGGTGGGCACCAATTTTTTGCTCTTCCAATCCGAGCCTCCCCCATTTCCCATCTGGGATGGATTAATTTTCACCAAAAATCTATTTTCATCCCTGGCCTGCACCATTTGTTTCCTCATCCACAGGACCTGAGGTTCTGTTTGCTGCTGAAGGGTTGGCTCAGCTTGGAGATTCCTTGGTCTTTGAAGAGTTTCAGGAGCAAACTTCTTCCTTCCCACTGTATTTAACATTATTTAACATTAACCTCATCAGCCCAGCAATGAGGAAGGGAAAACAACAGCTCCCAGGAGGAGGGGAAATGGCTGGGGATCCTTAGGGGAAGGTGAAGTGCTGTTTGTGCTGAGGAACTTGGGGAAATCTGAAGGTCTGGGGAAGCAAAATATCCAGGAACGTCACGTTCCCTGTAATTACATTGCAGAGCAACACTCCCTGTTAAAGAGGTGGCATTTGAGAGGAGCTGGTACCCAGGATAAGCCACAGCCCATGTATCAAGGAGAAGGGGTAATAAATCAACAGCTGCCCTTTAATCACTCAGCAGAGAGGCAAGAGAAGCTACTTAAGATGAAAAAGCACCCCCGAGCAAGTAGATTTCCAGATCCATCTCAGTCTGTGTCTGACAAGTCAGAGGAGATTGGGTTCTCACTTATATGCAGTGAAAAACAAGATTATATTCCCAGCCTCCACTAGCTCCCTGCGAAGCAAAGCACCATTTGATCCACCCAAAGCCAGCACTAAATGCTGATTTCCCAGAATCTGCCTAATTTCTGGGTGTTCCATTTCAGTGGCATAGCACAGATTGGTTTATAGCCAACACAGCCCTCCCGGTGTCCCTGGGAGCAAAAAGTCCAGCAAAAAGTCATTACGATGCAAGAGGATCCAAAAATCACTGTTTTGGTGTTGCATATCCTGAGCTGGAAGGGACCCACGTGGATCATGAGATGGTGTGGGGTGTTTTTCACCAACATTTTGATTCTTGGCCTACCTGGAGGGAAAGGTACAGAGAACAACAAGCCAAGGTGACAAGGATAGAGTCAAAGCAGGCTTGGAAGGACACTGTCACAGGCACCCAATTTTACCCTTTTTGCTAAGGATCACCAAGAGAATGTTGCTGTCCTGGGTGAGGAGCTCAAGCCCTGCACAGCACAAGGGTGAGTCAAGCCCTCTTGGGCAAGGTTCTCTTCTCCAGGCTCCAATCTTGGCCCAGCCCCCTTATTTAACTAATTGCAATCACAGGACCATGAGGGTGAAAAAGCCCTCTAAGATCATTGACCCCAACCATTCCCCCAGCACTGCCAAGGCCACCACTAAACCATGTCCCCAAGTGCCACATCCACTGCATGAAAATGTATAGGCTTAAGTACAACTCCAGAGGATTTTCCCCCCATTGTTAGATGTTCTAAATATTTATATTGATTATAATCAGCATTTGGGCACCACCATCAAAACTAGGGACATAAATGATACCTCTTCCAAGATTATCCCTAATAATGCCTTATCTTTGCCTAGTTTTCGGCCCTCTCTGAGTCTCAGCTCTCAGGGGGAGTGGGAGTCTTGGATAAACAGATTTTGGGGCTGGGCCAGTCTGGGAATTTTATGTCTCTGTGCTGACAGAAACCTGTGATCTCAGCAGCAGAATTAAGTGTTGCTCTGTTAAAAGGTGAGAGGAGTTGGTTTATGTTCAAAACACCTAAAAATAGGCTTGTGTCAAGGAAATGTTTGGAGTGGAAGTGATGGAGGGGCTTTGGGCAGGGACTGGTGAGCAAGAGGGAGTGGAAGGGGTGCTGGGCACAGCAAGGCTGGCAGAAGATTTTGCAACCCAAGTAATGCTCTTACCTGCAGGCAGGTGAGTGCCAGTGCCCAGGGAGGGGATGGCACTGCTGAGTCCTCCCGTGGAGCTCCCAGCAAAGCCAAAGGGATCCCTGAATCCAGCTGCATCTCCTGGCAGGAATCCCAGCCAGAGCAAGCCAGGCATGATCACGAGGAGACCAGCAGGGTCACACCTCACCTGGAAATAACCCCTTCCTTGTAACCACCTTATTCTGTTGCAAACTACTCTCAGCTGTGGAATTGAGTCCAGAGGAGGCCTGCATGAACTCAGCATCACTCCCAGCAACTCCCTGTGCCTCAGCTCTGCTGACTGCCTCTGCCTGAAGATGTTATAACCTCCAAGCAAAAGCTATTGCACTGCAGTTGTTATGGGATTTGAGGAATTATCATCCCCCCTTAGTTCAGCAATGAGGATCTCTGGCTCCCTGAGCAGGATATAGATATTGTTTTCTTTGCAGGCTGGGTGCCTTCATTGGTTGTTAAGCTGTTCAAAAATCTCTGGTCACGTCAGAAAAACACTCCTGATGAGGATGTCTGTGCATCTTTGTGAGCAGAGATGACAAGTACGGCCAGAAATCTCTCTTTACAGGAGCTCCAGAAAACATATCCCACTGCAAGCAAACCCAGGACCCAGCTTTAAGTTTCACTAACTAAAAGAGAAGTGAATACTCCTCAAAACCGAGTCCAAAGCCTATGGAATCACAGGAGGATGGGCTCCAGGGTGGGAAGGCTGCAGAGCAGGAGTTGGGGTGATGTCTGCCTGCACCTCATCAGCAGATGGTTTGATAAAAGCCCATCCCTACAGGTGGGTGCTCTGCTCTGTGCAGGACCCTCATGTGAGCCCCTAGAGCTGGGGATGCCCAGCAGAAGGAGCTCAGGTACTTTGAGAGCTAAAAATCTCTGTTCTATGGAGAAGACAGAAGCTGCTGAGGCAGAAGGTGTGTGGTCCAAACCGCTGCTCCCAGAGAGCTTCCCTGCAACAGCAGGAACAGGAGTGTGTGTGCAGGGAGCAATGGCCAGGGACTACACAGTCTTGACTTTTTTATACTGATTAAGCAGCTTTTTTATTATTGTCAGAAAGAAAGTCACCCACAGGCAGTTCTGGCTGCCACAAAGATTGACTGGGTGTTTTCAGCCAAGCTTGTGGCATCTATTGATAGCTTTAGACACAACACACAAACCCCCATGTTTTTGTGAAGATTTCGTACACACAGAGAAAACTGATGCCAGGAAGAGCCCAGAACTACAGGGTGTGCTGAGGCCTTGGCACAGGTTGCCCAGAGAAGCTGTGGCTGCCCCAGCCCTGGAAGTGTCCAAGGCCAGGTTGGACGGGGCTTGGAACAACCTGGGCTGGTGGAAGGTGTCCCTGCCCGTGGCAGGGGGTGGAAGGAGATGGGCTTCAAAGTCCCTTCCAACCCAAACCATTCCATGATTCTGTCACTCCTGTTTGAGCCTCCAAGGAGAGCTGTGTTTGAGCAGAGAAGCCTCTCCCTGCAAACACCATGAGAAGAGCAGCAGCTGCTCTGCTACCTCCAGGCTGCCACCCAGCCTCAGATCCTCCTGCTCCACCAGCTAGTTAGGAAGCTCCTGCTGGAACACATGCAAGGAGCTAAGAAACCAGGGAGTTGCTTTTTCCCCAAAGTGAGGGGGAGGAGGGAGCTTTCCCAGCAAGCTGAAGGTAAACAGCTAAGAGTGCTGTGATACAGCACCTCCCAAACTTGTGGGCTTCGGGCAATTCCCATGAAATAATGCTGGAGAAGCTGCATCCTGACATCTCCTCCCGTGGGTGGGCTTCCAGCATCCCTCAGTCCCACCTGGAATGTCCTGCCCCATGACAGAGCACAGCACTTGCACTCTTGATGCCTCCTTTTTCCCAACTCTAAGCCATGTTACCACGAGAGGGGTTGGAAGCCTCAGAGTAGTTTTTTCAGAGCCTTTTCAGATGTGCTGACAAGAGGGAAATGCAGAGCACGTCTCTCCCCTGGCAGATCCGAGTGACTTGAACGCTTTGCTGAGCACAACAGAGCCCCGACAATTGCAGTCCAGGGTAAAAATACATTTTCATCCATCACACAATGCCACAAGGTGGCAAACATCCAACATTTGGGACAGCTGGAAGGCTGGGAAGGACCCACAGAGCACTGCAGGACAAGGCAACTTCTTAATCCCTTGGGTTTTACAAAACAGGATGTCAAAGGTACAGAAAATATGTCTGTTCTCAGAAGAGCCGGAGAGCACCCCAGTTTTGGGGCACACAAAAGTTCTCCTGCCACAGACCCCGCAGAGATGTTCCCCTTCTCTCCTCTGCTTGCACAGGGGTGGTTGGAGATGCCCCCAGGCTGGGAGGAGCTGGGATGCAGCAGCCTGGGCTGAGCATTCACAGGCAGGACTGAACCCTTTCTTCCTCAGAACAACTTTAAATGTGTTTTGGCAAGTAGCTTAGGAGATCTTCCAGGCTGCCCAGCTTCCCCTTGGAAATCTTAGGGACCAACCTCCCTCCTCCCCAAATTGTGAGCACGTAAATAGCCAGTGGGAGGCTCTGATGAAGCTGCCCTTCAGTGATTTACACCTGGGGTTAACCCTGACCGTGCACACTTTAATGGTGATTAAGCTAAATTACATTTATTGGTTTATTTTTTATATGCTTATTTATACTATTTATATTATATATTATATTTATAGTGCATTTATTTATGTTTATATATTTATATATATTCTATTTATATTAAATATATAATAAATATATATTTATATAAATATATAAAATATATATTTATACTAATATTATTAATATTAATATATTTTAGTTATATGTTTATTTATATTATTATTTATAGGTATATATATATAATTATATATATTTATTATTATTATTATTCATTTTTTATATGGAGGTGAAGATACAGGTCATTGCCCAAGCCCCGTGGTGGCTGAAGGGGACAGTCCCTGCCAAATATTTTATTGAGTATCGATTCATTGGGAGGAAACTTCTGGGTTCATTTTCCCTGTGGATCAGAGGAACAGTGGGATTTTTATAAGTCATCTTCAGGGCTGTGTTTCAGCTTTGGAAAGTCATCTGGTGTTCCACCACGGGGCTGCAAATGCAGCTGGGTGCAAAACAAAGCACAGCTCCATCCCCGTTCCCACCCTCATCCCCATCCCCTCATCCATCACACCCCTGCAGGAAGGTGTTGGCCACCCTTATTTCCACACCAGCAGGTGAGGTGCTGATGTGGCTGGAGCCAGCCAGTCTGGGCAGGAAAAAAGACAGGCAATGGATAGATCACCAAATCCCAGACTGGTTTGGGCTGGAAGGGACCTTAAAGATCATCCAGTCCCACCCCCTGCCATGGGCAGGGACACCTTCCACTGTCCCAGGTTGCTCCAAGCCCCGTCCAACCTGGCCTTGGACACTTCCAGGGATCCAGGGGCAGCCACAGCTTCTCTGGGCAACCTGTGCCAGGGCCTCACCACCATCACAGCCAAGAATTTCTCCCCAATATCCCATCTAACCCTGCCCTCTGGCAGTGGGAAGCCATTCCCCCTTGGCCTATCCCTCCATCCCTTGTCCCCAGTCCCTCTCCAGCTCTCCTGGAGCCCCTTTAGGCCCTGGAAGGGGCTCTCAGGTCTCCCTGGAGCCTTCTCTTCTCCAGGTGAACCCCCCCAGCTCTCCCAGCCTGGCTCCAGAGCAGAGGGGCTCCAGCCCTTGGAATATCTCCTTGGCCTCCTCTGGACTCATGCCAGCAGCTCCAGCCAGGTTTTTCTTGTGCTGGGGGCCCCAGAGCTGGATACAGATAAAGCCAAAATCTTCTTAAATAGGTGGTAACAGAAGAAGTTTCAACCAGGCTCCTCATAGGCAGGGAGGACATAAAAGATGCATCCCTTTATTTGCCCTTGAATTCCAGGTCCCGGGGTTATATGGATGCTGTACTGCCTGCCAAGGCTTTACATATGGAAGAGGGGAAGCTGTGCCCTCCAGCAGAGTATGGGTACAAAGAGTCCAGCCCTGGGGCAGGATGTGAATATAGATGATGTTCAGAGAAGCTCTTGATCTTATCATTTAAGCCTTCCAGCTTGAATTAGGTGAGAATTCCCCAATGGAAACCAAAGAGACTTTGAATGCAGACTCACAGCCCTCGTGCCCAGGGGCTCACTGGAGGGACAGCAGCTGCCTCTGAGTCAGTGCCAAATCCAGTGTGCCATTATGAGCTGGGAACAGTCATTGATCCAGGAGTGTGGGAACAGCAGCTTGGAAGTGACCTTTGCTATGGAGCAGTGTGATGGAGTGGGGTCCCTGGCTGTCCTCCCCTGAGGGGATGGAAACAGGATGGAAATGGAATGGAAATGGAATGGAAATGGATGCTCCTATCCTGCAAACATTGTGCAAAACCCCAAGCTCAGAGCTCTAGGTCTTGTACAATCCCTGCAAGGTGCTGGCTGGGGCCACCCTCCAAGGCACCTCCTGGGACGTGACTTGCAAGCTTTTTCTTTTTTGACTCAAAACAGCATCTCTCTCTGTCCCTCTGAAGCCCTTTGTCCCTCAGTATCTCCTAAAAACCAACATTTTTTGGGAATAAATGTCCAAGCAGCTGATTCCCTACAAAATCTAACTGGTCATATTGGGTAGGCTGGCAGCAGTGTTTGCCTGGTTTCTGGCTATGCTGACATTGTCATGACAGGTTGACTTTATAATCATATTGTGGTCATCAGACAGATGCTCAGTCCCATAATGGAACACTCAGCATTACATTCCTCATGGTCTTTACAGGAATAACCTCAAAGCAGAAATCTGGAGGTGAATTGGGGTGCTCCAGCCCCACAATGATGCTGGAGTGACTCAGTGTCCCCCAGAAGGTGATGTCACTGTCGCTCTGTCTCAGGAGAGAGACTCTTCCCAACTCTCTGCCCTGCAGAAATAGGAAGCACTTTGTGGCTGGGCACAGCTCGGGGTCATTTTTCTCCTGCATCAGAGAGGTTCAAGCAGGAAACAGATTTTTCTGAGTTGCAGGGAGCAGCTTCCAAAAAGAGGAAATCCCAGGGCAAACAGCTCCGTGCTCCCGTGGGTCTGCATCTCATCAGGCTGCACTTTTGCAGTAACCTTAAACAGCACCATCTGCTGATATTAAATATACTAAAAACACTTCGTTTTTTAGCATCTCCACAAGTCTTTGGTGCCCTTGACCTCCCAGCAGCCTCCCGGTGGATCAGAAAGTGTTGCTGAATCGATCAGCGGCGCTGAGCCCTGCCCCTCCTCACGCTGGTTCCGGGGCATTCACATGCTGATGGATTTCTCTACCTGGTAACTGCTCAGACAGGCTTTTCTGAGAAGTTCACTGGATAATTGCAGGTCAGGATGTGTTGATGAGCGTTTCCGTTCTGCGAATTGCTTCTGCACGGGGAGAAAAGCAGCTTGATTAGCAGAGCCTGCAATAATACTCACGGATGGATTTCCCCATTAATAATGGATAGATAAAGTGAAATCTGCCTTCAGGAGGTGTTTCTGCTAGTAATGGTCCTTCGAGGAAGGGATTCAGCCCCGTGGGGTTGTCTGGTTCAATGTCTAGCCCATGGTGACACTGACTTTTCTCCCAGGTAACAGGCGACAGGACCAGAGAAAACAGCCTCAAATTGTGCCAGGAAAGGTTTAGATTGGATATTTAGGAAAATTTCTTCACTGAAAAGGTGGTCAGGCACTGGCACAGGCTCGCCAGAGCAGTGGTGGGGTCCCCATCCCTGGAAGTGTTCAAAAAACAAGTAGATGTGGCACTTGGTTTAGTGGTGGCCTTGGCACTGCTGAGTTAACAGTTGGACTCGATGACCTTAGAGGGCTTTTCCAACCTAAACAATTCCATGATTCCATGCTGGAGGACCCTGGAAGATGCTCTTCCCTCCCTGAGCACCCCTGCAGCTCTCAAGTTGCCTAAGAGGCACCAACACCTTCAATGCATGAGACCATTCTGGGGTGATTTTCCCAACTCCAGTGATGAACCCTACACCTTTAACACATAAATTTGTCACTTGTGCCTCCTCAGTGTCAGCTGTGTCCCAAACCCACCCTGGCAGAAGAGCAGCTCCTGGAGCACAGAGGGATGTCCCAGTCCCCTCCCATACTCACAGCTGGCTCTGCAGCACCCCATGGATCAGGATTTGGCCCCAGCTGAGCTGCAGGTGCTGCAGTCGCTATGGAGACCCTGTCTGAGGTTCATCAATATGGAGAGGAACAGCTTGTTCCTCATGTCCCCATTCAAAGGACCAGTGAGAAAATCCCACCCAGATGGACCCTCTGCCCTGGTGCTGTTTGGGAGGGTGGTGTCTGGAGGACTGTGATCCCTCCCTCGGGAATTGCACCCACATGCTGCAGCCCTGGGCTGTCCTCCAAATCCAGCATCCCTGTGAGATGAGCCCACCCCATGCTCCTGCTGGTATTAGGTGGATTCACATCTAACATGAACACAGGGATTTCTTTGGGGTGAAGATGTAGGATGTCTGGGAAGGGGGACATGTCTGGAATCATCCTCCACAGGTGCCACAGGATAATGTTATCATAGAATCATGGAATGATTTGGGTTGGAAGGGACCTTAAAGCTCATCTCATTCCACCCCTGCCATGGGCAGGGACACCTTCCACTAGCCCAGGTTGCTCCAAGCCCCGTCCAACCTGGCCTTGGGCACTTCCAGGGATGGGGCAGCCACAGCTTCTCTGGGCAACCTGTGCTTCATCACCCTCACAGGGAAGAATTTCTTCCCAATATCCCATCCCTGCTCTGTGTCAGTGGGAAGCCATTCCCCTTTGTCCCCTTCCCAGGCCCTTGTCCCAAGTCCATAATCTGTTAATGAGCAAACACCCCAGTGCTGGCTTGTGCTGAGGGAGGTACCTGAGGTCTTATTTTCCCCAAAAACAGCAAATCATTACCCTGGGCTGCTCCAAAATGTGTTATTTGTCACTTGGAATAACCAGACAACGCTTGCATGGCTGGAGCAACAGATGTGACTCCTCATCCATCTGACTCATGGGTCTGCTCTGAGCCCACTGCAGCAGTTTTGAGGCAAAGAGCATTATTTTTGCAAAATAAATGCATTTTTCCTGGTGCATTCAGGCGTTTTGAGGTATGAACGTGGCGTTCTGCTGCAGGGCAGGGCCAGCACCAGCGTGCAGGGGTGGAGGGGAGCATGGCTGCACTGGAGGGAAGGTGGGAGCCCAGAGGGGCTGCTGGTATTTGGGGGTCTCCAGAGCAGAGACCCACTCCCTCCCCAGGATGTGACCAGCGCCACCAGGCTTGTCCCATGGCTTGTCCCTGCCCTTGAGGTTTCCCTGGATGGATGATGGGACCCATGGGCTGTGCTGGATCCAGTATTGTCCCCAGAGCCTCTTGGTCCCCGGGAGAGCGTGGCCCCAGCAGCCCACCCTGCCTGCACAGGGGCTGTCACTGTGCCAGCACCTCACAGTACTCTGTGAGGGAGAACACAGGGTTCCCTGTCCCAGGGAACAGCCAGAGGGGCACCAAGTCTGGAAGGTGAAGGACCCCCGTGACTCTCCCTGGGGCTGCATGATGGGGAGGACAGGGCTCTGGGGGAGACTGGAGGAGTCCGGACCCTTGGGCTGATCCCTGTGACCCATCGTTTGAGGGCTGGACCCCCATCCCTGACCCCATGTCATGCAAATAGGAACCCTCAGCTGGGCTGGACCTGGACCCCCATCCCTGTTCTCCTGTCATTCTGCTGGGGACTCCGGATGGGGCTGGACCTGGATCCCTGTCCCCATTCCCGTGCGATGCACGGGGCGCTCCGTGGGTCGGTGCCGGAGCTCCGTAGGCGCGGGGGCAGCGGCACCGGGACCCCGCGGATCCCCTCGGGGCGGCCCGAGCCCCCGGGGGCGGTGCCGCCCCCAAACTCCCCCCTAAGCGGGGGCAGCGGCACCGGGACCCCGCGGATCCCCTCGGGGCGGCCCGAGCCCCCGGGGGCGGTGCCGCCCCCAAACTCCCCCCTAAACCCCCCGAAGCCCCCCCCGAAACTCCCCCTCCGGTCGGGGCAGGGCGCTGGCAGGAGGTGGCTCCGCCGCAGACACCGCTCGGTCGCCGCCGCGTTCACCTCGCGGAGCGGGGTCTGCTCGTAACACCGGGAACACCGGGAATACCGGGAATACCGGGAACAGCGGGAACAACGGGAACGCCGGGGCTGCAGGGCTGCCAGAAACACCGGGAACGTCGGGAATACCAGGAACACTGGGAACAACGGGAACACCGGGGCTGCAGGGCTGCCAGAAACACCGGGAACACCGGTGCTGTCGGTAATACCGGGAACGCCGTACCAGCTGCCGGTAATCCTGGGAATACAGTGACACCGGGACTGCCCGGGCTGCCGGTACCGCGGAGTCGGGTAAGCGGGCGGAGAAAGCGGCGCAGCCCCGGCGGAGCATCGGGACCCCCGCAGACACCGAGTGGGACCTGATGGGGTCCTCAGGGGGACACAGACCGGCGGGTCCGTGCTGGAAGCGGGGGCCCGGGCTGGGGTCGTCCAGCCTGGAGCGATGGGGAGGACCGGGGAGCCCCGGGGGGGACTGTGCTCCTCCTGCCCCTGAACCCCCCGGCTGGGCTGCGAGGGGTCTCTGCGAGCAGGATCGGGGCGGGAGGGGATGGGGAGCAGCTGGTTTGGGCTGTCCCATCCTCTGGCCGGCAGCGGGGCAAGGGTGTCCCGAGGAACCCCTGGAGAGGACTCCCTGCCTCCTGGCCCTGGAGCCATGGCCCCTTCCCGGGTCACCCAGTGCCACCTGCTGGGGTGGCAGCGGTGGCACTGGGGCTGTCACGTCGGCTGTCACGGTGGCTTTTGCTCCCCTGCGGTTTCACCGTCGCAGCCCGGGGCCGGCAGTGATGGGTAGAAGCTGGCAAGGCTCATCCAAGAGGTGTGATCCAGTTACAGCCCGGCTACTCTGCCTGGCACTCCCCGAGGTTTTGTCTCCAGCGGGGAAGTGATCCGGGGCTGTGGCAGCCCAGGACATGCCCAGGATCTTCTCTGCTTCCTGAGGAGAAGCACATCTCCTCCTCCACACTGGTGTGGGTGGCCGGCAGAGCCGAGCCATGCTCATTCCTCCACCTCTTCCCCAGGATCCGGGTCTCCAGCTCAGCCTGAGATGCACCTCAGCACCGGGAGCGCTGGTTGCAGGCTGGTAGGAGCAGCCATGAGGGACATGCTTGGATCTGGATGCCTTGGGAGCCTTGTCCAACTCGCCTGGGTGTGCCTGTTCTCCATGCCGGTGAGGGCCGAGCTGGGGCCACGGGGCAGCAGGGTTGGCACTGCCAGCCTCTGACCCACGGCCAGCAGGCTCCATCCTGGCTCTGTCCTGTGTCCCTGCCCATCCCGAGGATGCAGCACACAGTGGTTTGCCAGGGGGATGCAGGTGGTGGGGCAGGAGGCTCTGACTCAGCTCTGGACTTGCAGCACGGCGGGGCCAAGGTGCTGGAGAAGACCTTTGAGGAGTGGCTGCGGTACCGTGACGAGTGTCTGAGGAGGATGGCGAGCGAGCCCTACCCCGCAGGTACCCAGCTGTGCCCAGCTCAGCATCAGACACAGGGCACACAGAGCCAGGGCTGGGCTTTATCCCTCCTCCAGCATCCTCTGTGCTGGTCACCCTCATGAGCAGGAGGACTGACAAGGATCTCCATGTCTCAGATGGGATGCCCAGGGCTGGAATGCCCAGGGGAGTCCAGGGCTGGTGTGGGGTACCACGGCCCCTTCAGGGTGACACCAGCCCCCTCAGAGGTGCTGGGATGGCAGGGCTGGATGTGGCCGTGCCAGCAGCATCTGACAATCAGCTTTTCCCCCCTCACTGCCATTGCAAGGGCTGTTCTGCAACCGGACATTCGACATGTATGCCTGCTGGCCCGACGGGAGCCCTGGCACCGCTGTGAACGTCTCCTGCCCCTTCTACCTGCCCTGGTTTGAGAAAGGTGAGGATCCCCTTCTGCCATCCCACCGCTGGGAGCCAGAGCGGAGCCGTGCTGGGGGGGAGAGGCTCTCAGGGTTCCCCTCCTGCCTGATGATGGGGGGAGAGAGACCCACAAGCACACCTGGAGTAAGGGGACACTTGGGGCCCAGAGCACAGAGCACAGCCAGCTTATGCCCTGCTCATGCCTGCCCTGGAAGAGGGTCTTTGGGGCTGAGCAGGGTCTGACCTATCATCCCAGGAGAGGGGTTTGGGGGAGCCCAAGGGGAACGTGCTGGTGCTTTGTGTCCGCAGTGAAACACGGGCTGGTGAGTCGCCGGTGCGGTGCCGACGGGCAGTGGGTGATGGTGAATGGCAGCCAGCCCTGGAGGGACTACTCACAGTGTGAGGAGGAGATGGAGGTCACCGCTGAGGAGGTGGGACCCTGGCCCTGGCACTGGGCAGAGATGGACAGGGCACCCTGGCCAGGGAGGGACAGGCACCCCAACCACTCGGCAGGTGCTGCCCACCCGGCTCAGGGTGCTGTGCTCCCTGCAGGAGCGTGCCCGCAGGCTGATGGTGAGCTTCAAGGTGCTCTACACCGTGGGGTACTCGCTGTCACTCCTCACCCTCATCTCTGCCCTGCTCGTCCTCACCGTCTTCAGGTGGGAGAGCTGGGGGGACATGGCCCTGGTCCCTGCTAGCTGGTGGCAGCTGAGCCCAGAGGTGCCCTGCCTGACCCCTGGCACTCGGCAGGAACCTCCGCTGCACCAGGAACTACATCCATGCCAACCTTTTCGCCTCCTTTGGCCTGCGGGCGACCTCGGTGATGGTGAAGGACGCGCTGCTGGAGCGGCGCTGGGGCGTGGAGCTGGGGCAGGTGGCTGACTGGGAGAACCTGCTGAGCCACGAGGCAAGTGCTGCCCCGGGGGGGACCCCGATCAATGCTGGGCTGGAGGTGGGGTGGGGATCCTGCCCCCGGGGAGGGGGGAGCAGGGGGTGTCAGTGTCTGTGCAGCCCCATGTTGGTGGGTGAGCTCTTGGGGTGCTGGTGCTGCCCATGCACCCGGTGATGGTCCTGGGGTACCTGTGTGTGTGGGTAGGCAAGTTCTTGGGTGCTCATACACCCAGTGGACAGGCTTCTGGGGGGCCTGTGCTGCCCATGCCCCCGTGGGTACCCCTTGGGCTACCTGTGCACTTGATGAGAGAGCTCTGGGCCTGTGCAGTGCCCTGCTCCTGAGGGATGAGCTCTTGAGGTGCACCCAGTGGCTGAGCTCTCAGAGAGCTTTGGGTGCCCGTGCAGCACCTGAGGGATGAGCTCTCAGGGTGCCCATACAGCCTCTGGGTGAGCTCAGGGCACCTGTGCTCCCGTGGGTGAGCTCTTGGGGTGTCTGTAAGACCATACACCTGATGGATGAGATTCTGAGGCGCTCACACACCCTCCGGGTGAGCCCGAGGGTACCGTGCCCGTGTGGGTGAGCACCTGGGGTGCCTGTGTAACACTGTACACCTGATGGAAAACATTTTGGGGTGCCTGTGCATTCCATGGGTGAGCTCTCGGGGTGCCCGTGGTGCTGTGGGTGGGCACCCAGCCAGCCCCACGGGGGCTCTCCTGTGGCAGGCTGCGCTGGGGTGCCGGGTGGCGCAGGTGCTGATGCAGTACTGCATCCTGGCCAACCACTACTGGTTCCTGGTTGAAGCCATCTACCTCTACAAGCTGCTCATCGGGGCCGTGTTCTCCGAGAAGAATTACTACAGGCTCTACCTCTACCTGGGCTGGGGTAGGGGCCACCTGGGTGTGCGGTGGGGAGGGCACAGTACCCAGTGCTGGGGGGCACCATGGTCCAAACCAGCCCCGGGAGGGTGTGGGGTGGGGGCCCTGCTGACCCTGGGTGTCCCCACGGTGCCCCTGCCCTGGGACTGGTTTCTAATCTCAGGAGGGTGCTTGGTTTTACAGGGTTTGCTGTGTGACTTGCAGGGACCCCTGTGGTGTTCGTGGTGCCCTGGATGGCTGCCAAGTACTTGAAGGAGAATGCAGAGTGAGTGAGGATGGGTGGGGGCTCCTCGGGGATGCTCAGCCCCAGGCTGGGACTGGACAGAGGCTGCTCAAGGTCCCTGAGCCACCTGGCTGGGGCTGGAAAGCTCTTGGCCTCATCCTGCACCCCTGGCACGGGCTGATGGTGCTGCTCTCCGTGTCTCCCTGGGCAGGTGCTGGGCACTGAATGAGAACATGGCTTACTGGTGGATCATCCGCATCCCCATCCTGCTTGCCTCCCTGGTAGGGGACACCTGCTACCCCTGTGCCTTTTTGGACAACAGCAGCTGAGCCCCTGGCTCCCAGCCCTGGGCAGGGCTGTGATCCCTTGGGGAAGCTCCCAGCAGAGTGCAGGAAGGTGGATTGGCCTCCAAGGATCAGGGAAATGGACACGGGGTTGATTTTTTACCAGCAAATTGCAAATTGCTCTGTGCAAGAAGGAGAGTGTTTAACTCCAGAGAAAGGGACTGAGGGTGGTCCCTGATGCTTCCTGGTCAGGATTTTGGGATGGCAGGAAGGGAGGAAGGGCAGCAGCAGCCTTGGCAGCACAGGATGTGCCATCTGCTGCAGGCCCTGAGGGTGCATATCATGGCCAGGGTGGGCTGTGAGGGGTGGGGGTGCTGGGCTCTGTGTGCCCCTGCACTGTCTCCCCCTCCCCAGATCAACCTGCTCATTTTCATGCGGATCCTCAAGGTGATCCTGGCCAAGCTCCGAGCCAACCAGAAGGGCTACGCTGACTACAAGCTGCGGTGAGCTGGGAAGGAGGGAGGGGGTGGCCACTCTGGCTCATCCCTGGTCCCGGGATAACACCACATCCACCTCCCCCTCCCCATCCATCCCCACCCTGCTCCTCCACCCTTCACGTCCTTAAATGACCACCCTGACTTTATCTAGAAGATTTAGGATCCCTTTACACTCTTCCAGGCTGGCCAAAGCCACCCTCACCCTCATCCCTCTCTTTGGTATCCATGAGGTTGTCTTCATCTTCGCCACCGACGAGCAAACCACGGGCATCCTGCGCTACATCAAGGTGTTCTTCACCCTCTTCCTCAACTCCTTCCAGGTGAGGCACGAGTGTGACACGTCCTTGGTCTGAGCACATAATGGAGCAAGAACTGGGGGGGCCTCTTCCAGCTCGCTCTCCCCGTGGTGCCTCCATGGGGTGGGGACCCCATCTCTCTCACCTTCTGCCCCGGTGCCTCCTGTGCTCTCTGGGGCAGCGGTGGCAGAGGGACCTCAGCCCTAAAAGCACCCAGAAATGGTCTGGGGGGAGTCTAAGCCCACCCCAGCCCCAGGAGAGGGATGGCAGTGGGGTCTCACTCCCTGCTCTCCCTGCAGGGTTTCCTGGTGGCCGTGCTGTACTGCTTTGCCAACAAAGAGGTACGTACCTGCCACAGCGTCTCCTGCCTGCCTTTCCCATCCCATCCTCTGCCTGCGGGGAGGGCGTGGCCAGGGACGAGCCCCCCTTCTCCCCTCCGTGTCAGGTGAAGTCTGAGATGAAGAAGAAGTGGCAGCTCTGGAAACTCGACTACCCAGTGCTCTGCTGTGCCCAGTGATGCAGTGACTGCCCGCAGAGCCAGGGCACAGGGGCTGTTGTCTACCATGGGCACAAGGGCCCAGCTGGAGGGTGGGGGGCTGTGGGGAGCTGTGCTGGGCAGTGCCCACCTGGGATGTCCAGGCTGGGACCAGTGTTTGGCTGTGCCACACTGGAGCTGCTGGAAGGGACATCCCCCCACTGTGGTCCAAGGGGGAGATGGGCACCCCAGACACTGCCAGGCATCGTTGCCTCCTTGGGGGCCTCACCTTGCCTGGGCTTGGGGGCTGCGTGGGCAGCAGGAACTGCTTCCTACCACCACCTGTGCACCATCAGCAACCCCTGCCAGCACCCACCAGCCGTGTGCAGGGGAACCCCCTGCCCACCCACACTGCCCAGGCACATGTGGGAGGGGATCACGGCAGCTGGAGGGAGCCTGACCCTCAGCAGTGGGAATGGGAGACTTTATTCAGCCTGGCACTGCTGCATGGACCTGCTGCCCCTCTGCCCAAACCCTCCTGTGGCACCAACACATCAGGACAGGCATCCCTGTCCTCCCCTCCTTGTCCTACCCAAGGACCATCTCACCAATCCCCTGACAGCTCCCAGACATGCACAGTCATCTTGTGAAGCTCTTCACAGTGAGGTGCTGCTTCTGCACCTTCTCTCCATCCTCATCACGGACACAGAACATGGCTCCAGCACCCACCTCCTCCTCGCTGCTCTTCAGCTGCACACACTGCTTGGTTCCTCCTCTCCAAGCCCCTTCTGCAGCAGGTCCCCCCTCGCTGTGGGCAGAGCCAAGGATGGAGCCTCGAAGTCACAAGGGAGTGAAGGATTTGAGAGTAGCAGCTTGCAGGAGCTGGAGCCAAGCCCAACCTTCTGCATCCCAGGTCCAGCATCCAGCCCAACCACCCCCTCCTCTGCTGGGGGAGAGCTGGGCAGGCCCAGACAGGAGCCACGCTCTGTTTTGCTGGCAAAAGGCTGACTCAGGGAGTTCACTTTCCTGTGAGGTGCCAAAGCATCAGCCCACCCTCTCCAAGCAGCCTGTGAAGCCCAGGAAGCTCAGGAGCACTGACACCTCTGCCTTGGCAAGGGAGGCATCTGAGGCAGAGTGATTTGAGTGGGGCTGCACGTGCCTGGCTTCCAGCTCCTGTCCTGGTCCTGTGTTCTCCTGGAAGAGCCAGGAGCAGCCACAGTCACCACCATCACCTTGGGTCCTTGCTGTTACCCTCAGGAGCAGGACAGACATGCTCCCGAGTACTTGTTCCTAACCAGGTTCCTTCCTTTCTCTTGCAAAAAAGGCCCCTCCAGGCTGGAGGAAGCAGCTGGGACTCTGCAGCACATGCACATGGACACAGAAGGTTCTCCAGCTCCTGCCCCTTCCCTGACAGGCTGGGGGAGCCTCTTGCAGTGTCTCACAGAGAGGCTGTCTCAAGCACACCAACAAAAGAGGCTGTGCCATGCTGGAGTCACACAGGAGTTGTCCTGGATTGATGTAGCCCCCCATGAGACCATTTTACACATTAACTCTCTTTTCAGATGTAAATAAATGTTTATTTTTCAGCAAGAAGAGCCTGCTGCTTCTGTCTGCTCCGAGGGAGGGAGGGACACAGCTCTTGGGCACCCAGAGCCGAATCCCAGAATGGTTTGGGTTGGAAGGGACCCTAAAGTTCATCTTGTTCCACCCCCTGCCATGGGCAGGACACCTTCCACCAGCCCAGGTTGCTCCAAGCCCCGTCCAACCTGGCCTTGGACACTTCCAGGGATCCAGGGGCAGCCACAGCTTCTCTGGGCAACCTGTGCCAGGGCCTCACCACCCTCACAGCCAAGAATCTCTTCCCAGTATCCCATCTAACCTTGCCCTGTGTCAGTGGGAAGCCATTCCCCCTTGTCCTGTCCCTCCATGCCTTGTCCCCAGTCCCTCTCCAGCTCTCTTGGAGCCCCTTTAGGCCCTGGAAGGGGCTCTCAGGTCTCCCTGGAGCCTTCTCTTCTCCAGGTGAACACCCCCAGCTGTCCCAGCCTGGCTCCAGAGCAGAGGAGCTCCAGGTCTCAGAGCATTTCCATGGCCTCCTCTGGACTCACTCCAGCAGCTCCACAGGTGCTGATTTGCTGCTCTTTGGTGGGTGCTTTGGGGTCCCAAGGGATTCCCACATCCCCCCCCCAGGTAGTGCTGCAAGGATGGCACCTCTGAGAGGAGCCAGGGCAGGGCTGGGAAGCCAGGGATGAGGCATTCCCTGTCCCTTGAGCCTGCAACCACCTGGGAGAGGAAGCTGGAAAGCACTGTATGTATTACCCACTGCCTCAAATAAATCAGGAAACTAGTTCATGATTCCACAGTCCAGCACCCTCCAGAGAAACCCACACACCACAAATAGGTTCTCAGTTTTTATTCTTTTATCCCAAGTTAGCAATTACTGTTTTCCTCAGACAGCTTGCCTTAGGGTAGCACCAGGCTCCCTGCTGCCTGCACAGCCCCCCTGGCAGCAAGGAATGCTGGTTAACATCCTCTTTAAGGAACTGCCTCCTCAGGGAAACACTGTTCTAGAAAATTCCCATCCCAGTGTCCCCTTTTCTGCTTTCACACCCCTTGAAGCCTTTACACCTGGGCCCCTGCAGCACCTTTTCTGGGGCCTCTCCTTTTCCTTCACTCACACACTGCCCCATCTTTCCCCTTTTCCCAGGCTCCCAAGCACTACAATCTATTGGATGTACCATCTTAACCCCTCCAAACCCATGTTTTCCACTCTTAAGACTGAGCAAAGCCAGACCTAAATCTGTGTAGTCTCCTTTCAGCTGTGTCCTGCGAAGTCCACCCAGTTCTAAGGCACTGCTGAGCCAGAGCTTCCCTTGCTCTCCAGGTGCTCCCAGGCCCTTTCCCTGAGTTTTTTGAGGTGGTTTTGCCTTAAATTCAAGGGACACAGTATTGATAAACCTGCATAATGCAGCTAGAGGCACTGCCAAGGCTAAGGAGGCCCCATTCCTCCACTGACAGGGAATGAGAGACAAAGCACAGAATACTCTTCCCAGCACAACCTCCAGAAATTCTGAGGAATTTCCAGGGATGCTGCCTTAGGAGAATTAGTTCCACCTCATCAAAATTCTTCAGGATGAAGCTCCTGCAGCCTTGTCCTGCAGCTGGCACTGGGTGCCATGTGCACTATGGCATTTGCTAAAAATGACAAAATAGTGTGTTGTGATGAATTTAAGAGTTAAATGTGAGCAGAAAGCAGCACCCCCAGCACACAGGAGCTGCCAGTGGGGCAGGGGCACAGCAGAGAGGGCCATACCTGCCTGGTTTGGGACAGTGGGTGCCACAAAACTGTCCCAGGAGGCACAGACCCCCCAGTCAGAGCAATGTCCTTGTTACACAGGCAGACCAGCTCTCAACCCTGCCCAAGGGGACTCCTCAGGCAGCTCATCAGAAGGGGTGACCAGCTCAAAGGATGGAGCCAGAATGGATTTTTGTATTTTGGCATTATTTTTGGACCAACGTCCAAAAATCAAATGAACAATTTCATCCTCTTCCCCAAGAGACTTTTCTCAACTCATCAAGGCCATCACTCACAGACCTCGGGTTTTCATTGTTGTCCCCCCCCCCAAAAGACTCAGTAATAAATGGGAACAGAGTTGCTGGCAACCATTTTACACCAAAGTCCCTGTCACCAGAGCCCCTGTGGTCACTCTGAGCTCCCACAGGAGGGACCTCTTCCTGCACTGCCTGTCCTTTGAAAATGCCCACACAAGAATGCCCTGCCAGAACTATTTCAATGAAAGGCAGGCAGTGGGGAGGACCAAAGCTTTGCACCACAGCTCCATCTGGGATGTGGTTTCTTGTGCCCATCTCCCATGGGGGACAGAGCCATCCCTCAGTTCCTGCTCTGCTGCCCTGGCATTCTGCTGCTTGCCACAGGCATGGGAAGCTCAACAGTCCTGAGCTCTTCCTTCTCTCTCGTGCACTTCCAGGGGACCATCTGCCTTGCAGCCACTGCCAGCGCTGGGACCTTGGCATGGACAAACCAGACCAACAGCCTCTGCTGCAAAGTGGCTACAAAGCATTTACCACAAAAACAGGCTTTTGGGGATGGAATAACCAGGACAGGGTTAATTTTTAGAGTAGCCAGGAGGGGCATGACCAGGACCAGGAAGTTATTCTGTACTACCTCCTGCCACACAGAGGGGCTGGGGGAAAGGGGTGCCTTTTAGTCAGGGGGGTAAGAATTCTTCACCTCTCTTGTACCATCTGTTGTTAATATTGTTGCTGTTACTATTTGTTTCCTTGTCTCATTGCTGTTCCCAGTAAATTGTTCTTATCTAAACTCTTGATCTGTACCCTTTGTGCCTCCAGTTCTCTTCTCCATCCCACCACAGGGGGAGGGAATGAGCATGGTTGGGAGTGTTTCAGGGGGAGCAGTAAATTGGGGAATTCCATTCCTAAACTACAACATGTGATCACAAACAATCCCTGAGGAGGGCAAGAATCTGAAGAGAACCAGGGTGGGCTGGCTGAAGGAAGAGGTTTTGAAGCCCAGATCTGGGATGGCAGTAGAGCAGACATTCCAACTAGGAACAGAGCTTCACTGCAGCTCAAAGAGCCAAACTTTACAAACTTCACCCCTCCACAACAACCTGTCTTCCTTATGGACTCAGATACATCCTCTGTGCCAATCCACGTGGCACAGGAGGAGCCAAGGACACGTTTCAGAGATGGTGAGGAGGTTGGGATGCATAAAAGGATAATTAATTGATTGCTGTGTGTAACTGCCAACTTTCTAACACCACACAGACCTGAACAACAAGGGCTGCAGGAATCTTAAGGCAGGTAAAATCTCTGAGCTCAGAGCTTCTCCTCCTAACCCAAACCTTCCGGCGTGAACAAGGATCCTGGGAACCCAGGCAGCACTCAGGCCCAGAATGCTGCTGGCTGTCGTCTTCTGCTGCCCCTTGTCCTCCCACGTGTGTTCTGCGGTGGCCGAGCCCTCCTGCCAGGCCCCCTGGCTGTGGTGGTGCCCGGCAGAGCCGCGGTGCTGGCACAGCTCCCGCGCTCCTTCAGCTTCCGGGTGGAACAGTCACCCGACGTCGGTGTTCCTGCGGCCAGCGGGAAAGAGAGGACAGTCACCCCTTGGTGGGACAGAGACGAGGGGACTAAGGGTTTTCCAAAGGGAAAACCAACCAGAGGGCACGTAAGGACTAGTCAGAGCCCAGCCCTGGTGTGTGTGCACTGGTTGGGACTGGCAGCGAGGGGTGACGTCCCTCAGTGCCACAGCCTGTCCCTGTGGATGGATGGCAGTAATTCCCACTCACCCTCCTGCTTTGTTATGGCTCCAGCCAGCTCGGCTCGCTCTGCCCCGGGGCTTGGAGCCTTTGGAGGTTTTGAGTCACAGTCTGCAGAGCTTTTCCTGAGGACAAACCAAAGGGAAAAATCAGCGTTAGGAACAGGGCAGGTTACAGGGAAAACCAGGCTGCACTCAGCCACTGCTGTGCTGCCTTCCTGCTGCCTGCTCCCCTGCAGCTTCCAGCATCCCAAAAACAGAGAGTCTCTCTGTCTGTAGCTGAGACAAGTTCCTGTCATCAGGAGAACAGGACACAGGCTTTGGGAACCACTTCCCAAGCAGCTCTGACCACTGAGCAGGAGATGCAGGAGCCATCTCTCAGCCTGGGCATCTCAGCAGAGGATGAGGCAGAGCCCCAGATCTGCAGGGAGAAGAAGCACGAGAAAATGCCTGCACCAACTTCAGAGCCTGGAGCCTTCCCTGAATGAGGAGGGATTGTTGGGTCCCTCTCAATTACCATTCCAAGCCATCAGAAACCCATCCAGCCAGGCCTTCCCTTGGCACAACAGCCCCTTCACCTGCCCAGAGTCCTTCCCTCCTTACCCATCTCTTCCACACATTCCTCCAGCACAGCTGACAGCTCAGGCAAGCTCAGGGACTTCAGGGAAGGTGGCCACCCTTCCAGCACTGCAAGGACAGAAGCCACACAGTTATTCCATCTGCATGCTCTCTGTGACAGAGCAGAGACAAAGGGCTGGTGTTGCTGGGAAGCATCCACACCCAAAGTGGCTCCAGTTTGGAATTTTGAATCACACGGGAAGAGTGTTGGAACTGCCTGTGCCAAACTGAGGGGGTTTTCTGACAATTCTACCACTTTGGAATTTAGGTTTTAATACTGTCTGGGTCATATTAAAAATCTCAGAGATTAAGTGGACAGAATTCAACAGGATCTCTGTCTCACTTTTAAAACAGGAAGCAAAGAGCAGAAAGAAGCGTGTCATGGGCAGCAGGATCACGGATTCACAGACTGGTTTGGATAGGAAGGGACCTTAAAGACCATCTCCCTTAAGGGACCTTAAAGACTCCACCCCCCTGCCATGAGCAGGGACACCTTCCACTAGCTCAGGCTGCTCTAACCCCATCCAACCTGGCCTTGAACATTGTCAGGGATGATTTGCTAACTCCTTGCAATAAGGAGCTGCTGGCCAGGCCTACCCAGAGGTGTACAGGTGTTTGCCCCACAAACTGAACAGGACAATCCCCCAAACTGGGATAGGGAACCAACCACAGTTTCTGATTGAGCCCCTGCTCCAGTGCACAGTGCAGTGACACACCTGAGTGCAGCCAGATGCCCAAGAAGCAGGGCTGTCACTGAACACCTGTCTTACACCTCTGCATTTCTATCCACAAGCACTTGCCAGACCCCTAAACTTCCCACTTGCTGAGAACCAAAAGTTGCTGTGAAACTGCTGCAGTTAAACTCCCAACACCCCGAGTGCTTTAAACGCTTCCCCTGAGCACGTTTTACATTCAGTGCAAGGGTTTGGCTGCTCATCCATTTCCAACTCTCTGACTTCATCCTTTCATCAAGGAAAGACAAGCATGGGCTGGCTCTGGGGCCTCCTGTTCCCCCCTCCTTGCCCCCATCTCTGCAGTTTGGGGTGTTCCTCACCTGGGCGCTCGCCGGGCCGCCGGCTCTCTCCGGTGTCGGGCACTGCGCTGCCCACCCGCTCCGGGGTGAGCCGGGAGGACAGCTCTGCCTGGCAGCTCCTGCCAAACAACACACAGCCCATCAGCAGGGCACAGGGACTCTCCTGGCAACAACGCTCTGTGTGCTCCTACAGCCTGCGTGGGGTGCCCAGGGACAGCCTCTAGGGCCCTGGGTTACAAACTGCTCCTTGCTCCTTCCTGGGAAGAGGAAGATGTGCCCCAGCCAAAGCTTGGGGTGCTCATCACTGTGCCCCATCTCCATCCACAGCAATCTCTGCCTCATTCCTAGAGAAGCTGAGGGGGGACAAGAGAAGGAGGGGCTGGGGTGAGCAGGAGGAAGCCCAAGCCAGGGGCTGTGCCTGGTTGGTGTGAGAATCAAGACTGATCCAAGGTTTTTAATGGGCGAAGGAAGTGACCTTTGGACAGGCATCAGAAAGGCACAAAAGTTCTCTGGCTGTCAATTCAATCAATTCAAGCAGTGTATCCTCAGAGCATGGCAAGGCCCTTCTACAAGGGAGCCTCAGCTCCTCAGTCAGGGAAAAAGCCAAGCTCTGCCTCTTGCAGCTGGGAATATTGCTCTGCTGTCCTTCTGGATCCAACCCCAGCTCAGTGAGCACACCCTACTCCCTGCTGGGCTAGAGTTCATAAGCAGCAGGATTAATGCCACTTCCAAGGATGTGCCTGTTCTACCAGTGGACAGAACAGGGCCTGTGACAGGAGTCCAACTGGGGCTAGAGAAAAGCACCACAAAGTCAATAAAAAGGTGTCTTGAGGTGGGGGTGAATGGACAGGGCAGGATTTTCTGCTGGTTGTCAGACTTGCAAGGAAAGTGTTCTTCACTAGCCAGGGCAGGACACTGTGAGTCCTCTGAAAGGGTTTGGAAGTTAACTCCTTTCTGCATTCACCTGATCACCAAGGCATACCCTGGGTAAGCACAAAGCCCTCAGCCTTTTGGTTCCTTCTAATTGAAACAGGAGCACCCAGCACTCCCAAAAAGTCAGGCCACTTACAGCTCGTACATCTGACTAGGGCTTCACATCTGCTCCCATGGCTGTGGTTTTCCACTAGGGAAAATCAGGCAGGATCCAAAATGGGTCCAGGTTCCGTTCCAGGTGAGCTCTCCTGCCTTACCCTAAACATCACCTGTAAGACTGCCAATATGACCCCAAACCCCATTTCCCAGTAGCCTCAGTGTCATTTCCTGGGAATCACTTACTTGATCTGATCCAGTAGCACTCCAGCATCCTTGGTCATGGCCTGAGCCTCTCTGAGCTGGCACTGGATGGCATTCCAGGTCTCATCCCGCTCCATCAAGCAGCTCTCAGCTACTGCACGTAGCTTCTGCTCCTGGCACACCTGGCCCTTCATCACCTCCACCTCTTCACACCTCTGCAGCAGAGCAGACCAGGGGATTAGGCTGGGATTACTGCACATCACTCTCACTCCTGCTACTCTGGCATGGCTCTGAAGTCATTTGAACGGCTTAGGCAACCAGATGGTTCCTTTCCAGTGGGAAAGGAAGCTGGATAAAGCTTGTACACTGAGTACAGGTTCTCTCCACACCAAGCCCAGCCCCAAAATTACCATTCTGCCTTCCTCTCCATTTACAAATATATTCATTAGGGCAAATTTCCCAAACCAACACAAGTCTGTTCATTGATGGCTGCACAACTTCACCATAAAAATGATACTGCTCGAAAAGAGTAGGGATTCATTTCCTGCCCCTGGCTCCTATGGTTCTCAGCTGGATGGGAAGCAGATACAAAGGCTTCACAAGCATGGAGCACAGAGGATAAGGAGGACCCGAGGAAATAGCCTGAAGTTATGTCAGGGGAGGTTTGGGCTGGATCTCAGGAAAAGGTTCTTCCCCCAGAGGGTGGCTGGGCACTGAACAGGCTCCCCAGGGCAGTGGTCATGGCCCCAAGGCTGCCAGAGCTCCAGAAGCATTTGGACAATGCTCTCAGGGACAGGGTGGGATTGTTGGGGTGTCCTGGGCAGGAGCAGGAGTTGGACTCAATGATCCTTGTGGGTCCCTTCCAACTCAGCATATTCCATGAGCTGATAAGCTGTACCTGTGCTGTTATCTGACCAACTTGACACCAAGTGTGTCCACTAAAAGTTATGGCCTGGGGTAAGGGAAAAGACATTAGAGGCACAACACAAAACCACACCACCGATCACTTTTTGCAGCGTGTGAGGCCCTGAGCAGGTCCCAGCAGGCTCACCTTGTGCAGCTGAATGGCCAGTTCCTGCATCTCGGCCTCCAGCCGATCCGCGTAGGCCAGTTCCAGGGCATCGCTGGGCGGCCGAGCGCTGCTGTGCCACCGGGCGATGGCAGAGGTCATCTTCCTCTTGGGTCCAAACAGCCTGGGGGGACAGAGCAAACCCTCAGCGACCAAGCCCCGCACCATCTGTCTCTAGGCCAGAAGGGAGACTGAGGGGAGACCTCACTGCAGTCACAACTTCCTCGTGAGGGGAAGAGGAGGGGTGGGCACTGATCTCCTCTCTGTGGGGACCAGTGACAGGACTTGAGGGAATGGCCTGAAGTTGTGTCACTGGAAGTTTAGGTTGGATATTAGAATGAGGTTCTTCACCCAGATGGTGGTTGCTCACTGGAAGTTTAGGTTGGATATTAGAATGAGGTTCTTCACCCAGATGGTGGTTGCTCACTGGAAGTTTAGGTTGGATATTAGAATGAGGTTCTTCACCCAGATGGTGGTTGGTCTCTGGAAGTTTAGGTTGGATATTAGAATGAGGTTCTTCACCCAGACAGTGGTTGGTCTCTGGAACTGGCTCCCCAGGGCAGTGGTCACAGCACCAAGGCTGAGTTCAGAAATGTTTGGATGATACTCTCAGGCACATGTGCAACTCTTGGGGATGGTCCTGTGCTGGGCTAAGGGTTGGACTGAATGATGCTTGTGGGTCCCTTCCAACCTGGCATATTCTGTGGTTCTGTGAATAGCACGATTGTGCTACAGCCACGAACTAGGGGGTATCAAAATTGTGTAGAGGCAGCCAGAAGAGAGCAGCACTCACTAGCTAAACCCTCCTGACCAGGTTGTGCATGGTTTGTAAGGGGTAAGATGAGAACACCATGACAGACACTCACGTGATGCCTATTTCCTTCAGATCACTCTCTGTGAGGGTCAGGAAGATCCGCAGGTCAACGTCTTGCTCCTCAAACACTTGCAGATACTTCAGGCACCCAATCTGCTCAAGGAATGTTGCCAGGTCCTGCAGCCCATCCAAACCAAACTTATTTATACCCTCACAAACAACAAGTATTACCATTTCTCTTAATCATAAGTATCTGCTTCCTCATGCTGCTGTAACACCTTCCTGGGTTCCAGCAGCAAACACAGCTTCCCCTGGCTCCCTGCCCTTTTCCACAGTCACACAACAGGGCAGGACTGGACTCTCTGCTGCAGCCATGGCCTTTTCTAGCAAGTGCAGAGAAAAATGACACACCAACTTCTACCCCAGCCCACACCACTGCTAGGTTTGGTAGCACACCCACAGGCCTGAAAGGTCTAGAAAACCCCTCCAAGCAAAAGTAACACCTAAGTAAAAAATTATCTGTACAAGAAATTGCTGTTTCACAAGCATTTAAGTTTGGGCAGAGGTTTGGAATCAAAGGTGTTTTGGTGACAACTTCCCTTTTATCCAAGAGAGCAGCTTAGGCAACGTTGGAAAAGCCTCCCAGGCCTGTTACAGTGACACAGGCTGTATGACTGACTGTGTGCAGTTACCTGGGGCCCTGTGTAGGCAGGGGGCTCAGGAAGGACCACGTGCTGAGCAGAGCCCCCAGCCTTCCCTGAGCAGTGGCTCCACTGGCTGTCACTGTTGCTATAGCGGTTCTTGACCTTAAAGCTCTTGGCTTGTTTCCGACTTGGGGGACTGTTTGCATGGTCAGAGTCCTGGAAAAGAGAAAACACCCACAGAACGTAAAGGCCAAGGAGGAGTGTGCAAAGATGTCAGGATCACTAGTACAGACTCCTTCAAGACCTAAGGGCACTTCTATACATCAGCCCCAGAGCTGCCTTGAACCATGTGAGCTGTGAGTTTAAACCATGGAATAACCTCCAACCTCTTCCCCTTCCTTAGTTTTCTTGTCCCTGTAGTAGTACCTTTCTTCACCTCCCATGGAAGTAGAGTCACAGCAGGCTGTGTAAGGGTGACAGCACTGGCCAAGCTGAAGGCAGAGAAAGGATGTTTGAAGACCCTACCTCATTGCTTTCCAAGGAGCCTTCACTGCTGACTCCCAGGGCTTTGGTCAGGCATTCGCTGCTGCTGCTGCTGCTCCTGATGGTTCCCAAGTTGTTGTTGGAGAAAACATTATCCTCTGTAAAGGAACAGGAAAAAAATGTTTAAGGTCAGCTTCAACTTCTTACATTCTGTTTTTGCTAAACAATTGCCAGCAGAACCTCCTGGAGGTGTAAAGGAAGGAGAAATCCAGAGCAAGGCTTCACATGCAGCACTCATCACACAAGACAACCCTGAGGCAGAAATATCACATCTGATCCCAGATGTTAATCTTTCCCCAAGTCTGTTTAGTACCACAGACACCACTGGACACAGCCTTGCTCCATCTCCTTCAGATTATTTGTACAAATTGATGAGATCCCCACACTGAGCTTTGTCTTCTGTAGCTAAACCACCCCAGCTTTCTCAGCCTTCCCTCAGGAGAGATACTGCAATTTCAACATCTTAGTGGGAAAGGAACATGCAAGCCAAGGGCTGGACTCCCATCCAGGTGTGCACTGCAAGCTGGACCATTTTCTCAGACAGTGACCTACCCCGGCTGCTGCTGCTCTCCACATCCTGCTCGTTGATCGGAGAGGTGACGTCCCGGTTCCGGATGTCACCTCCTTCACAGCTGCCATCGTCACTGAAGGTGACATAGCCCTGAGGGGGGACCTGCTCTGTGTGCAAGAGGAAGGGAGAACACACTAAGATTAGGATACAAGTTAGCAGGGAGGCTCCAGCAGAAAATACAACCACTCGGGGATTTCAAAACAAGAGGCTGTTTTCTCAGCTGGCGGGTTTCATTCTGAAAGGCACAGAGAAAACCTGAGAAATGCAGGTGCTCCCTCACACAACCCCAGAGCAGCTGTACTTCCATACTTGCATTGAAAAGAAGTCAGAGGAAACAGCCTCATAACAGAGATGCACCTTAGATAGCAGCTTAAATAAATAACCCTCTTCACACCCAAATGATCAAAGGGCAAAAACATCTGCTCAAGAGAGCAAGGTGACAACTGTGTCCCATCCCCAGCCCAGCACACCCTGCAAAACCAACCCTTTTGCAACTGTGCTAAAACACCAGGAGCATCCCACTGCCATTTAAGAAGCTCACAGTATCATTTTGATACATAATACATATCTGTTTTTGAGAGAAGGAACTGATCTCTGAACATCCTTTTGAAGTCCATATCCTTTGTTATTTCAACCAGGTAATCAACCTGACAAATACCTATGGCACAGGAATACAAACTTTACACCACTGCATCCAGGGATTGAAGCCTGAGTTGGTATTGTCTGTCTCTTGGCCTATTGCAAAGGTTTTGTAATCTCATTTTTTAGCAGTATTTCAAGCATCAGGGAAGGCAAAAAAGACTGACAGGTCCAGGAGCAGCGAGTTCACTTTCATGATCGATGATTTCCTGGCCTGTGTGACCATTCCCTCTGTCATCAGCTTGAGAAGGACTCCAGCTTTTGAGCCTGCCTCAAAAAGGGAAGCTGGGAGGGGAGCAGTCATTGAGGTAGGAGCAGGGAAGTGTCCCACTCATCAATATCCAGCCTTGACAAAAGAATTCAAGGGGTTTTCTTTCTAAACCAGAGATTGGATCGCCTTGTATGATGGTGTTTACTGCCTCTGTTCTGTACAAAACACACACGAATCCCAAACGAAGAGAAAAAGAATTGCTGGCCCAGAAAGACCTCAGAGGACTCTCAGTCAGGCTCCTAACTCTTCTCACCATAGCAAGACAGCTTCTTGCACCCAATCCCAACTGCTGTGATCTTTGCCAAAGCCTGGGGCCCATCATGGATGCTGGGACCCTTCATCCTACGAGCAGGTCTCTGTCTCTGGGGAGTAGAACATGATTCATCTGAGGAACTCAGCTCTTCATATTTTCCTGTAGTTCAAACACATGTTGTTAGCAGCACAGTAAGTAATTTACCTACTTAATTTGCTACTGGTCCTGAAAGTGCAGCTGAAAGAAAAAGGAAAATGTTAAAGAGGGAGGGTGAAACAACTAAACTAGGTCAGAAAAGGGACAGCAGACAAAAATTGTTGGATTCATGACTCTTCCATCCTCAGAAATGCTGGAATTTCCAGGATAGACCAACTAGCACTACCCTATACACAGAGTAAAATGCTTTCAAAACATCAAACACCTCACTTCAGGTTCCATCTTAAAATGAACAAGGTAAAACATCTGTTACCTGGACCCCTGCAGAAGACCTTGGGCACTGGGGCTGCATGCAAATCTATCAGTCCCACAATCTTTGGATGTCCATACTTCATGGCCAGCGTCCGTGCTGTGGCTCCAGTGTTATCTCTGACATCTGCCTTCACTCCCTGCAGAAAAAATACCTCTTTAAATGTACATAGCAGAAGGCAATATATAAAAAAACCCCAAGGACTGTCTTGGTTCTTCCATCAGAAATACAGGCTCACCTTTGACAGACAGTTCAAGCTCCACTAATACACTGATGCCTTTCTATTTATCCACAGTGTCCCCAATCCCTGAATGCCAAATAACCCAGGTATATTGATTGTGTGCATGGGGAACTTGTTTATCTGAGAAGTGTTTTGTATTGCTGCCTCCTTCTGGTGGGAAGCTGGACAACTTAAATGGGATGTTAAAACCAAATTGTTTAAGAGGCATGCATGCTAATAAAGCTTTGGAGGCAGAAGATGCCCACTAGCCTGAGCATGCAAGCCTTTAAACACAGTAGAAAAATTACAGCTTTAGTTGTTTCCTAATTCAGTCATTACTCAATTAAATCTACAATCAGGCCTCACTCTTGTTCTTGCAAGGTCAGTGTAAAATCACAGTACTAGTCTGCAGAAAACAGATGCTTTGAAAGCAATCCTGGAAGTCTGAGACTTCTGACTGTCATCAAGGATCAAACATAACACTGCAAAAAAGGCTGGTGTCAAACTTGTGGTTCTTCCTCTGAGGGTTGGAGGCAGAGACTTTCAGCTTTACAGAGAACTGTCACGACACTCACATGATTGAGAAGGTACTGAACAATTATCTCATGGCCAGAAGCAGCTGCTTCCATCAGAGGTGTATATCCATACACTGGCTCCCTAGAGAGAGAACAAACACATGGACTGGGATAACCACAGCTGGACTGTGCTGCAGTTATTGCCATACCCTAACAGAACATCTCCATCCCTCAATCTTTGCTGATCACAAACTGTCAAATACTGGCTGTTCTTCTGCACTCTGGTCTATCCCAGAAAAACTCCCCGTGAGATTCAGTGTTACTTGACTGGTTGCACAGCAACAGATGACTCTTCCAGCTGCAGATCTGCCTTCCAGAGGCAAAATCAGTTTTGCAGGAGCTAATAAAGCAAGAACGTCTCGTTGACCTCAAGCAATTCCATGTGCATAAATGTACAGCAGTTCCCAAGGCACAGGAATGCACTGCACACTTCAAAAATCAAACTGCACTCTGAGTATATAGAGAATTCAACAGGAACACTTGCAAAGTGCACTTGTGTTCAGAAGGCATTGCACCTTTTGCTTTCAGAGTTCAGCTCATAATTAAACAAGCACTAAATATAATTTCTCTTGATCTTAGTAATAAATAAACAGTGACAACATGGGCAGACCACCATTCAGTGTACAGTTTGTCCTTGTATCAGCTGTGCCACACGTCCTAAGGTACAGAGGAAGACAAAAGTCTGTGTTGGAGTACTTTTATGGGCCAACTGCTGCTTTCACATCTGAATGAGAAATGACAATAAAATGACAGATTCCTCCTTACTTGCAGTTGGCGTTTGCCCCATTCTCCAGTAAGAACTTGACCATCTGCTGGTGCCCAGCACTGGTGCAGTGGAACAAGGCAGTCCAGCCATGGATGTCCTTCATCTCCAGCTCTGCACCTTGCTTCAAGAGAAGAGACAATGTCCTTTACTGCATCCCCTCTGCTTGGGCTTTTACTACCCCTCTGTGCTGGGATACCAAGAGTTTAAATCCCTGCACAAAGCTGAACTCACAACACAACATTGCAGCTTGTGGACAATCCTACCCCAGCATTTAAACCACGTGCCGTGGCTTTACCTATTTATCACGGGATACACACCTGCAGAAGGAAGTAAGCCACACTCTCGTTCCCACAGCTGGAGGCCAGCATGAGCGGGGTCTGGCCCTCCGGGGTGGGGATGTTCACGTTCACTCCTGCTTCCAGCAGCAGGTGCACGATGTTGTCATGGCCAATGTAGGAGGCATACATGAGCGGAGTCCAGCCCCCACGGTTCCTCTGGTTTAAATCCAGGTCTCCACTAAATAACAGAGGAAAGAAATCAGCTCCTCTTGCTACCATCGTTTTTTCATTGCACTGAAAAAAATTCTAGCACTGAAGCCTGCATGGAATTCCTTCCAGGTCTAGCACAACTTCCACCAAACCACAGATTCATGGAGCGGTTTGGGTTAGAAGGGACTTTAAAGACCATCTTGTTCCACCCCCCTGCCATGGGCAGGGACACCTTCTGCTAAATTACTAAGGAAATAATTTTAATCAGCAGACTTGCCCCTGAAACTTTGTGCCCCAGAACCCTTTGGGAGTTCCAGGGACGTGTCCCTGCTGCACTGACCAGTGCGGCAGCCAGGGAGAACCACACCTGGCAGAGGTAACCCCAGAGCTGTGCCCACCCCAGCCCCTCTCACCGCTGAATACACTCCTGCACCACTTCATACTGCCCAACGGAGGAGGCTGTGTGCAAGTCCAGAGGGACATCCAGCTCTTCCCGACAGATCATCCCGACCCCGTGCCACATGGACAGGCTGCGGTTCAGCAGCTCCGACTCGCTGGCTTCGTCACTCAGCTCCGACATCCCGCCCTCAGGAACCAAAGCAAAGCACAACATTTAGCTCCTGACCCCCATTTTCCATAGACCAAGGCATCACCCACTGGAGCTACAGCTCCAAGGTGCCCCAGGCTTGGAAGGTGAGGTCAGCTCAGAGCTGTGGGGTTTCAAATTCCTACCTCTACTCTGATCCACTCCTCAGCCCGAGGCAAGAACAGCTGCTGAGAAGATTCTGCTGAAAGTTCTCTCTTGCTGCAGGGGACTCTGGGATTCGAATACACTGGAAAAATAAAAGGCAATAAAGCTAAACTCCACATCTTTCAAATCCTATATTAAGATTTCAGAAGCACTGGCTTTATTTCCTTCCCTTCTAATCCGAACATGCCTAAGGCAGCTTTGGATACCCTCATCAAGACAAGACTAAACACCTACTTAAGATGCTTAGTGTTATACAGAAGGATGTAACTCTTGCTCTGCATGTTTTATAATGCAAAGAGAGAATTAAGAATGCATGTGCCAGACATTCCTGGGGTTTTTCCAACTGTCTTATGTTACAGGATGGCCCTGCTTAAATTAAGACACAGTCACTAATAATGACTGCCCACTGCTCCCAGAAGTGGTTCATGTCACCTAAATAGGGTTCACACTTCACTGTCATCAGGCTGTAAGGAGAATGTTTCTACCATTTATTGTTTCAGCTCTTCAGATGCAGCCCAGCCCTATCTCTGTGAATCCTGGAAACTGCTGAAACACTTGGAGCAGCAGCACCTGCCCATTCATTATGGGAGCATGCCCACCATTCTGCAGACATAACCTAATTGCACAGTTCCTCCAGTTCCAGCACTACCTGCAAGGTTTATTCCCAGCCTTAGGGAGCAATCACAGATTAATCACTATAACCACTCTAACCACTCACAGGAGTGCTCTTGTTTGGCACTTCACAAAGAGCTGTTCAACACAGCTGCATCCATCAGCTGAGGGCTTCAGCTGCAGCTCCAGGCACAGAATCCTGGAATGGTTCAGGTTGGAAGGGACCACTGGAAATCATCTCACCCAACCTCCCTGCTCAAGCAGGGTTCCCCTGAGCACATTACTTAGGGTCATGTCCAGTGGGTTTTGAATATCTGCAGGGAAGGAGATTCCACAGCCTCCCTGGGCAGCTTGTTCCAGTCAATCCCATGGAAGTGCTTTCCCCTCCCTGTAGTGTCACTGCCCACCATGCAGCACTTCTGGGCTTTGCTTGGTCCCACTACATATTCTGCTGGGCAGCTAAGACAACGTAAAGAGGTCTTTCTTCTTCCTGATAATTTCTTGACAATTTAATTCCTTAGATTGATTCACTCTGGGGTCAGGCAAATGCCAAATCTGGCACTGGGGAGGAATAAAAGAGAGCAGAAACAGGCTTTTCAGGAGCAGTTGCTCTTTAGATTCCCTCAGCTGTAACATTTCAAAACCATATTTATATTTTCTGATCAACTGTGAGTCTTTGTCTTGGAAACACCAAGAAACATAAGAAACCACCTTTAATTCCTACCTCTTCACTCCCCACCCGGATCCTTTCTCTTACACCTTCCTTTTCTTCCCCCCCTTCAGCTTGTTAAGACTACAAAAGCACCGTCTATTCTACTTAATCAGCTGGTGATAAACATTTCCTTCCTTAAGATATGTGCAAAAGCACTTATTTTACTTAACAGCAGCAGTTTGTATTACGCTGGGCAACCCAGAGCTCTCAGGCAAGAATATGCAGGGCAGAGCACAAATGAAAGGCCTGAACACCTCAAAACCAAAATATGAAGAGATAGAAGTGGATTTAAGTTGCTTTTAAGGAGGAAAATAGAAATGTTTCTTACTGCAACAGATTAAAGCTGCTCCTGGAAGGCAAAAAGGCATGAAAAGGAGGTAAAATCCAGGGTGGTTTGCAGAAGCATCTTCAGATGCAAGTGAAGCTCATTGTCTCTGCAGCCCTGCTTATTAATTGGATACGTTAATTATAAACCACAGAGGTGTTTGGTGTTTGCCAGAATCAGCCCCACTCAGGTACAAGTTACCAACACAACCTTGGTGAGGTGATCACAGTCAACAGGGCAATGCTGACAGGACAGACAGGTTATGCTGCACTTCAGAATATTCAAGGCACTCAGCCTCACTCCTACCACCTGCACTGTGCCCTGCCTCCATCTCTGCTTTTTTATTGTTTTTAAACTCTGAGATTTCACCTCAGACTGAACTGGAGCATGATGTCAGCTCTGTAAGCACCTGAGGACAGTGGAGCACAATCTACAGAACAACAAAAGTGATCAGAGCCCTCAGGGCTGAAATGAAAAACCTGGGTGAAATAAAAGCAGGGTTGTCTGGTCTGAAAAGGAGATGCCTGGAGGGGACATGTGACACCAGCCTCAAATA